>NC_132792.1:147574677-147879677 GCF_048418805.1 Vulpes vulpes | reverse complement strand
ATGTTGGATTTGCCCATGAAATTGTCACTTAAACAAAAAGATCTCTCACTGAAGAAGACGCCAAAAGAAAATCTAACCATGCTCTCATTTGTGTCAGATAATGAAGAATGTGACAAAGAAAAAAGAAAGTACCAAGTGGGTCTGGAATATCTAGGCTTAACCCCTTGCTCTGTCTGGTTACTTGCATCCAGTCGATAATTAGAAAGTTAGAGCTGGAAGTTGGGAGATAACCAGGTTTAAGTGACAAAACAAAAATGTTTCCTCAGTTGAAAAATCACTTCAAATCGTGAAGGGGAACACGGCACACATGCTACAAGCTTCATGTTTGATGAAACAAGGGAGATTTCAGAAACCCCACACTAAAGAAATACAAATACAGAAAGGGAAAGCCTGGGAGAGTAAGCTAGACAGGCTGTCTGGAAGCCTAACTTTGAGAGGCACAAGGTACCAGTTGTCGGTTTTTGTTTTGTGAGGTGGGTACATCGTTTTGTTTTTGTGAACTGTGTAGGTTGTCAGTAGGGAAGGATTTGAAAGTAGGGGGATTGTTTAATGTCTTTATAAGGACGTGTTACTCCTCCCAGTCCAGATGGCACAGGAAGTCAGAGGGCTCCAGGAGGAAAGAAAGCAGGGGGTGGGGTGAAATACTCTGACAAGACCGGCTCACATGGAAAGTTGTGTAAGAGGAGTTCCTTAAAGCAGTTGGAGGTGTGTGGGATGGCTTAGTCAGATGTTGAAAGAAAACCAAGCAAATGCAAAGGTGAAGCATTTACAACAAACTCAAGAAAAAAACAAAATATGTTCAAGAAAGAAAACCCAATCTAAACACCACACTTGGCTAAGCTGTAAACATTGACTTGCCTATTTATGCTGAACAGAAAGGACTAAACTGAATCTAACCAGAATATCAGTGCAACGATTCTGGAGTAATGGTGGCAAGGAAGATGATGTATAAAATGAGCTAAAGTCCTTCCCTGCTGCTGCCACTGCCACCACCATCCTCCTGGCTAACATTACAGAGGACTCACCATCTTTTATATTTGTCCTACTGAGCATTTGTAAGCGGGCCTTGTGTCTCTCCCAGGGAGTCTTACCACAAAACAAAAGACATCATGAAGCCTCAGATTGAGGAAAGAGGGAGATTTCTCTAGCAAGGAAAGCCCCCTTTGAATGCCCTGCTGTCAGCCTTTGGAATTCCTTCAGCAAGAGAAGGGAAGCATCCCGCCCAACTTCAGGAAGTCTATGGTAACTGCCAGAAGTAAGTCCTCATTAGACAAGAATAGATGAATAAGGAAGAGCCAGTGGACACTGAGCTGGGGTGAGTGGACCTGAAGAGAAATCTAAAATACCTGACCTAGACCTCCCCACCCCCACCACCGAAATCATACAGACGGTCCATCTCAATGCAAGCACAGACAGCTTTGTACTGAGCCTAAACCTGTGAAGAGCTAGGGTTGAAGACTTTCTTTCTTTCTTTTTTTCCTTTTTTCTTTCTTTCTTTCTTTTTCTTTCTTTCTTTCTTTCTTTCTTTCTTTCTTTCTTTCTTTCTTTCTTTCTTTCTTTCTTTCTTTTTTTTTTTTAAATGTACATGGTGATGCCCTGAGCGCAGACATCCATAGACGCTGGCACTATTAAGAATGATATTACTGAGAGTGTGTCAATGTTATGGTCACTATGTGTTCGTGACCAAAGCCATGCCCTAATTTTACCAGAAATTATAGTTAGCATTTCTGGAGCATTTCCTCCGTACTAAACTCTGTACATATATTATTTCTAGTATTCACACCATCAACCCTACGGAAGACATTATACCCATTTTACAGATGAGTCAACTACTGTAGCTTACAGAGTTTACCTCACCTAAGATGACATACCAGCTAGTGATGGAATTCATAGTCTCAGTTAGGTTATATAGTCTCCCATCTTCCCTAACATCTTAAAGGAGGATTTGTTATGACTTCCCTACAGAGTCTGGAGGGTTACAGGGAAGTCAATCTCTGCCAATGGAAATCTAACTTAGAGCTTGTGACCTACTGATAGTGTTGTGTACAACTAGTTTACTGTGTTCGAAAAAAAATACTCCAGTGCCTAGGGTTAGGACAATGGGCATGAAGTTGCTAAATGACCCCTGGGTCAGAAGAAAAAGCAAGAATTGAGATTAGACGGAGTGGAAAGGGAGGTGTCCCAGTCTTCACCCAACATGTGCCTGGTATTTACTCTAAATACAGGTCTGGCATTTACCCTATTACTCCTCTTCTGTGTCAAAAACAAAAACAACATCCCATAGATCCTCATTCCTCCCCAAAGTGAACAAAGGCCAATGTTGATACTGTAGTGCTAGAAAATAAAATAAAATAAACTGGAATGTGGGAAAGGTCTCAGATATTTACATGACAAACCGGCATATCCCAAGCTTTAACTATGGCACTTCTCAGGAAATCTGGAAAAGCTGACCCACTGTCACCCAGAGGCACCAAGCGTTTACCTATTCGTATTAATTTGTACACTCTGGTCAAATTCTCCAAAGCATCTTTTCATTCTACCAACAGAATAATAAATACCAGATAAACGTGTGAGGCAATAAATGTGTGGATTAACTAGATTGGGGGGGTGACTTTTTTCACAATAGATATGTATTTCATATCATGACATTCACTTTACATATCTTACAATTTTATTTTATTTTTTTTAAAAAGATTTTATTTATTTATTCATGAGAGACACAGAAAGAAAGAGAGAGAGGTGCAGAGACACAGGCAGAGGGAGAAGCAGGCTCCATGCAAGGAGCCAGATATGGGACTCCATCCGGGGACTCCAGGATCACTCCCTGGGCCAAAGGCAGGCGCTAAACCACTGAGCCACCCAGGGATCCCCTATCTTACAATTTTATATGCACCTCTACTCCAAAAAAGCTGAAAAATGTTTAAAAATTAATAGAATAAATACCAGAAAAAAAAATAACACCCTGATATGCTTTTCTCCTTTCATGGGTAAGTGCAGATGCGACCACAAACCATGTGGCACATGCTCCTCACAAGCCAGTTCCAGTATGAAAACGAATTCAGGTCAAGTCACCCATTCGTGGACAGTTCACGCACGTAGGACTAGAGAAAGGAAAGGAAGGAGGGGAGGCAGGGAACAACTTCCTGACGGCCTCAGAAACCAGCCAGGCTGGAATTAGGAGAGTGAATCCGAGATTATTCAACCCATTGTAAGAGCAACAAGGGAAAAGAGCTTAACCAACCTGTGCTTTGCAAATAATGTGTGAAAGAGTCTGAAAGCGGGAAGCCTGGGTGGCTCGGTGGCGGTTGAGCGCCTGCCTTCGGCCCAGGGCGTGATCCTGGAGTCCTGGGATCGAGTCCCACATCGGGCTCCCTGCGTGGAGCCTGCTTCTCCCTCGGCCTGTGTCTCTGCCTCTCTCACGAATAAATAAATAAAATATTTAAAAAAAAAAAAAAAGAGAGAGAGAGAGAGAGAGAGTCTGAAATCATCTTGTGGCAAGGTAACAAGCTCACAGCGACTTCAAGAGAAGGCAGCGGGCTGGAGGGAGGCCGTCTCTAACAGGCTGGGAAAGAGGAGGCAGATGCTGGCAATAGGGTCTCTAGGCCGCAGAGCTGGATGCATCTGAGGGAGGGGGCAAAGCGTGATGGCAAGGCTTCCTGCCCTCCCACGGCACAGCTCCCACAGCCCCGTCACGGTAACCGGGCCGCATGGACATGGCACGGACCTGGGACCTAATGTCCATGCCCTAACACGCCGCTGTACCCACCCAGCGCAAAGGCCTGGCCCTTTCCATCTGACGCTAACCAAGGACACAGGCGGAGGAACCAACAGCTCTAGGTACACCAGCCGGTACACACGCCAGCCTTCTAAGCAGAAGAGCCTTTCCACCCAAACTAGAATCTAGAATTTTGTGCTGACCGCAAGCAATCCTACTTATGGGCCAAGAAAAGTAAGCTAAAGTCAAATTGGTTTGCCCTTGTTAGATTAAGATTGTATTTCAGGACAATGGCCTAATGCACTTTTTTAAAGGAAATTCATTGCGGCGGATATTTATCTGTGCCAGGCACCAGGCTAGGCAGTAGGGATAAAACTATTTAAGAGAAACCCAGCTGTGCTGTCCTCACACCATAAGATACCTTAAGTGTCTCTAAAACAACTGTGTGCACAGGCGCAGCAAGGCACTGAAGTCTAAGCAGGGCGGTCTTATTGCTGAGCATATTAAAAAAAAAAAAAAATCACCGAGTAACACACTGGCACAAGTCTTCTCTTCTTTCTGAACGATATGTGCCTTCCTTAAACTATCAAACACCAGAACATTGAGGAAAACCACCAACTTGCACTCATTCAACTCGTTTCTTCTGAGCAATTACCAAGTGTCAGACACTGCAGATACAATATGGTTCTTGTCTTCAGAGGTTCACGAACTAATGAGGATGAATTCTTAAGAATTAGAGGGCAAATGGCATACTCCGGAAAGAAGTTTGACAGCTGTGTTTAAAAAGTTTTTTTTAACTTTTTAAAATTTTTTGCAAAACTGACACAAAGTAGTATTATTGCCTCTTTCGCCTTACAAATGTCCATATAACAACCATGAAATGTCAGAATGGGCTCTTGACCTCTCTGCTGTGTTGAAATGCATTTCATTGAAATGAGCTTGCTGCCACTTCTCAAAACATGAAATTCGCTCTACCCTTCCACTGCGGCACTCAAAGACATCAGAATTTTCCCTATTTTATGCTGTGGCTAAGGCAGCTCCTAGAGATTAAATACAATAGTATGAGGAAGATCCTATTAGATCTGTTCCTGGCCTACCTAAATAATGAGGAGGAAAAGGATGCTGACAATGACAATGGTGATTAATAACTGTATCTTTTTAAAAAGATTTTATTTATTTATTCACAAGAGACACAGAGAAATAGGCAGAGGGAGAGGCAGGGAGGCTGATTTGGGACTCGATCCCAGGACCCCTGGATCACGACCTGAGCCCAAGGCAGACGCTCAACCACTGAGCCACCCAGGTGCCCCAATAACTGTATCTTCAATGTACTGAGCATTTAGTATGCATCAAGCAGTGTGATTTTAACAGCCCTACAAGACCCGCATTTATTTATCACCATTGTACAGATTAGGAAACAGAGGACTGAAGAGATCTGGCTCAGGAACACAAAGCCAGGACGTGGCAAAGCCAAGCCCAACCACTTACCCATCATACCATGGCCTCCCTCAGCCACCCTTGCCTCACGTGCACCAAATACCTGCAGTGGTGGCATTTCTACTCTCCTTGCCTTTCAGTACTATTCTCTCTGGGAGACCCTACTTTCCAGTCTGCATCCAGTTGTCTCCTGCTTGTCTTTCAGAACTCACTTGGAGTCACCTTTCCAGGAAACCTCTCTTGGTGCCCCTCTTTAAGTCTGATGCCTCCTGTCTGGATGGGCTCCACCCTGGGTATGGACCCCCTCCCTCACAGCGCTCTCCCACTGCGTCACTCAGACATGAGCTGCTCAAGGCCACGGGCCATTTCACGTCCAGCTCTGCAGCTCCACAGCCCAGTGAGACGCATAGCGGGCATCAAAAGAACTGTGTTGGTTGGTGGAACAAATGAAGGAGGAAAGTGAATTGAGACTAAGGGGCTCATTCCAGGATGGTCTCTAAAACGGGGATCCCTGGGTGGCGCAGTGGTTTAGCGCCTGCCTTTGGCCCAGGGCGCGATCCTGGAGACCCGGGATCGAATCCCACGTCGGGTTCCCGGTGCATGGAGCCTGCTTCTCCCTCTGCTTCTCCCTCTGCCTGTGTCTCTGCCTCTCTCTCTCTCTCTCTCTCTCTCTGTGTGACTATCATAAATAAATTAAAAAAAAAATTTAAAAAAATACCTGAGTTCAAGTCTTGACTCCATTTCTCACCAATTTGACCAATTTACTTACCTTTCTAAGCCTCAGTGTCTCATCCATAAAATGAAGGCTGTCAAGGAGCACCTAGCACAAGAGGCTGTCCTCAGGGTTTTGATTTAGCAACTTAGCTCAGTAAGTGGCACACAGTACGTGCTCAATAAATGTTAGCTATTAGTAGTAAAGTACAGTAAAAACCCAGCCCTCTAATAACAAAGAACTTTACCCCCAATGGTCTGCTTTACTCTCCCCTCCAACCTCAAGGCTGTGAACAGATATAAAGTCACTCTTCTCATGATGTGGCTGGGAGGTAGAAAGTTCATTTCCACACCCAATCCACGTCCCTTCCATACCTAAACATTTAAAGATCATTTAGGTTGGGGCACCTGGATGGCTCAGTTGGTTGGGCGGCCAGCTCTTGGTTTCAACTCAGATCATGGTCTCAGTGTCCTGGGACTGGGCCCTGCGTCGGGTTCCCAGCTCAGGGCAAAGACTCTTTGTTCCTCTGTCCCTCCCCCTGCTCATCCTTTTCTCTCACAAGTAATAAAATCTTTTTAAAAATGAGTCATTTAGGTTTTTCCATAAAAATGGAAAACCTTGGGGCAGCCCGGGTGGCTTAGCGGTTTAGTGCCGCCTTCAGCCTGGGGCCTGATTCTGGAGACCCGGGATCGAGTCCCACCCCATGTCAGGCTTCCTGCATGAAGCCTGCTTTGCCCTCTGCCTGTGTCTCTGCCTCTCTCTTTCTCTGTGTCTCTCATGAATAAATAAATAAAATCTTTTTTTTTTAAAGGAAAACCTTGAATTTAACCTTGAATTTAACCTTCCCTCCTAAACATTTCCGTGGTAACTGATAACCTAGCTCAGAATAATAGAATTGCTTGTATAACATTTGCCTTTGACAAAGCACTATTAGTAATAGTATCACGTGCATCACGACGTCATGATTTAAAACCCTAGTCATTTTATGCCATATTCATCAAAATATCCCTGGTCATAAATTAGATAACAGAAGTGTTTCGCATTTTGTATATATACATGACAGCACCATGAAAAATGTCAGAATTCATAGTTCTATTTATGCTACTTTGAAAAATACAATTTACTTCAAATGGTTTTATTCCATATTCAGTGGCTTAGGCATGATTTGTTTTTAAAATTACATTTTCTTTAAAAAATTACATTTTCTTTAACAGGTTTTTAAAATCTAAAGATCTCATTGTAATAATTATGTAGAACTAAGAATGGTCCAGAAAAACTCTAAAATCAAGCCTCACCTGACATGCTTTCATGGTGTTGCAATGTCATATTATTTCATAGATAAAACTACAACGTAAGAGCTGCCAATGCTGCTGGAATATCCCAATTTTTATTCAACAGTCTTGATAAAAGCACAACTGTGCCCCCCCTCCAGGCTTATAATGAAAACTTTGGAAGTCATAAAGTTTTTTTTTTTTAATTTTTTAAAATATTTTATTTATTCATGAAATATTTTATTTATTTATTTCATTATTCACACACACAGAGAGAGGCAGAGACACAGGCAGAGGGAGAAGCAGGCTCCATGCAGGAATCCTGACATGGGACTCGATCCGGGATTCCCTAGGATCACACCCTGGGCCAAAGGCAGACCCCAAACCACTGAGCCACCCAGGGATTCCCATAAAGTTGGTTTTGGAAAGGGGCTATAGATTGAAGTGGAGGGCACAAGGATTTCCCCCAGAGTTAAGCTCATCTGTGTAACTGACCACAGCAAACATCCTTTTCCCTTTCATGTTTCATTTTTCTTTTATGTCTCGCCCTCTAAAAAAGAATAATTTACTACACTAGCACCTAGTCTAAAAACTCAGAATATTAAACCAGAACTTGACCTTTTCTACATAATTTTAATCTATTCAGAGGCACAGTGGAATCAATGAAGATGATACAAGCTCATATGCTGGCCCACACCAGACACACTTTATATTCATATGGGGTCACCTATACAGGACCAAAAGCTCCTCAAATCTGAAATAGGGGCAGAATGATTACACCAGGAGGATCTTTTACAGAACGTAGTCCTGTTGGCATCTATTGGAGGAAACAACAATTTCTCAACTTGAGTGGTACTTAATTTCCATAGAGACAATGAGGTAAATTGTTGGGACAGCCCACTGGTGTCTGCTCCCCCCATCCCTAGTGTCTCTCCTTCCTTCCCTTACACATGATGTCAGTGGTCCTGTCAGCCCTCCTAATAGCCTAGCACCCCCCAACATCACGGAGGTTGGAGATTCCTGCTATACAGACATACGCTTTAATGCTTTCTGGCCAAAACAGGAGCAAGCCCTGGATACACTTCTCTTTACCCGCTGAGTTAAGTGACTTAAAGTGCATGCTCTGTTGTGTGTCATTGTTAGCTAACCGTAACAAGTTAGAGCTGCTCTTTTTTTTTTTTTCTTCTGAAAGTGGAAAGAAAAGATGCTAAGAAACTGCCCATACAGCAGAAGTTCTTCCATGAGCGAAGCAGAGAGAACCAAAGCTAACAAACTACTCAGGAGTCAAAGGAAGTGTGGCCCCCCCATGACATTTCCGATGCCAAGAGTCACCCCTGTGTTACTGAATGGAAGAGCGGGAATGAGGGAGGGGGTTCTGCTCCTGGACAAGATTCAAGTAAAAGAGGGAGGAAAGTCTAAGTAGCAACGCTGACCACAAGTCATCTTCACTGCAAGTGAACTTAAGGCAGAGATGCCTGCAAGATGTGGGATTCCTCTTGTTTGACTCATGAAACTAAACAAGTCTTGGAGATGACTTTGTCATTCTCCTTGGATCAAGCAGCAACCATCTGAGACTTGGGACCAGCCACTGTGCTGAGGTGTATTCTCTTCTTAGCCTCATCCTGGAAGGAGATGGGGACACATCCACTTATGCTCTAAGGTGATGTCTGAAGACATCATAATAGTTAAGAGCTTGAGGTCTGAAGTGAGTGTTGTAAACTTGGAATACTAGGCTTGAGTTTCAGCTAACTGTAAAATCTTGGGCAAACTATTTAGCTTCTCTGAGCCTCAGTTTCTTCACCTGTAAGATGAAAATAAGAAAAGCCCTTGAATGATATGGGTTTGAACTGCACAGGTCCATCTCCATGTGGAGTTCTTATAATACAATACTGTCGATGTATTTCCTCTTCCTTAGGATTTCCTTAACCTTTTTTCTTTTTTCTTTTTTAAGAGTTTACTAATTTATTCATGAGAGACACACAGAGAGAGGCAGAGACATAGGCAAAGGGAGAAGCAGGCTCCCTGCAAGGAGCCCAATGTGGGACTCGATCCCGGTACCCAGGGATCATGACTTGAGCCAAAAGCAGGTGCTCAACCACTGAGCTACCCGGGTGACCCAACCTTTTCTTTTCTCTAGAATCTCACTATGAGAATGCTGTATCGAATACACATAACATGCAAACTATGTGTTAATAGGCTGCTTATGTTATCACAAAGGCTTCTGGTCAACAGTAGGCTATGAATAGTTAAGTTTAGGGGCAGTCAGAAGTCAGATGTGTATTTTCAACTGTGTGTCGGGGGAGGAGGTCAACCACATGGCCCGGGGGTCAACTGTAATAGTCACTACACATCACAGGGTTATGGGTAGGATTAAATGAGGTCATGCATGTAAAGCAGTTACCAGAGTATCTGGCCACAACGAAATACCTAATAAGTTATTTATTATTATAGCTATTACAATTAGAAGAAAGGTGCTAAAAGAAAGAAAAAAACCTCAAGAAATAAAAAGATTTGAAAGGGTATACAACGAGCTAAAATTAATCTGATACCTTCTGAAAAACAAACTAGAGGTGAGGAATAAGAATTGAATGGTCAAAAGAATCTGCAGTACCTCCAGGGAGTCCAAATAAGAAATAATGTGCCATTAATCCACTCCAAGAAAAAAAAAAAATGCATCTGGACAAAGCTGCAGTTGGCAAATTGAGATGGGGCAGAGAAAAAAAAAACCCTTTTGAAATAGTCACCATTTGCTATTTTAATATATTTTTCACACCCACAGATAAGCAACACTTCATGTTTCTTTTCTAAACACAAAAATAAAACGCTCCTGGCATTCTTGGTCCTGAGCTTATACTGTACTCAGTAACTTTCCATTTTACTTTTGTGCTCACAGATTGAGAAAAGTACTTCAGTTCTTAACAAAAATATTTACGCTCTGAAGTATTTATTGCTCCTGCATAACGAGATCCCCGGTGTACAGATGAGAAAGGTATCCAAGAGGAAATGTGGAATAATAGCGGGCAAAGTGTTCTAGAGCAGAAGGTCAAACCACGGAACATACTTTATAACTGTAACAGGATAGGGCTGGAAACACAGGAGGCTCAGGCCAGCCCAGCCCCTCACTGCAAGGAATTCTTCTCCAGGCACACTAACCGCACGCATGACCAACACCAACAGGCTGGAGCCCCTCAGGGAAAATGAGTTACTATTACTCACCCAGCTCCCCAAACTTCAAATAGATTAGCAAAGCATTAGTTTTCTGTTTCTTTCCTTTTTTTTTTTTTTTTAAGCAAACATTACAGATAAAACCAGAACTGGCCTGCTGACACCTGTACATCCTCTGTGACACCCCCGACCCCAATCCCAAGTCCTGGGACCAGGAAATACTATTTGGAAAAAAAAAAAAAAAAACCTAAATGAGAGCTGGAGAAAGATTTGTAAATCCTCAAGAAAAAAAAATTACCTGGAAAATTTAAGTTTCCATCATTCAATTTTTTTTTTCCATCATTCAATTTTAACTTGATTTATTATTGGGACAGAATTGCTCTGTTCAGTCATAAAAATCCTATTCAAAAATATGCCAATTTCCATGATTAAACTGCAGAGGGAAAGGAACAGACTTCACCCATTCAGTCAACCTAGCTGAGTCTAAATGCAAGAAAACAAAATTATAAAAGTGCCACAAGTAAATACATAAATGTGAAACTATGGAAGTCTTTCCTAGGATCTCAAACTCGGAAGCCATATCAGATTTTGTTACATAATTTAAAAGTGCTGTCTGGCTAAAGATGATGTACAGCAGGTGACAAGATAACTACCTGGGAGAAAAATCTTGCAACATATGTAACACACAAAAATTAGTGTCAAAGGAATGCTAATAACCAGTAAGAAACTAGAAAAACTGACCATTTATAGCTGAAAGCAACAGAGCTAAGAAGCATATGAAGACATTCGATCTCACTATCAGGAAAAAGTAAATTAAACATGCAGAAGAGGTCACTTAAAAAAATTTCTCAAGCTGCAAAAAAACACCAAAAATTAGAGACTGATCATGTTCAGTGCTGACAATACAGAAGTATTATTTATTGGAATATACATGGTAAGACTTTTTTTTTTATAAATTTTTTAATTTATTTATGATAGTCACACAGAGAGAGAGAGAGAGAGGCAGAGACATAGGCAGAGGGAGAAGCAGGCTCCATGCACCGGGAGCCCGACGTGGGACTTGATCCCATCCCGGGTCTCCAGGATCGCGCCCTGGGCCAAAGGCAGGCACCAAACCACTGCGCCACCCAGGGATCCCGGTAAGACTTTTTAAAGGGAAATCTGGCATTACCTGTAAAAACTTAAGTGTGTATGACCTTTCACCAGTATTCTCACTTCTAGGAATCTGCCCACAAGATTCTACATGCATCTATTGAAAGAAAAAATGTTCAGGGCGTCTGGGTGGCTCAGTTGGTTAAGCATCTGCCTTTGGCTCAGGTAATGATCCCAGGGTCCTGGGATAGAGCCCCACGTCATTGGGCTCCCTGCTCAGTGGGAAGCCTGCTTCTCCCGTTCCCCCTGCTTGTGCTCTACGGCATGTGCTCTCTTTATTAAATAAATAAAATCTTTTAAAAAAATTTACAAAAACATTCATCTCAGCATTATTTATAATAGGGAAAACTGAATACATTAGAATGTTGTATGGAACATGGTGCAAATGCTTAGGAGACTTAGGACTGGTACATAAGAAGGGCCTGACTATGTATGTCTGAACAGCAAAAGCAAGTTCAGCATCATGCATGGTATAGTTTTGCCTTTAATTTGTTTTCAAAAACTTTCTTTACATTTCAAATTACCTGTGTATGTGCAAAGGAAAAGTTCTGGAAGGGTATATCCTAAACAGGAGCTGCAGGGGTGAAAAAGGAAAATATGGGGATCCCTGGGTGGTGCAGCGGTTTGGCACCTGCCTTTGGTCCAGGGCGCGATCCTGGAGACCCGGGATGGGATGGAGTCCCACGTCGGGCTCCCGGTGCATGGAGCCTGCTTCTCCCTCTGCCTGTGTCTCTGCCTCTCCCTCTCTCTCTATCATAAACAAATAAAAAAAATTTAAAAAAAAAAAAGAAAAGGGAAAATATATAATCACATCAGGGGCGCCTGGGTGGCTCAGTCAGTTAAGCCACTGACTTCTTGGTTTTCACTCAGGTCAATGTCAGGGTCACGGGATAGAGCCCAACATTGGGCTCTGCGCTCTGTAGGTACAAAGTCTGCTTAAGATTCTCTCTCTCTCCCTTCCCCTCTGCCCTTCCTTTTGCTTTCTCTCTCAAATTAATAAATCTTTAAAAACAGCTGGGAGCCTGCTTCTCTCCCTCTGCTGCTGTGTGCTCTCTGTCAAATAAATATATATATTTTTAGAAAATAAATACGCATATCTTCAGATTCTCAAACTCAATATTTCAAAGTCCATACTCCACAAGGTACTCCTTTATATGGCTGGTGGTATAACTCCCATGGCAAACAATTTGGCAATTATCTATTTAAATTACAAATGACTTTGACTCAGCAATTCCACTTCTAGAAATTTATCCTAAGACTCATACATGTGTGAAAAATTCTTTGAAATTGCAAAATCTGGAAACAACCTAAAAAGTCCATCACAGAAGACAGCCTAAATTATGGTGTGTCCAAATAAGGGAAAAATGAATCAAGGGGTCCTTCAAACACTGAAATGAATGGCTTCCAGGATGAGAGACAATTCGTGGTACACAACAGGAGCAGGGCAGTGTGCTAGCGGTGTGGGAAAAGGGGGACAGGGAGATGTATGTATGTTTATATGTATACAACATACCTCTGGAAAACCATATTAAAAACTATGACCTCTAGGAGGGGAACTGGGACCAGGAAATATATTATTATAACATATAAACATATAAACATATTAAAAACTATGACCTCTAGGAGGGGAACTGAGACCAGGAAACAGAGCGGAATAAAGACTTATTACTGCATCACCTTTTATATTTTTAAGATTTTGCCTTATTTTTTTCACCCATTCGAACAAAAATAAATATAACTTAGAGTTTAAATATAATGCATTTATCTCTTTCCTCTAGGAAAACTTCAACGCCAATACCTTATACAGCAAAATTAGCCCTTTATGTGAACTCAGAAAGTCTGCCAAAATCCAAGTAACTGCAACTTTTTAAAGGGCTGATCTCTCAAACTCTCTGTAACGTTGTTATATTATTTCCAACTGAAGTTTAAATTTTTCTAAACGTGCCTATGAGACCATTCCGAAAAAGAAAGTAATACTCCATTTTGTTTGATGTCTCTGAACACAGAAACACTCTTCATGTTACAGGAAACTCAACTTCAAACGCCATTACATTTCCTACAGGAACTCTTGCTCCTGGTGACACTTCTGGACCAGGCTCTTGAGGAGGGGAAAGGGCACACAGTACTACCTGTGTTTCTGCCAGCAACTCGTGTGTGATACTCTCTCATTCTAAGCCATGAACTAAAATTCCAGTTTATGGCACTTTGGCTTTATACTTCATTCTAACACATAATGAGGATGTGCTCAAGACCAAGCGTTCTCAGCAGAACATTCTCCCAGACAAGTAACACAAACCCACACGTGTTCATGTTGTTGACCTATCTGTGGCAATTAGGAAAGATACCTGAAAAGTGCTCTTAGCAGCCTGGGACAAGAGATGGACTCGGGTCCCAGATTCCTAATTAGAAGGAGCCATACCCTGTTCCTGCCCAAGTCTTCCTGTTCCTAGCCAAGTCTTCAATCTCTGTGACAACCCCAAGTCAATTTAAATGTTGTTTAAACCCCTTCCCCCAACTTCCCAGACTCCTCCACAGGACGTGGCTTCACCTTTCCTGAGTGCTGTCTACATGAGAGGCTTCTTATAAATCAGTGCCACCCTTTGAGCAACACAAGGAAGTCACCAATACCCTCCCCTGGGAATCAGTACACAACAACTCTTTTTTGGTTCCTGATACAAGAGGTTCTAAGACCACCGGATTAACTGGATAAGGTGCGGAAATCTGGAGAACAACAACGTTCTAAGGTGTCAGAATCAATGAGAAGCAGACAGAAAGAAATGTTCAATCATCGAGTCTCACCAGATTTCAATGACTACGTGAACCTTAGCTAACCCAGAAGGGGATAAGGGGATAATTTGTTACAGCCTGTGTATGGTATTCATGAGAAAGACTAAAAGAAACTTGAAGCCAGCAGAGACCTACTCCGGAATTATGTCTGCGGAGCCTGTGGTGTCTCAGGTCCCTGAATCAATAACAGGAAGAAAACACAGACCCATTCTGGAGGATGGTTGTGCAACACTACAGCAAAGATTAAAAAAGACGCCTGGGAGGTGGTAATCATTCATCACTGTTAAAACACACTCACCATGCTCCAGAGTAAGTCTGAGGTAACTCGGGATGCCTGGGTGGCTGAGCGGTTGAGCGTCTGCCTTTGGCTCAGGGTGTGACCCCAGGGTCCTGGGATCGAGTCTCGCATTGGACTCCTTGCAGGGAGCCTGCTTCTCCCTCTGCCTGTGTCTCTGCCTCTCTCTCTGTGTCTCTCATGAATGAATAAAACTAAACAAAAAAAAAAAAGTTTGAGGTAACTAAATAAAGACGAAAATATATTCTGATTGATATGTTGTGCAGGTTCAAGTCAATACCAAAATTCAAGGGAAAATATGGCAAATAGTGAAATGCAAAAGGCAGAATGAGGCAAAAATGCTAAGCTCCTCTATTAATACTTTAGTAATATTACATTGTGATTATAATAACATTATAGTTCCAGAAGCCATATGAGAGCTGGCAAAACACAGAAAACTTCATCAATGAAAACATAGTAAGAATCCTATGCACGAGCAGCTATCAACTCTTTAAGAGGTGACCCTATGCCTGTTGGTTGAACTGCTACCCAGCACTGTACCAGGAACATAGCAAGAGTCCAATAAATAGCTGCTAAGGCAATGAATTGGGACCACCAGGTGGATATAGAGGAAAACTAACTGAAATCCATTTTTTCATGCCATACACATGATTCCAAGAGTGATTGTGAAAATTTTTTATGGTGGTAGTGAAGAGCTTGGACTTTAGAGAGAGAGAGATGTGGGTTCAATCCAGTTCTGCCCCTTACTAGCCTAGCAAGTGATGTGCATTTGTGTGTGTGTGTGATGTGCATTTTTTTCAGGCCTGTTTTCCCAGGTGCAAAACACATCTCATTTTCCTGAAATCCAGCTCACTCGGTGGCAAGGTTCAACCACGAAAAACAGATGCAAATAGTGCCCAACACATCATAATCCCTGAAAAGTATATGTAATATTAAACATTTCTATAATGTATTTTTTTTAAGATTTTATTTATTTATTCATGAAAGACACAGAGAGAGAGGCAGAGACACAGGCAGAGGGAGAAGCAGGTTCCCCACAAGGAGACTGATGTGGGACTTGATCCTGGATCCCAGGATCAGGACCTCAGCCAAAGGCAGACACTCAACCACTAAGCCATCCAGACGTTCCAACCTTTCTATAATTTAAAAGCTAAGTTAAAATAACAGACATTGTTATTTAAGCATTGGGGCAAACATAGCATCTGTCAAGGAACTGAAAAGAAATTATCAAAAAAAAAAAAAAAAAAAAGGCAGAGTGATTTGATCATGCAAAATAGTTCCCTAATAAAACATAGCATGGTAATGTCAGAAATAACAATATCACAGAAACTATCCATGTGGAAAATACAAATGAAACCACGCCATTGTTCTCACAGCAGCTATTTGTATAGGGTATAACCAGATTTCCTTCAAAGTTTTTTAACAGGACAGAAACATGGGAAGTTGTCAAAATTTGCAATTTTAAAAGCTAATCGGAGTAGATTATTGAGCATCAACAGCAGCAGCCTACCCCAACAAAAGCAGACGAAATATCTCAAAAGAAAATTCCAACCAAAAGGACAAAATCCAAGTAAGGGAGGGATTCTGAGCTTTAAATTCAAACTGTGAAAATCACACTGTTAATTTATATTTGGAGACACATGTCACTGAGAGTAAAACTGAAGCACAACTTCGTTAAAAGCAAGTAATGACACCAATAAAATGGCAAGCCCTATACGGTGTTTACTGTGACAGGCACTATCTCAAGTACTCTATTAAGACCTAACTTGTTCAATCTTCAAAATAATCTCCAGTGACATAATAGAAACGTGTGTTTGGCTAAACGCGTGTGGTTGGGGTGAGGAAAGACATTCCGGATCTGGTCTTGGACACAGCTCAGTAATCGGCAGGCCTGCACCTTATTCACACATAGACATAAGCTGATCGGCAGCTGCCTCTTCCATTCTTATCTCCAGTAGGCAGGTGTGTATTTGCAGGACAAGATCAACTTTAAACAAGCAAACAAACAAAAAAGAGTGTAAGAAACAGAAAAATCAAAACCAGCACTCCAATGTCACTTCACATCTCTCAGTTCAGGACTGTCCCATCTCTGAAAAGTGAAGAGCAGCACATTCATAAGCAGTCTTGGTTTTTTAAAATGTTTTTTTTAAGATTTTATTTGTTTATTCATGAGAGACACACAGAGAGAGGCAGAGACACAGGCAGAGGGAGAAGCAGGCTCCCTTCGGGGAGCCTGATGCAGGACTCGATCCCAGGCCCCTGGGATCATACCCTGAGCCAAAGGCAAGACGCTCAACCACTGAGCCACCCAGGTGCCCAATATGCAATCTTGTCATCCCACTTTTGCAGTGGTCGCCTGTGAGCAACCAGGCAGGGCAAGGAGGGAAAAATCACACAACGTGTTCAGCTGCCGGAAGAGCACAGCCTAATGTCAACAATTATTGGGAGTCGTTGTCTTTTATTTGCATATAAAACATTTCCATCTGTTCAGCAGCAAACATACCTGACTTCCCCTCCTCCAATGTTTGCCTCCTGTCTTTTTACGCATTTACTTTAGCTCACGGGTGTGAGTCTCTGAGCTTTCATAGTAAGGACATGTTTCCTCGGCCTGTAATCATTTTGATCTCAGAGCTTTCTTGTTATTGACAGGTGTGAGATGTAGCTGGGAACCTGGTACCTTCCCCAAACTGCCGGATCAGGAGACTGGCAAGATACGGCCAGTGATGTCGCCATGTCCCAGTTCCTCCCCACATGTTATGGGACGTGGGAAAGCCAACCCAAGACTAAAGAAAAGTCTTCCAAAGTAGATTACAAATGTAAAGTAATTGCTTCTGCCTCCCTCTGATCCCCAGCCCTGAGAAGACCTTCACACTGCACCCCAGGAGCCATAAAACAGTGAAGAGGTGACCTCAGCCAATCACTATTTAGCCAAACAGGGAACCTTATCACTGCTGCATGCAAGCATCCAGCCCAGCCCCTAGCAATGGGTTGCTGCCCCAAACATCCCATTACTGAGAACTAGCTACTCATCAGGAGCTTCTTCCCTAGTCCTTAGAGCAAAGTGCTGCAAGTCTGTTCTTCTCAATGCACCCAAACTGCCTCCTGCCCTCCATCACCTTCCCATAGAGGTCATATCCAGCTTGAAGCAAGCAAACAGGGAACAGGCACCACAGAAATAGGACCTTTAGGACCAGAAAGTCCACAGATTGAAGTCCCAGCCCCATCTGTTAATGTAAAGGGTAGAAACCCATCAGCCAGGGAATAGTACTCAGACACTTCCACTAAATGACAGATTTCCAAAGTACCATTCCACCTTGGTGAGTAGGAAACTATGGTGGAGGAGGCATGGTCCCTGCCGAGGCCAAACTCAATCACAGACAGACGCCCAAGGGAAACAGGTAAAGCATACCCCAGGAGGAGGGTCAGGTCTGCAATTCGGGGAATCTTCCTGTAGAAGGTAAGGTACGTACTGAATCGGAAGGACTAGGATTAGGAAATTAGGATTACCTAGGATTAGGAAAAAAGTAGCTACAGTAGAGTCAGGAAGAGGTTTTGGCAATTATGGCAGATAGAGGGTGAAGGAGAATGAGGCTCTTAGGTTGACTCAAGTGCTTGGTTTAACTCTTACACCATCTCCAAAGTAAGAAACATAGAAGAAAGGAACAAGTTTGAGGAGGAAGCCAATGAATTCTGTTTGTGCCGTTCTGAGTTTAAGATCTCTGCAGTCAATCTCCATGGGTAATCTAGTAGGCAGCTGGAATGTGGGGGCCCCAAAGAGAGAGGGATATGAGTTACAGAGGAGCTTAGAGTAGAAGTCTTGGATATGCCTGTGAAAATAGATGCCAGACCACACATACATTCAACAGGTGAATCAGTGGAGGAGAATCTTCAAAGGACAGTGACAAAGAATACCCAGGGTAGGAGAAGGAACATCAAGGAGACCCAAGAAGGTAATGCTTCAAAGAGGAGGCTGTGTTCAATGTTGAATTTCAAAGGAAAGTCAAACACGATAGAGGCTGAGAATTACATCATTATGAGATGTCTGGCCCCTTGGCAAATGCAGTATCCAGGGAGAGATGGTGCCATCAGCCAAGAACATGGAGCCCAAGCCCGAACATGAGATGCAGTCAACCCTCAGAAACTCCCTCAAATGCCTTAGCTACCAAGCAAAGAGACCAGTCTTTTTTTGTTTCTTTGTTTAATGTAAGGAGTTTATGGGGTACCTGGGTGGCTCAGTGGGTTTAAGTGTCTATCTTTGGCTCAGGTCATGATTCCAGGGTCCTGGGATCGAGTCCTGCATTCGGCTCCCTGTTTCTCCCTCTCCCTCTGCCTCTGCCTGCTGCTCCACCTGCTTTCTGTCAAATAAATAAATGAATTCCTTAAAAAATTTTTTTTCAAATAAAGAGTTTATAATAAGCAGGAAATACTCCAACACAGACCAAACTCTTGGTTCAGAATAGATTTACAATGAATTCTCAAAGGTAAACCGAAGCCAGAGAGACACTGGCCATGTCAGCCATGCATCCTCAAATTAGAGATAGCAGATAGACTACGAGGAAGAAAGGAAACAACACTGGAGAGGTTTTTAAGAGAAAACACTAGGACCCTGATAATGAGCTTAGAACCATGAACATATCAGGCACAAAATTCTCAGCCAAAGTGTTGTGTTTTTTTAATATAAAGGCTATTTCTAATGTTTCTAGGATGTTCTTAAGTGGGCATGAGCACCAAAAGCTTCAGTTGGACATAATAAATGGAACATCTGAAACTACACCTTCATGGTGGTGGCATTTTACCAGATGACTACCACGCATTAACCAGGAATGAGGCATCTGACTCCTCAGAGCCTGGCATGCAACCAGCCTGAAGCATGAAGCAGCCCAGGTGAAGAGAGGGGGACCTCCTGTTTTTCTTTGCTCCCCCTTTTTGAAAACTCTTTTATCTTTTCCAACCGTAGATGACTGGTCCCCACAAATGAGAAAATCTCACTGTCACATGCAGCACAGCAGACTAAAAGGGCACATTTGCTAAGGGTAATGCTGTTGTTGTAACACTGAAGACAAGACCATTTTTTTTTTTTTTTTTTTTTTTTTTTGACAAGACCATTTTATATGGGTCTCTACACAACTGCAATTGAGTTAAGTGAAGATTCGGTAACAATCATTCCACTTGTCCCTGAAAAGGGCAAACTATTCATGGATACCACCTGCTTTCTTTGCAAGGAATGAGTCATAAAACTTCTGTGCCATGTACATTTTATTTGCAAGAGGAAAATTAAAAAAAAAACAAAACCCTTGCAGTCTCACACACTCAGGAGAATAAACTATGGAAGGTATATGGTCTTAGTCAAAGGTAAGGAATGGTTAACTATTACTCATTCTGAGCAGTGGGTCTCATCAGAGATTATTAGGTGTTCCCTCTGGCCTGTTGCAGGAGTTAACCATTAACCTACCGGCTAACAATAGCCCCCACAATTCTTCCCAGCCCTCCAGGTCCGCAAACCACACAATGAAAAGTCAGGAATGCCTCCTGTTTGGAAGGCTGCAGATTATGTTCAATCCCACATCAATGCCCTATCAGTAAAGGACATCTCAGAAGTCAAGACCTCGACATGTGTACCTTTTTTCGATTAATCCTGAGTCACAAGGGGTCCACTCTAGCATAGTGAGTTCTAGAATTTTAAATTTAAAATTTTTTAATTTTAAATTTTAAGAGGTGTATATAACACGTTTTAACCCTAAAACTACAAGTTAGCTGTCACAGAGTGAAATTTCCTCTTCTCTGGGATTTAGGGGGTTTTGACCCTAGCATTATTTTCACCAGATTGATTACAACCAATTTTCTTTTGTTCTAATCAGCACCAACTAATGATACAGTGGGGGGAAAGATCATTTAGTTACTTGTCTTATATGGCCACTCTCGTTTGTCAATCCTTTCTAAGTACACTAAGCTTGTCACTAGGAGATGGTTCACTGTCTGAAAAAGGAGTGAGTCACTTCAACCCTCATCTCCCCTACCCTTCACCACCTCGACTCCAAAAGTTTTAATCATATTCCACAGAACAGTGTTCTCAGGATGAAAGGTGGCCCCCTTTTTGATAGACTAAAGATTGCTCAGTTTGTACTTTTTCTGGTTAAACCTAACAGAACATAGTAGGTCTTCTGGAAATAAGTATTATGGTCCTAAGCAGTTAGAGCCAGACGCCAGGGTTCCTGACTTTAGTTTCTGATCCTTGAATGGTTCCTCAAGCTAGGCTGGTTGGATGAACTTTTGCATCTTTGTGCAGAAGAGAACACAATCATACTGAAAAGACTCTTCTATGTTACACCACGCCAATAATAGGAAATATACTTTTACAGCCCTTGAAAGCTCATAGATTGAAAGCTACCAAAGAGGAGTGCCTGAGTGGTTCAGCAGTTGAGAATCTGCCTTTGGTTCAGGGTGAGATCCCAGGTCTGGGGATAGAGTGGCTGCATTGGGCTCCCTGCAGGGAGCCTGCCTCTCCCTCTGCCTGTGTGCTGTCTCTCTGTGTGTGTCTCTCCTGAATAAATAAACCCTTTAAAAAAAATAGCTAATAAAAAGTGAAATACAAAACGATGATCAGCAAGCACATGAAAAGATGTGCAACATCACCAGTCACTGGAAAAATGAAAGCCAAAAACCACAATGAGATATGACCTCCTCTCCATCAGGATAGCTGCAATCCAAAAACAAAACAAAAACAAACAAACAAATAATAACAAAAACCCTAGAAAATAACAAGAGTTGACAAGGATGGGAAGAAATCAGAACTTTCATGCACTGTTGATAGGAATGTAAAATGGTAGAGTCACTATAGAAAAGAGTATGGGGTTCCCCCCAAAATTAAAAATAGAACTGCCATATGATTCGGTAATCCCCCTTCTGGGTTAATATCCAAAAGAATTGAAAGCAGAATCTCAGGTATTTGTGCACCCACGTTGATAGCAGCACTGTTCACAATAGCCAAGAGAAAAAGCAACCCCAGTATGCACTGACAGATGAATGGAGAAACAAAATGTGGTCTATACTCACAACGGAATGCAATGCAGCCTTAGAAGACAAGGAACTTCTAATAATGCTACAACACAGGTGAACTTTGAGGACATTATGCTAAGTGAAAACAAGCCGGTCACAAAAAGACAAATACTGTATGATTCCACTTATGTAAGGTACCTAAAGTAGTCAAATTTGTAGAAATGGAACAGTGGCTACCAGGGGCTAGAGGAGGAAGAGCTGTCCTGGTGGGTACAGAGCTTTTAGTTTTGCAAAATGAAAAAGCTCTGGATATCTGTTAGACAATAGTGTGTGTACCCTGACACTACTGAATTATATACTGCAAAGATGGTTAAAATGGTAACCATGATCTCTTATGAAGTTTTTTTTTACCAGAATTTTTTTTAAAAAGAATTATTTATTTATAAGATTTTTATTTATTTGAAAGAGAGAGACCAAGCAAGTGAGCGAGAGAGTTGCAGAGGAAGAAGGAGAAGCAGGCTCCCCGCTGAGTGGGGCTCCATCGCAGGACCATGACCTGAGCCCAAGGCAGATGCTTAACCAAATGAGCCACCCAGGCGCCCTACAGTTTTTATTCTTTTTAAAGATTTTATTTATTTATTTATTTATTTATTTATTTATTTATTTATTTATTTGAAAATGTGAGGGGTAGGAGCGGAATAGAGGGGGAGAAGCAGAGAGAGAGGGGGCGGGGGGAAGAAACTCCAGCAGACTCCACACTGAGCACTGAGCACTGAGCACAGTGCCAGGGTCCATCTCATGACCCCAAGATTATGACCTGAGCCAAAACCAAGAGTCAAATGCTCAACTGACCGAGCTACCCAGGCGCCCCAAAAAGAAATTTTTAAAAACAAAAACTAAGAAAAACACAAGGAATGCTGGTCGTCTGGACACCAACTCAAACTAAAGGGATTTTAACCTTTGAAGTACAGCTGATTGATATATTTAGCTAAAAAATGACTTGGTCTGGGACCGGAAGCAGCAAAAAAACCTAAAAGGTAGTTGGGGAAACCCACAGAACAGAGGTGAGAAACTGACAGCCTCCGAGTGCAATAATGCGGCCCACAGCCATTCATTCGTTCATCTGTTCAACAAGCATCCCCTGAGCACCAGCCATAGGCCAGGCGCTGTTCTGGGTGCTGGGCATATAGCAGTAAGCAGATTAAAAGCCTTGCTTACGTTCTCATGGTTTGCTCGGCCCAGATAGTTTTAAAATCTGAATGTGTTGCCACTATTAAAAAAATTGAAATGTTTCGCATAAATATAGATTTCCATTTGCTCTTAAAAAAAAAAATAAGATCTGATTGCACTGGCCTGAATTTTAGCCTAGCAACAAGAAGCTGGGATTGAAGTGAGTACCCACTGACAATGAACCACTCTGGTGTGACTACAGGCCTGCTTCATTCATGTATTCTTCCTGCGTAGCTGGAGGGGCATTTGAATCTTGAATCTGCACTGGATTTTGTGCTCAGGTTCAAAGTTTGAATTCCACATCTGCCACTATTAGCTATTTGACTTGTGTGAAACTGCCTACCTCCATTTCCTCATCTGTAAGATGGGGTGACAATAATGGCACCTATTGGGATCCCTGGGTGGCTCAGCGGTTTAGCGCCTGCCTTTGGCCCACGGCGTAATCCTGGAGTCCCGAGATTGAGTCCCACTTCAGGCTCCTGGCATGGAGCCTGCTTCTCCCTCCTCCTGTGTCTCTGCCTCTCTCTCTCTATGTCTATCATAAATAAAAAATAAATCTTAACAAAAAATAACAGCACCTATTTCATAGGGTTGTGACAAAAATTAAATGAGGCGATGTATGCAAAGGCATAGAGCAAGTCCTCATAAAATCTTTGCTATTCTTTTTATTTGTTGCCATATTTTCACTTTCATTTTCACCATCATCATCATCATTATTACTGCAAGAAAAACAAATATGGAAGGAATTCCAGGACTTACCCAATTGTGAAAGATTCCCTCCTTCACTCCTGGCCCTCAACAGTTTTCCTTTTGTGTTCTTTTTTTTCCCCCCATCTAGAATAATTTGAAGAGTTGACTTAGGAACTCCAGGTAGTCTTTTACCATCTGGACGTTCCCCCAACCACAATTTCCAGAGCAGCAAGCATATTCAGCATATAACCCCAGAGAGCAAAATTAATAATCTGAGCTTGTCTCTGAACAGAAGAAAACAACCCATTTTTTAAAAAAACAACAAACCTCATACTTGTTATAGACTCTCAAGCTCTCTGCTGAGATATCATGATTTTAAGGCGTGCTACACACTAGAGCCCCTGCTAGTGCATGAGAAATGCTCCAGGCTCCTCACCCACCAGCCCACAGCCAGACCATCTGAGGAAAGGTTTTTCAATATTGCAAAATGGGCTGAGAGCAGTCATCTGCAGGAGCAAAGCATGAACCAGTGGTCTTCCAACTGAAAAGCTACTCAGGGAATGTGTTAAAATGCAGACTCCAAGGCTCCACCACTAGAGAGTGTGATTCACCTTGTGTGGAGTCCCTTGCAGGAACCCCACCTTTCCTGAGCTCCCTGGAAGGCGGAGCTAGGGCTGGCCAAGATGCCTAAGTGTCCCCACACCTCCAACCTCATACCCAGCCTTGTCTCCCTCACCCCAGCTCCAACCAACTGCTGCACGGTGCTACCCCACTGTGTGAATACCACACACTTGTGTCTCCAAAAGAGATGTGCTGTGTGCCCTCGGGACCCTCATATAACGGAGGATGTGAGCACCGGAACAGGCACTCGAGGCAACAGTGTAAAGTCACATGCTCAGCAGAAACCCTCTTGGGCCTAATGTTCAGAGTCCTGGCAGTGCCCTTGCTCTATGGTCAATAATAATCAAGCATCTGCCTCCTGCCCCATCCATGGCCATGACCAAGGAGCAGAACACACTGCAAAAAAAGAAATCCCTCCTCCCAGTGTATCTTCAAACTTAATAAAATAGACACATGATCCAGGGAATGGCATTTTTTCAATCAACGCCTTTTGGCCAGTCAGATATCAAAAACTGCACAGAAAGATCCTTCCATAAGCACAGAAAGACTTGTCTCAGAATAAAAGACAATGAAGAATTTACCTGTTATGTGACTGAGTTTTTTTAAAACTCAGTTCAGCATCTTCATTGCAATTTTAATCCCATAAAACACATTTTATTTCCTTCTCTCAGAAATGTCCTGCTGTATCATTGCCCTGGGAAAAGTAACATTTGGGAAAAGACAACTTTCTTGGCCAAAATGACATTGGGCCAATTTTCTCATGTAGGCCTTGTCCTATAGGTGATAAAGAGGGCTGTGCCCAACTTCCAAAGAAGCTCTTATTATCTGGGTATAATTCTCCTGAACCCCTCCTGCCAAACAATAAAAACAGAAAGTACACCTCTACCTCTCCCCAGAGGAGTTAGGCTTCCCCCACCCACTCCACTTCCCACCTCCAGGTTCTCAAGAAAACTCTCCCTGTATTGGCACATGCATGTGGTGTTAAGCCCAGTCACAAAATAAGAACAGATGAATTGCCTCTTCAGTTTTTTCACTCTTCCCACCCACTTCTGACAGTTAAAGGCATAGTACTAAATAGGTAGAAATGATTTCTGTATGATGTTTGTTTTGTTTTGTTTTTCATGGTGACAGTCTAAGAGGCTGAGGTATGTATACAAAGTGAAAAGTAATTCAAAGCCTGTCAGACTCTCCCTTACTTGCAAGACTGACAGTGACCAATGAAATAGGCTGCTGCCCCCGTTGGAACAAGTTTAAAAGAGTCATCACTGCAAAATGTATGCCAGGCAGATACTACATTTGCCAAAACCCCAGCATTCCTGTACAACAAATGGCTTATTAAGATATGTTGACTTTCCTGCTGGACACCATTTTTGCCATATCAGCACCAGAGCAAAACAAAGACAGAATATGGCTTGGTAAAGAGTGTTTAAAGTTACCTGTGTCCCTAAATGCTTACCCAGGTAATCCATATTGCTACCAGTCCTATAAATATGTATTTTCTTTGAGGACAGAGTCAAATGGAAACAGAAAAGCCATGTAGGTTTGAAAACACTGGATTAACTTTGATACAAGGAAAAAAAAAAAAAAAAACCTCAGTGAGACAGGCAGATACTAAGGATCCCATCTAGAAAAATTCTAATCTTTCCAAATAGGAAAGTCACACACATTCCTTTGTTACCATCATATCCCGGCTTAAAAGGAATTCTCATTCTTTACCACCACCTCTGCCCACCTCCCACCACCCCCGCAGACCCCAAGCACAAGGCATACTGGACTCCTAGCCTCCTCAGTATGCCCTGCATATCCACCACTCTCAAAGCCCATGATACCTCTCTCCTTCTGGAGACATTCTTTCTTCCTGGAGGTCCTGTTCATCCTTCCAGACTCAGATACTTCCTCTTCTGCTAACACGCTTCATACCATCCAGGCAAATGCAGTAAGTCCTGCCTTTGCAATATTTTATTCAAAATCATTTATAGAGCAGTCATCAACCCTACATATATACTTCCCTCTGCCTCAGTAGCACTGCCTTCTCCATTCTGTGAAAGCCCGGTAGGTGCACTAAAATGCTTTTCCCAAAAAAAGCAGACTTTATGTATGCATTACAAAATGCACAATGTTTCTTCCTCTCTGAAACCATTATTGTGCCAAAACTTTAAGGAACCTAAATGGAGGGCGAGCCCTCCCTCAAAGGATAGCCCATCGAAACACGGCCTGTCGAGGTTAAGACTAGTCGAAGACAAAGTCAGTCCATCCATCGCATCTAAAGAAGCAGCTTGAAGATCCTGCTGCTGGGTCAACTCACCAAATTTAATGAGGATAACACAGCTGAAATAGCTAAAGAAAGAAATATCACTTAGCCACCCACACCCAAAAATCTTATCACAGCACTCACCAGGAGCCATAAATGAAAAGAGGCAAGAACACAGGAGCAAAGCAAAACATATCTTGCTCTTGAGATGAAAGGGGGTGGGGGGGGGTTGGAAGCAGGAAGAGGAGGGCAGGAAAGAAAAGGCTTAAAAATATAAAGTTTATAATAATAAAGTCTTCTAAAAAGGGGACTTAACATATAAAGAATTTATAATACAATTCCTTTAAAGAAGGAACCATGCTTTGGTATCTTTTCATAACTCCTAACCTACCACTTCCACTTCACCTAGCAGCAGAGTAAATTCTCAATAATGATTGCTGGTCTGTAATAACGAGAAGTAACTTCCTAACATATTTTAATAAGGTCCAGCAACAGTCTGAAAAAGAGAGACATTCAAGTAATAAGAAAATCTTCTTTTTTTTTTTAAGAAAATCTTATTTTAGATTCTAAAGCATTCTTATTTGTACAATAGGCTAACACTAAATTATTCTTACTCACTGAATCTACTCTGCCTTGACTTCTGCTAGGTCACAGAGATAATTGCTTATAAAAACAATTTTTCTAGTAGTATATAAAACAAAAGCTCTTCCAAATTAACTTGGGTTATTAATATTCACACAAAGAGTTTAACCCTCCTACCCCATGAAATCTTTTATTTGAGATATAAAAAGGCAGAGCAGTCAGGTAGGAATTAGAGGTCGGCCCACAGTTTGGTGGACATGCGACGGGAAGGTGAACAGCAAGGCTTCAGGGAAGGAGATGAGGAAATGAGTGTCTATGGACCCCAAGGCTCACCATGTGTCAGAAAATATTATGGACTTCCTACCCAAAGGCCCTGTTCTCTTCCCTTTTAAAAAATTCTCTACAAGCTACACCTCAATCATTCTTTAAGTACGGTAACACTAAAAATGGCAACACTAAGGTTTCAGAATGCCCCCGACTTTAAACCCAACTGTGGTAGGCAATGACATCAAGTCATCAAGTCTAGTACAAGAGAAGATACAGAATGCCTTAAGAATGATGCAAGAGAAGGTTTGGGTAGGAAAGGTTCAAGAAAAAGAATTGAGAATTTTCAGCAAAACAGAATTCTAAGACTTCAGGATGGCGGGAATCTGAAAGCAAAATGGCAGGCAGTTCAGCAGCCAGTGGGAAGAACAGGAGTACAATCCCATTCCTCATCACATCCACCCACGTCCACCGCACCAGAGATCCTCATGGTCATCCTTCCACGGCGGGAACAGAAGAGCAGGCTAAATGTACTCTACAGGTCCCTTCCACTGCCCACTTTTACTGTTCTGCATGCCTCATAGACTTTCCTCCATCACTCTGACTTGTTGAGTTTATTGGGATCGGTCTTGTGATTCAGAGGCCTGTAAATAAATACAAAACATTTCACCAGTTCACTCAAATGTTTTACTGCCTGACCTCCTGCTTGGAGGTTACACATGGAGCTGATGAAAAGAATGTCATCAGCATTCTTTTCTACCCACCTGAACTAAATTGTTATTTACCCCAGGCTAGCATCTCTTGAAAGGGCACTAAAATGCCTGCCTTGCTTTTTATAACACAGCGGGGAAAATAAAGCAGATTCACAACGGCTACCAGGTCCACATGTCATTTCAGAGAGGAATTTTAGGGGGGAAAAAGAGTCATCTGTTTTCCTAACTTGAGAGTGAAGTTTATCTTTGAAAGTGGCAGTTGAAAAAAAGAGAAAAAAATGTAGCTAGGTGCAATTTAAAACATAGTTTTGCTGAAAAGGCATTAATCAAGGGTGCCTGGGTGGCTCAGTAAGTTAAGTGTCTGGCTCTTGATTTCAGCTCAGCTCATGATCTCAGGTCATGAGATCGAACCTGCTGTCTGGCTCTGTGCTAAGCATGGAGCCTGGTTAAAATTCTCTCTCACCTCTGACTGCCCTTCCCCTGCTCATGTTCTCTGTCTCTGTCTCTCTCAAAAAAAAAAAAAAAAAAAAAAGGCATTAAAGGCATCAATCAGTGCAAAGTTCATGGTATACATGGCTTGTTAATAGTGTCAATAGATTGTATGTATGTAAGCTGCTTTCATAAACTATTTAATAATCCCTTAATTAGCAGCAAAAAAAGGACTTCTTAGTCCCCTAATTTAGCTCTGCCACAGGAAAGAACTTTTTGAAGAGACAAGTACAACTAAAAGAGCAGATCCCTAACTTCTATAAAAAGCATATATATAGGGATCCCTGGGTGGCTCAGCGGTTTAGCACCTGCCTTTGGCCCAGGGCACAATCCTGGAGTCCCGGGATCAAGTCCCACGTCAGGCTCCTGGCATGGAGCCTGCTTCTCCCTCCTCCTGTGTCTCTGCCTCTCTCTCTATCATAAATAAATAAATAAGTAAATCTTTTAAAAAAAAAAAGCATGTATAAATACTAATAACTACATGACGGTTAAATAAATAGGAACAAAAGAGAATAAGAAAAGTTCAGTATGAAAATCTTTTTTTTTTTTCATTTTTTTTTTTTTTAAGGTTTTATTTACTCACTCATGAGAAACACAGCAAGAGAGAGAAGTGGGCTCCCTGCAGGGAGACGGATGTGGAACTCAATCCCAGGACTCCAGGATCACGCCCTAGGCGGAAGGCAGGCACTCAACCACTCAGCCACCCAGGCATCCCAGGAGGAAAATCTTTTAAAGGTGGTAAAATAAACAGAAGTATGGGCAACAGTGATCTAGCATGTGTTCCCCCGATTTCTCAGAGGCACCTAAAGACCATGTTTCGTAAGATTTGTCTTCTTTATATTTAATTTGCAAAAAAAAAACATAAATAAATTGAGAGCTTAGAGGATTTTTTTTTTCACAAGTTTGAGAGATTTCATATCAGTAATATAGCAACTAAGATTCAAAACTAGCTTTTATGAAATACCGATTTGGGGGTTGGTACGATCATTACTAAGGCAAGCTTTAGATTAAACAAGTGTCTCCTTTTCAAAAAGGGTAACTTGCAAAATGATCGATCAACAGCTAAATCAACAGACTCGAATAATAATTATTATTTTAGATTTTATCTATTTATTCATGAGAGACACAGAGAGAGAGGCAGAGACATAGGCAGAGGGAGAAGCAGGCTTCCTGCGAGGAGTCCGATGTGGAACTCGATCCCAGGACGCCAGGATCACAACCTGAGCCAAAGGCAGATGCTCAAATGCTGAGCCACTCAGGTGCCCCTCAAATAACTATGTTGAGAATACAAACATCTAGACCAGTAGAATGTAACTAAAGAATACATATATAACACATGCTTTATATCAGGTTCTGAAACAAATTTGCTTTCCTAATTACATTTGTCTTAGAACAGCATAAAAAAAAAAATAGTTAAGATTCCTGAATCCTGTACCAAATAGTGCTAAGTGCGGATACTGGATTCTAGGCTGTTTTAAATAAAGAACATGGAAAGTGTATACGAAGACGACCAAAAAGGAAAAAAGAAGAGGAAGGGGGAGGAGGAATGATGAGAAAGCTGCAAAAACTTTACTTGTAAACAAAAGATCACCAATTGTGAAAATAAACGTCACGGCGCTTTTAGTGATTCACTGTGCAACTTTAGGTTTAACACTTAATAAAACTGCAGGTGATATCAATTACATTTTAAATGCTGCCAAGACAAGGCCAAGAGGGAAAAGGAAGCAGCCAGTAGGTCCAATAAGAAGCAGGGAGGGGCACCTGGATGGCAAAGTCGGGTAAGCGTCTGACTCCAGGTTTCAGCTCAGGTCATGATCTCAGGGTAAGGAGATCAAGCCCTGGGTCACACTCTGCCTCAGCACAGAGTCGCTTAAGTTCTCTCTCTCTCTGCCTTTACCCCTCCCCCAAGCCCGCATGTACTCCCTCACACACATTCTCTCTTTAAAAAATCTTAAAAAAAAAAAAAAAAAGCAGGGAAACACCAACCTAAGTTTTTTTTTTAATTGCAATGGTGATCAGGAGGCAACTATGTTCCAAAGTAATGAAAATTAATTCTGCTTTTTAAGATTCAATCATATGTATGAGGCCTCTAAGCATATAGAAGACTAATAAACTATAATCCTTGGGTGATTCTGGCATTTGCACAATATAGGATCTACAGGGACTGGTATGATCCATTTTTATAGAGGCAGGGACCTTGGACCTCGCATCCAAAGGTCAACATAATCTTTCATAGGAACACATCTGTTTCCCTACTCCGCCTCCCCTAAATTCCCATTTTCCTCACGCATATCTTATTGGTAGTCTTTCCTAAACAAGAATGAACCCAAGGGCAATCACTGTAACTGAATCCGTGGATTTGACAGCTAAGGACCCTGTGGGCAGTTTCCGAGAGGCCTCCAGCGGGATGGGAGCCCAGGTGTCCAGTGGCATTTCCTAAGCAGCTGGCCCCAGGAACACTGGCCACCACGATAAAGCCTGGAGCCCTTCCTCTTGCTGAGTCTCTTGCCTCAAACTCTGGTCACTAGGCATAGAGCTGGGGATCTCTTTTTGCACTGAAATACTATTTAAAAAGAGTAGCTTTATTCCATAGTATGCTACCTAAGGGAAATGGGCTTTCACCAGCTAGCTGAGAACTTAGGCATGGTTTCTATAGGAAAATCAATTTCTGGTTCCAGGAGAATTGACTCACAAACTTCTGTACCATTCCTGGATAAAAGGAGACTAGAAGTGGAAACAGTATGTGTGTTTCAAGGCAGTAAAAGCAAAAAAGAGCAATTTGCATCAATAAAAACAAACTGCGCTGTGTGTCTGTTTTCATCTGTGTGTCTAGAACAAAAAAAAATACAGATTTTTGGTTAAATTAAAATCCAGTTAAAGTGGAGAGTAGGCAAGGTATGCTTTTAAAAATATGAAAGGAGGGGTGTCTCAGGGGCTCAGTTAAGCATCTGCCTTTGGCTCAGGTCATGATCCCAACATTCTGGAATCAAACCCTAAGTCAGTCTCTCTGATCAGCAGGGGAAATTGCTTCTGCCTTTCCCCCTCCCCATCTCAAATAAATAAATAAATAACATCTTTAAATAAAAATACAAAAGGATTCAAAATATAATAGGATCGAAGGAAAGATACCAAATATACTACAAAAATCTTTTTTTTTTTTTTTTCCAGAAAACAGGAGTCCTTCCCTCACTGTGGGGGATACCTTCCAAGATCTTCAGGGGATGTCTGAAACCTCCAGATAGCACTGAACTCTATATATACCATGTTTTTTTCCTATACATACATACCTGTGATAAAGTTTAATTTATAAATTAGAAACAGTAAGAGATTAACACAATAATAATAAAACAGAGCAATTATAATACACTGCAATAAAAGTTATGTGAATGTGGTCTGTCTCTCCAAATATCCTTTTAGATCATGCTTACCCTTCTTCTTCTTGTGATACGAGATGACAAAATGTCTGAGATGAAGTCAGGTGAACGACATGGCCTTTGTGATGTAGGGTTAGCCTACTACTAACCTTCTGAGGATGAGTCAGAAGGAGGATCATCTGCTTCCAGACCGTGGATGACTGTGACTTCAGATAAAGGAGGACTACTGTATGCTCCCATCCGGCAACCTGTATATAAGAACATTCTCCCTATTTGGATATCAAGGACCCATCTCTCAATCTTGTTTTCTCTCTCGTCCATCATGCACAGCTTTCTAGACTGGAGATTTCCAGCCTAGAATCTGAAACACCCCTGAGTGTCTCAAAGTATTTCAAAATAAGTTATGAAATTCTCAAAACAAATCAATGTAATAAGCATTTGCTATAAAGAAATCTGCAGTGTACGGTGTCAAGAAACCCAAAACCCTGGAGATGATGTTACAATTCTCAAAAGGATGCAAATCACAGCTCAGCAGAAGCCAAAGAGGCACATATGTGACATACAACAACCTACGAACTCTTTCAAGATGAACACAGTAAACAGCAATATCATTAAGTCTCTGCCAAGAGATCTGAAAGTCATGCCACACAGTCATGAATGTAATGTTTTGCAGAGGGCAATGGATGGACAGAAGGATACGTATCCTTTTCCACAGGATGGAGACTTCTGCTGTTTACCCAAGTCACCTCACCCCAGTCCTTGCCTCTCTGACAGGGCAACACCTGATACGCCCTAAAGTTACCTCCACCACCCCAGTGAAGCTCTGAAAATACATCCCAACAAGATCAGCATTAATTTAAATGAATGTTATAACAAGTATATTACATACATTACAACCCCATTTTTCACAGGGACGCTCAGAGGTAAATGCCACAGAAACATGGAAATGAACTATCACTACCAAAAAAAAAGTATGTTAAATCTAAGATTTAAATAGGCGCCTTGAGTCTATTCCTGTACAAAAATGCATCAGACAACCAGCAGTTTCTTCTGAGAAGAGAAACAGCACAGAGGCTTCCTTCTTTGCTCTGACCACAAATTCAACCGCAGGGCTGAAACAAAAAGTTTTCTAGAACTCCTGAATTTTCAGAGAAGTGTGGCGTTTAGGAACCTAAGGAATCAGAGTCTATTAGACCAACTAACTCATGAAGAAGACAAGGAAACTGAGTCATGAGCGGCTAAGTAACTTGCCTAACACCAAAATAGCTAATTAGTAGCAGAAGGAGGGACTCAGGTTTCTGAAATTCCACAGTTGTGCCCTTTCCACTGTACCACGTGGGGGGTCATGGGGGATGGCTGGAGAGCTTGCAAAAATTCAAAATGGACGTGGCCCATTACACATCTGCCCAGAGTGGTTTCATCTTACATGGCCTAAGGGGACTCTCATGTAACAAGCTAGAGTCACTTCATAATGGTGCTGCCTTTTTTTAATGCATAATGGCTTTTTCTTTTTTTTAGACCTATGTGTGATCAAAGTGATTAAAATCAAGTTGGAATTCAAGTGTACACATACCAACAATAATCCAAATACCATTCAAAGAAGTCACTGTTTGGCTTTCTAGGTCAAATCGTAATTTACGGAAAAAATATCCATACGGTGGATATTTTAATGGATCCATTTGCCAGTAAAATTTATTTAATGAATCCATTACCAGTAAAAAAAAAAAAAGCCACGATAGGGCAGCCCTGGTGGCTCACCAGTTTAGCACCGCCTTCAGCCCAGGGTATGATCCTAGAGGCCCGGGATCGAATCCCATGTCGGGCTCCCTGTGTGGAGCCTGCTTCTCCCTCTGCCTGGGTCTCTGCCTCTCTCTCTCTCTGTGTCTTCCATGAATAAATAAATTTAAAATCTTTAAAAAAAAAAAAATAGGCCACGATAAGGAGACTACCTTTAAAATCTATTCAGAAAGGAAAAAGTAAAACAAGACAAAATTAGGGAGACCAACCGTTAAGACTCTTAATCATAGGAAACAAACTGAGGGTCATTGGAGGGGAGGGGAGTGGGGAAATGGGGTCCCTGGGTGATGGATGTTAAGGGGGGGGTCATGTGATGTAATGAGCACTGGGTGTTACATAAGACTGTTGAATCGCTGACCTCTACCTCTGAAACTAGTAATATATGTTAACTAATTGAATTTAAATTAAAAAACAAAGAATCTGTTTAGTTAAGGATGTCAGGTCCCCAAATACTAAAAGAAAGAAATAGAGACAGCTAGCTTTAGTAGAGTTCTTTGAGCACTGCTCCCAGAAACAAAATACAGCAATGAGAGGACCCAAGACTATGCCTCACCACTGACTGAGTCAGACACAGCAGAGAAGAAGTGGAACTGTGACTGACAGAAAGTTAGAAAATCCAGGGGAATTTTATTTTTTATTTTATTTATTTTATTTATTCTATTTATTTTATTTTATTTTATTTATTTTATTTTATTTTATTTTATTTTATTTTATTATTTTATTTTATTTTATTTTATTTTATTTTATTTTATTTTATTTTATTTTATTTTATTTTATTTTATTTTATTTATTTTATTCCTAGGATATGTGGAAGAAATGATGGGGGAGTAGAACATCAGAAGAAAAGAAAGTTAATGAAGTAGCAGAGAGCAGGGGATGTAAACGGGGAAGGCAAAATGGTGCACTTTATCCAAGAGGACAGCAGGAAAGGCCCTGTCATCAGGGGAGGAAAGCTTCAGTCAAGACACGAGAATCAGAATAGGTTTTCAGGACATCTGGAGATTTCTGTCTGGGTGCAAACAGCGGCTTCTGTCTACATATCAGGTCTGGTCTTTTACTTTTCTGCCCATCGAGGAACTTGATTTCAGGAGTTCAATCAGGAGCAACCAATACCAATTGAGAAATTATACTGAGAAGCCTAACTGTCAAGGGGACTCAGCTCATTCTCAACCCAAAAGGTCCAATGTCTGGGCAAATGAGTTTAATACTCAAAAATTCTGAATAAAGGGAATTAAATCACTCTACCTATTGTAATAGGACAAGGCTAGCCTATTCACAATTGACACTTCTGTTGCCTGTTCAGGGTGTCCATTAAACAGAAATTACACATTAAATTCCTCCTCTTTAGCGTTCACTGCTACACACTCCTATCAGCACAATCATATTTCCTTCTAGCAGTTATGTCCATGATTCTGAATAGTCATGTACTTTAAAAATGGACTGGATTTTACAGCAACACAGAAAAGCATGCCGAGATACACCTAACCAATCACAATCAAGCAGAAAAATCTAATAGGTAGATGGGAAAAGCAGTTAAGCAGCGATTGCAATCTTTGGGCCAAATGCAATCTAGTGGTTTTTAATTTTTTTTTCTCTTCATAGCTTCCCCCCCCCAAAAAAGCCCTGTAAAAATATATATAAAAATAAATAAAGTGCATACAAAGAGGAATGGTTATATACTGGAAATGCTAACACTGATAAGCACTTCTTCCTAAAGCTCAAGAACTTAATTTACTGAGCAACTTCTGAGGACCAATCATGGAATAAAAGACTCTGACATCAAGTCAATAATATGCTAGTGATACTTAGTATTAATCCATAAAACAAAACAATGACTAAATATGAACTTCATAAATCATAAAATATGGTAGCAGATTGGGCAAATCTTGGAAAGGTGGTTTTGCCAACAAAAAACATAAAAACGTGTGCATTATTTCCTGTGATGCACTACTGTTTCTCCTGGGAATTCAACCTAAAAGAATACTCCAAAAGATGAAGGACACTACATGACAAAAATGTTAATAGCATTTTACTTATAATAACCAAAAACTCCGGAAACAACTCAAATAATCAAGAAATAGAAATTGCTAATATATTAACTCAGTGAATTAATCATACAGCTGTTAAATTTATATATACATGAGGACTGTATAGAAACAAGAAAAGTATAAATATACGTGGGGGAAAAGAAGAGAAAAAAGTATTCTCTCAACACATTATTCTATTTGAATATTCTTCTATACATAGAACATGATTATAGTTATATAGTTAGCAGAAAGTTTAAAAAGAATATATAATACAGTGGCTATGCTTAAGTGGTAGGATCATTAGTGCCAAGTTTATTGAGACATTTCAAAAACCAAAGCATGGTTGTTTTAAAAAATGGGCTTCAGTGTGATATCCACACACGTTAAAGTCAAGAATTATGGGTACTAATCCTTATGTCATGGATATCTCATCACAAGCAAAGTATGAAGTTATGAGACCAAAGTTCTCAAGAGAGCAAAGAAGAGGGGACAATGATGGGTCACTCACGAGATGGCTACGCAAAAAAATGCACTCGTATTTGACAAGTGAGCGCACAAGCAAGTCAGTGTATAAGGCCTACACTTTCCTTGGGGGATCTGCAGCAAGGAGACATGAGGGAAATGAACTTGGGTTTTGCCACTTCCCTCCTTACAAACAACCTCAAATAACTCGTGGACATCAGCAAACATTCACTAATTACTATGTGATAAATAACAGATTAGAAGAACCACAAATTTGGCCTATGTCCACAAAAGTTGTGGGCTGCACTGAACATTCAGTGTTGGTTAAAGACAAAGTCAGATGGACGCAGGTATGTTAATACAGTCTGCAGTCATCGGCCTCCCTCGGTAAATAACCACAACCTTTTGCCTGACCCTAACTCATCAGGTTAAGCCACATTGTCAGTCCATTCAGCTGATACAACGCAAATACCACAGACTGGGTAGTTTATAAACAACAGAAATTTATCGCTCACAGATCTGGTAGCTAGAAGTCTGAGATTAGGATAGCAGCATGGTCTGGTGGGGGCCCTTTTCCAGATCACAAACTTCTTGCTGTATCCTCAAATGGCAGAAGGGACCACGGAACTCTCTGAAGTCTCTCTTATAAGTGCACTAATCTCATTCATGAGAGCCCCACGCTCATGACCTAATCACCTCCCCAAAGCCACATACGAATTGGGGGTGTGGGAGCAGATCCCAGCACCAAGTTAAGTGGATCCCACTGGTAGGCCAACCTTCAGGCTTGGAGGGAAGTAAAATGGAAGAGGAGGAAAAAAGTACTAGGGGGTGGAACAGAGTAACTCTAACTGATATGGGCCCCAGAGGTGGGACCATCAAACCAGACTTAAAAGCCATATACACGTATAATGCATTTTACACCCTTAGCCTCAATTCTCCCAAACACAAAATTGAGTGAAGCAGAACACACAGCAGGTGCAAGCACTCCTTTTCTCTTCAAAATTCTAAGCAGCTTAAGAAAACATTTACCATGAGCATGACAACCTTCAGGAAGAGCTCAGTAGTAACCTTTTTATCAATTCAACCTAGGTATGTAATGATTCCGTACAAACCAGCATCCTGTTTCACTGCACTGATTTTTTTTTTTTGAAGATTTTATTTATTCATGAGAGACACAGAGAGAGGCAGAGGGAGAAGCAGGCTCCCTGTGGGGAGCATGGTGCAGGACTTGATCCCAGGACCCCGGGATCACAATTTGAGCCAAAGGCAGACACTCAACCACTGAGCTACCCAGGTGCCCCTACTGCATTGATTTTTAAAAGTCTCTGTAATTACTTGGCTTCTTTTGTATTAACATAAAACACCCTGATTCTCACTTACTTTGAGCCTCAGAATCCAGTTTTCCCAAGCGTATTGCTTATTACAAAATCAAAACTTCGTAAGCCAATGAGTCCTCGTCTTCCAAAAAAATTTGCCAAGAATTCCCAGAAGACTTACACAAAGAACTTAAATTGAAATAAGAAATCATTTCAGGAACAGAAACTCAAAGACTAATCTATTCAAATTCCTATGTCTTCAACAACTAATCTGAGTCTTAATTCACACTATTAACATCCTAAATACTTTTAACATTCTGCAGTCAGCAACTACTACTGTTCAAATAAACTCTACTTCACACACGGATGTCTGCTTCACATATCTTGCTTCTCCCACACTCGGGCTTGTTTCCCACTGAGCTGTAATATTTCTTACAAGCTTTACCAGGCTGTGCCTCAAAACACAGAGAATGGGTTTCTCAGTTCAGGGGATTTTTGACATTCCTCTGCTAAATGGGGTGGGAGGCATTTGCACTCCAGTAGTAGTTGCAAAATCCGGCTATCATCCCCAAATCCCAGCACCACTTCCCATCCCAACACTGTCTCTGTCTCCGTCTATTCTGTCTATAGACTCTGGGTTGAGTGGCCTAAGGATTTCTCTTATCTGCCCTGTAAGTCTTCTTGCTTTTGCTGTGAGATCTCAGAGCTTTTCACGAAGAAATATAACCAAGGATATTTATGGGTAGGCCTAGATACCGCTATTTCCAAGCAGAAGCCAAGGACAAGCATACCCAGCAGGCAACATGGCACTTGTAAAGTAAACCAAGTGAGAGGATACAGTTGGTAATAAAAAGTTTTATTTTACAGTTTGAGGGGGGAAACTACAGGAAGGGCTGGTTCTTAGGTTTCAACTGGTATTTTCTGCTATATAAACCATACAGTAATAGGGGCATCTGAAAACCATGGAATTAAACCTATCCAATGTTAGGCAACAGGATAATAATAAATCCTCTCTCCTAAGACTTTATAATATGCAACAAAATTCAGCAATATAAGTAGGTTCAGCCATTTACCCAGTTCCATAGTAGCTATTACTATGATTTGATTCAAAAATAACAGTGATAAAACCTCAAATCAAATGTGTATTCTTTTCAATCACTGTTTTAACATAAGATGTATTTAAGACACAGTCTACTCAGAAAAATATGAGTCCAAGGAAACAGAAGGCATGAAAATGAGCACTTTTTTTTTTACAATGTCTTTCAGAAACTGGGAAAGAAAATTATAGATTGTTTTATTGTTTTACTCAGCTAACTAGATGAATAACAAAATCTGTTCTAAAAGTTTTTGTTTTAAAATACCACCTTTAGTCGAGAACACCAACAAAATGAAAATTTCAAAACCCAGCACTAGCAGAATATAAGGAAATACTTAAATATTAATGATGGCATGATAAACTGATAGGCTTTCTAGAGAGCAATCTGGCTGCATGTAACAATATCTACAAGCAATTCATGCTCCCTGACTCAGATAACCTACTTTGGAAACTACATCCCAAGAAAATAATCTCCAAATAAATAAAGGTAATTTATTCAATAGTGTTTTAGAACAATGCTATTTACCATTGTTACAACTGGAAACAATCCAAATCCAAAAAAACAATCCAAATACCATAAGGAAATGGTTAAATCAATGATGGAATAAAAGATGGGATTACTGATGCCAACCCTTTGCTCCCTTCTTGTAATGTACCCCTTCACATCCCAGGGACTCGCCTGGGAATCCTGTGGGGTGAGTGTAGGTCCCTAAATCATTGGGTTTTTGGCTTGGCCATGTGATAATATACTTTGGCAAATTGGACATGAGGAGACAACATATTTGCCACCTCTCATGCAGCTGCTTTAAATGGGACTGCATGCTTCTCACTATATTCCTGCGCTTAGCCATGAGCACAGCATGTCCCAGATGGGGGCTGTCCGTTGGCCTGGGTTTCTGAGTGAGAAGACAATGGAGCACCACCACACCCAGTCAAGCCACTAAGAGCCGTGGCACATCCACAGCACTCACATAACATGGACAAGCAACAAACACTTGCTTTTTAAAGCCACTAAGTTGTTGGAACCCTATTGTTACCATAGCAAGAACTATGAAAATACAATAGTCATCAAAATATGGCAAATTATAGGAAAACATATTTGAAAAAAGCTTGGTAAAAAGTAAAAGACAAGAATAAGAAGCAGATACTGATGACATCTAGATAAAATAAGGCAGGCCAACAGGCACCAGAAATTAATTTAGAATAATGTAATAGTTTATAATTATTTCTATCAATGAAGCATGTATACATATATATCTTTAATTCCCTTTTAAATGCTATCTCTTATGTAAACATATTTTCAATAATTCTAAACATACCATATCCATATATATGTATAGTATACATATCATATCCAACAATAATTCCAACATATTTTTTTCGGCATTAAATGATGTAAGGATTAGTGAGCACTTATGCCAAAAGTGAATCTAGTGTAAGGGTTATTATTCAGCCTTTGAATGTATCGATTTAGGGCTCGTTAAATCCTTTTGTCAAACTATAACAAAGGGAACGATAAGAAAAACCACACAGACAAAGGCAAGACTTATTTGTTGGGATAATCCACTTCCTAGGCATCAAACATTGTACAAAAAAAGCAAGATCTAAAAGAGTATCAGCATCTGAAAATAAAGTTGTGTCACCTTTCAATTAGTCTTCATGAGCTATGCTTGAAATTCTGTTTGTATGATTCAGGTATCACAAAAAATGTCCATGATAATCTCACAGACATTTATCCTAAAATAAATTCAACAAAAATAAGCTATGAATGTGAAGATCCTCACTATCATCTTTTATGGGATAGCAAGAAACATTAAGTGTATGTATTTTCTGTAATAAAAAATGATAAAGCTAATTACAATATATCAATACTATGTAGATATGCTAAATATTATTAACCAATAAGTATGAAAAGCATGTATATATATGAAGGAGTACATAATACTATAAAAATACATCTATTTAGGAACAAAGATAAGAATAATGTGAAAAAAATTTTTAACTAGCTGGAAATAGACCTGTGGGTAGACTTTTGCCATGTTTTTTCAAGTTGTTATTCTGAAGGGGGAGAGATTTAATGCTTATATTTGCAAAATATCCTTGCCTCTCAGTTAAAAAGCTTGCAATTTTAAATGAGCTTAATTTTTTTTTTTGAGTGAGGACATGAGCCTGAGTGGGGCGGGGGTGCCCACAGAGAGAATCTCGAGCAGGCTCCACACTCAGCGCAGAGCTTGACACAGGGTTCGATCTCAGGACCCTGAGATCATGACCTGAGCAGAAATCAGGAGTCAGACACTTCACGGACTGAGCCACCCAGACATTCCTGAAGTTGCTAAAATCAATTTCTGATTTAAAAAAATCTTCCTAGTTAAGGCAACCTTGGACTAGTAAATGACATATATCAAGCATAATTTCATCATTTCTTGCTAACTTAAGGTCATTCTCAGGAACATCACCTTTGTACTATATTCCCTCACAGAGATGCTGTCTGCCAGTACCGAGGAGGAGACTGTGTGCCTGCCCCCCACCCATAGACACTCAATAAATAAAGCACTGCTATGGATCATTCTAGGTAATGTTTTCTCTTTTGCCTTTGGGAGGCAGTGATGCAGAGTGGTTACAAGTACACATTCTGGATTCGTGCCCAGATTTGACACTGAGCTCCATCATTTACTAGTATTTGCATGCCAATGGTGTTACACAGTAAACTAGTATTTACTAGTTGCAGGATCTTGTGCCTTAGCCTTTCTAAGCCCTGGTTTTCTCATCTACAAAATAAGTCTGTGAGAGTACTTACTTCAGAGCTGTTGTAAGGATCAAAATGATAATCCACTTAAAGTGCTCGACAAAGTACTTGCACACCCTAAGTAGTAAATAAATGCCAGCTAATATTAGTCTCTGTCTGGTGGTCATCTAAGGTGTCATCAAGCTTACCTCTTACCATCACTAACTATTGCTGTTTTCTGTCTCTATCCACTGGTCCCCAATCCTGAGGCATCATTCTGAACCAGGGCTCCCAGGAATAGTCTGATAACCATCTGTAACAGTGCTGCTCCAACAGAAATGCAACGTGGACCACAATGCAAGCCATGCAGGTAATTTTTAATTTTCTCCTGGTCACATTAAAAAGCAAAACTGAAGAAACTGATTTTAATAATAGATTTTATTCAACTCAACATATCCAAAATATCATTTCAACATGTAATCAATTTTAAAAATATTACATTCTTTTTTATACCAAGTCTGCAAAGTCTGATATGTATTTGATACCGACAGCACGTGTGAACTCAAATGAGGCACATTTCAGATGCCAAATGGTCATGTGGCCAGTAGCTACATTATTAGTTGCTTGTTATTTTAAAGATTATGACCGCAGAAAGACATCCCCTTCTTCAAAAACATCAAAAGCCATTTTAAAAGAAACTGATGGATGGACAAAAGGAAAGAAAGAAGGAGGGACGCCTGGTGGGCGTCAGTGGTTGGGCGTCTGCCTTTGGCTCAGGTCGTGATCCGGGGGTCCTGGCATCGAGTCCCGCATAGGGCTCCCTGCATGGAGCCTGCTTCTCCCTCTGCCTGTGTCTCTACCTCTCTCTCTGTATCTCTCATGAATAAATAAATAAAATCTTTAAATTAAAAAAAAGAAAGAAAGAAATGTAGCTTTCTTCTGAATCTCTTAGTCGAAGACCTCAAGTGATCCTAATGCCTAGGAAGGCAGGCCAGCATCTTTTCAACAAAGTGAGTCCCTTTCTATGGGAGAATGTGCTGCTAAAAAGAGCAAGGTTTTCTCTAAGTTGTTTTGCCAAGCTGTATCTCACAAGGATTTGTTTTGTCCCTGAAACCAGTTTGATGACTGCAAAGATAAAATCTTGAAAGAAAGAAAGAAAGAAAAGAAAAGAAAAGAAAAGAAAAGAAAGGAAGGAAGGAAGAGGAGAGGAGATGTTCTGGACCAGCACAGACACAGATGTGTCTGTCGCATTAAGACTAATTGAGCTGTGGGGTTGGAGAGAACAGGTTCAAACCCCACTTCCTCCACTGACTCGCTGCAAGACTTTCACCAATAACCTCTTCAACTCTCTCATTTCTGGGGGATAAGCTATGGATAAAAATAACATCTCTTTCATAAGATTGTTAGGAGTTTAAAGGTTGTAGAGGGGAAAGCCGTTCCCATATATAAAGCTCTGCTTTGTGAAAGGTCAGAAATGGGGGGTAGGAAAAACTGATGAAGGGGATACGGGGCAAATTAGCTTGAGGTAATAAAGGGGCCATGGTGGAGAGAAAACCGTTCGTGTTATAGTCACAATGCCTTTGTTAAAAATGCCCGGTTACACAAAAGAAGTTAAACAGTGGCAGCTATTAATAAAATAATTGCAATGACCTTTCTAAAGCCCTCAATGGTTTTCTACCTCGTTAGCCTGCCTGCTTTCCTCTTGGCAGTATCGTGGGCAAAGGGGAGGAGGGGGGAGGGCCGATTGCCAGAATCCGGAGAACCACGATTTTTCAGTAGTGCCTTAACCACAGCTTCTGGCCTCGATAAGATGGGGCTCCTCACTATGCCTAAATCTCTTTCAACAATGAGGTTTCTGCAGTGCCACAAATGTAATCTGAAATATTACTCTTTACTATATAAATACATAAAGTTAGATGAACTGTTTACTGTCCCTAAAACATTCCCTGAAGGTTTTGTGAAGATTCCTGATATTTTGTTTTAAACTTGCTTTTTTTAAATATTTTCTTTTTTTAAGATTTTATTTATGTTTTGAGAGAGGGAGCAAGCCAGTGGGAGATGGAGCATAAGCAGGGGAAGGGGCAGAGGGAGAGGGAGAAGCCGACTCCCCTGCTGAGCAGGGAGCTCAATGCAGGCCTAGATCCCAGGACCTGAGATCATGACCTGAGCAGAAGGCAGGTTCTTAACCGAGTCACCCAGGCGCCCCTTAAACTTCCTCTTCTTATGTGCTCCCCACCCCTCCAAGAAAAATCCAATTAATTTTTTTAAAAAGTGAGTCTGGTCTACAAATAGAGATTTTAAATATTTACCCATCTTAATAATCCAAGTCACTATACTCTCTAATTTATGTTGACTTTCTTAAAGACAATAAACATGACATCTCTCTATTCCAAAGACCTCCTAAACCAAACTTTTTCTAGAAAGTATTTCACAGAGTATCAGTGTCCCTTGAGATTACACACGTCCCATGAAATCAAATCTAAAAAAAAAAAAAGCGAGGGGGACGGGGGGAATGCCTGGGTGGCTCAGCAGCTATGCTCTGCCTTCAGCCCAGGGTGTGATCCTGGAGTCCCGGGATCGAGTCCCACATCGGGCTCCCTGTGAGGAGCCTGCTTCTCCCTCTGCCTGTGTCTCTGCCTCTCTCTCTGTGTGTCTCTCATGAATAAATAAATAACATCTTTAAAATAAATAAAAAATAAAAAATAAAGGTCCTACTAAAATGAATTCAGCTATGACACACTTTTGTTTACTGCAAGACTTCTTGGAGTCTTTAAAATACACTCATGTACACAGATTTCAAACTGCTATGTTTAGCCATTATCACCATTTTACCAGTCTATGAATGAGAAAAATAATAATATGAATTGAGAATCAAATGACAGAGTTTAATTATACCAGGGCAATAGGCATTCTTCACAGATCTTTGCACTGGCCTGATGTGCTGTGCGCTGTGCATTTCTTCCTTTTATGATCTCTGATAAGTATCAATCTTGAATACATATATATAGTAATTAAGCCATCAGAAGCCTCCAAAGGAAAACAATTTATTATAAAGGGAGGGAGAAAGAAGGGAAGAGAAAGGAGCAGAGGAGGAAGGAGGGGAGAAATTTCTTTGAATAGCTTAGTGTAAACATCACTTCATATTCGCCGCGAAGCTAAAATGCCTAAACGCTTTCATCAGGATAAAGAGACATGAAATACATGCTTGTACCTAACCTAGCGCTTGGAAAAATAAGCCTCATTTTCAAAACAACCAAACAGCTGCTCAGCAGAAGCACAGCACAATTCATCCTTCCCAGGCTTTATTTTTAGATGCCTCTTAAGCAAAACAATAATTTTCTAAAGAATATCATTAAGATCTGTAGGTGTCATCTCATTATTTTCCCGTTTTAATTCGTTTCCTATCAGTCACACATTTTTCCCTCCTAAATCACATAATGATATCACAGTCCATAACAAATTCCTTGCCTTTGAAGAAAAGTATTTATATGATCTTTTAAAAATGTACAGATTCTAAAAACAGTACAGTCTACCCAGAATGTCAGGGTAACTCACGGATGTAAGCATAGGGAGTCCAAAAGTCAGCCCCATTTTTCAAATGATCATTTGGAGACTTGTGCATGTCTAAAAAAATATGTACCTTTATCATCTAAAGCACGTTTTGCAAAATGTATCATGAAGAAGAATATGCTTAATAGATCAGAGGATTTCATGGGCAGAAGTGAATGCTAATTGCCGGCTGGAGTCTTTAATGAAACCTAATTGCTGGCTTGAGCTGTCACCACTGACCCTGGTAACAGACTAGTACACCCTTCATAAACCTAATACAGCATAATCCTCCTTCATTACGGTTATTATAGCTCTGCAGTGGGACACGTCTGCCACAAAAATAAACTCCGCTGCCTCTTCTCTAAATGGACGTGTCACTTCTCCATCCCAGAGCAAGTAAGTGTTGACGGCAGTAGTCACCTTCCAACAAGTGGTACCACTTCACAGCCCAGATCTACTTCCAAACCCAGACTCACACACTCACCCTGCGACACCATTACAGAAACCACCAACGTGCTCCATGGTGGAGGGGGAGGGGGCCAAGGGCTGAAACATGGAAACAAACCCAAAGAAGCCAAGCATCACCCACCACCAGAAGGCAAATGGGAAAAGCAGAAGAAACTTTCTACAACTGGGTTTGATTTAGGAAATCCATGTGTAAAGCCATTCAAATGTACAGCCCACGTTTCAGATATTGAGCCCAACAGATAGTCCCTTTAATTTGCTTTGAAGTTTTTTGGGGGGCTTTGTTTTGAAATCAAAAAGAAAGAAGAAGAAGAAAAGAAAGAAAGAAAGAAAGAAAGAAAGAAAGAAAGAAAGAAAGAAAGAAAGAAAGAAAAAAGAAAGAAAAGAAAGAAAAGAAAAGAAAAGAAAAGAAAAGAAAAGAAAGGAAAGGAAAGGAAAAGGAAAAGGAAAGGAAAGGAAAGGAAAGGAAAGGAAAGGAAAGGAAAGGAAAGGAAAGAAAAGAAAAGAAAGAAAAGAAAAGAAAAGAAAAGAAAAAAGAAAAGAAAAGAAAAGGAAAGGAAAGGAAAGGAAAGGAAAGGAAAGGAAAAGAAAGAAAAGAAAAGAAAAGAAAAGAAAAGAAAAGAAAAGAAAAGAAAAGAAAAGAAAAAAAGAAAGAAAGAAAGAAAGAAAGAAAGAAAGAAAACATGACTTCAATTAAAAACATACCTGTACTATTCAACAATTCCCCCAACCTGTTACTTTGTAGCAGGTGCCAAGAGGCCAAAGATAAATAAATCACAAAACACACCCTCAAAGTTCTCAACTTTGGGGAGGTAGAGAAACAAGTGCATAGATACAATATGAGGCTTATCAGTAAAGAATGGGTGAAATACGACCGGAAGGCAGATCAAGTGACAATGAACTCTCCTAATGATAACAAGGAAACGTCAGACAAAACATCTACAAAGACATCAAAATCATACTAGACATTAAAAAACAGAGGTGGAGATGATTATGTGACCAGGTGTGAAAAAGAATTTAAGGGAAAAGTAACAGCAGGAGTCAAAGCCACAAGATTTCAACTGCGAGAAATGTTTGCAGAAGGGTGATGGGGAGCCAAGAGACGTAGGAGCTCCGGATCAGGTTAGGTAGGAACAAGGGCAGGCGACTCCTGAATGCTCTGCTAGGGAATCTGCGTTTAAACGTGGGCGATTGCGGGTGTTTTTTAAATTAGGTATTTTATTTTTTGAAGATTTTATTTATTGGGGCACCTGGGTGGCTCAGGTCGTGATCCCAGGGTCCTGGGATCGAGTCCCACATCGGGCTCCCCACAGGGAGCCTGCTTCTCTCTCTGCTGAGCAGGCAGCCTGATGTGGGCCTCGATCCCAGGACTCTGGGAGCATGGACCTGAGCCAAAGGCAGATGCTTAACCAACTGAGCCACCCAGGAGCCCCTAAATTAGGTATTTTACAGGAGAATGTAGTAAATATACATGTTCCCACCACTCAGCCTGGGGGAAAAAGCAATACCACGTCACATCTCAGCCCTCACCATTACCTCCTCTCATCCATCCCCTGTATTTGGTGTTTATCCTTCTGGCATTTCCTTACGCTTTTACTACAGACACAGGCATTTCCAAATAATATAAGTAAGGCAGCAGGACAGATTGCAAGCAGGAGAGAGAAAATATCAGATGTGTTGAAAACAAGATTCTGGGGACTCCTGGGTGGCTCAGTGGTTGAGCATCTATCTGCCTTTGGCTCGGGTCATGATCCTGGGATCCTATCGAGTCCCTCATGGGGCTCCCTGTGGGAAGCCTGCTTCTCCCTCTGCCTAAGTTTCTGCCTCTCTGTGTGTTTCATAAATAAATAAAATCTTAAAAAAGAAAAGAAAACAAGACTCTGTAGTACAGAGGAGAGACTGGCCTCCACACTAGGGGCAGTGGGGCAGGTGAGAAAGAGCTGTCAAGGGAGCTGTCATCAGTGAAGGACCGTCATGATGGAGAGAGAAGGGGCAGCCTCAGCGGCGGAGGGCATTCCTGGGCCAAGGAGGAGGTGGAGCTGAAGGTCCCATCACAGGTGCACAGGCAGCAAAAGAGAAGGGACAGTTTGTAGTGAGCCCCGAGGCAGGATGTGGACAGAAGTGGGACAGGTGGCAGGCCCCGGCTAACACTGATGAGAGGATCCAGGCTGATGAGCCAGGACACAAAAGTACAACCTGGTAAACACCAGGAACAAATGGGCAGGACAACCTGACCAGGGCATGACCCGGGAAGGCTGCCCAGAGAGTTGGGACTTACGGAGGGGGGGTCTCGAGGGACAGTTGTCTGTTTTTAAGATTCTATCTATTTATTCATGAGAGACACAGAGAGAGAGGCAGAGACACAGGCAGAGGGAGAAGCAGGCTCCTTGCAGGGAGCCCGATGTGGGACCCGATCCCAGGACCCCGGGATCACACCGCAGGCCACCCAGGTACCCCTCAAGGGACAGTTTTGACAAGCAATGCTGAGCGGGAGGATTCCTGGGGAGAGGTGGAAAAAATTATTGGGCCCATTCGGGAAACAGCTGCACCTTGGCAGAACCGTGGGGAACATAAATCTGAAGAAAGCAGAGGGCCATTTGGGGGGTTATTTGCAGAGAGGCTGAACTATCAAGATGAAGTGTATACAGTGTGTATATGGAATTCATAATAAATTCGCTTTCGTGACCATGAAATCTGCCTTAATCCCTTTTACTTGGGAACTAAAATAATGGCAACAGCCAATCTTGTGATTTGGGGGATAATGCCAGTGATACTACTGCTGCTTATCATAGTCCTAGATGCAGAACAGGCAGTCTTGGTTAAGGGCAGACTGGGAAAGCGGCTGGGACAGTGTCACAGAGGGTCTCTCTCAGTTTAAAAACTAGTGACTCAGTTTGAATAATGAGAAATTCTGTCTCTTGCTCTTTAATATAAGGGTGCAAAATGTATGGACAGGAAGTCAAGCATATTCTAATCAATGTACCTAAACCTACAAAAACAATTTTGTTTGATGCCTTGTCCTCCAAATGTTCCTGCTTATTAATCCCTCTGAGATATGTACACTCCCTTGATCTGCAAGGTTCCCTAGGTTTGAAAAATGAGGGAAAAAAAATGAGCACATTTTTTAAAAGTTTCCAAGTAAAGCAAAATAACACTAAGAACCAGAGCATCAGTAACTTCAGAAAACTGCTTAGGGATATGACTCATCTCCTTAAGTGAACAAATGAAATGTGTATAAGAAACAGCACTGGTACCTGTGTAATTACAAAAGTCATAGAGTCCTTAATATGATGTAATTTTCCCAGAGCACTGAACCTATTAGAGAATAAATAATAAGAACTCCATTCTATTCTTTGAAAAATAGAAATAGTAATTGTACCTACTTCAAAGTGTCATTGAAAAATTTAATAAAATCATTCTGAGTGCTATGAACACTGGAATTATAGAGTCAGCAGCGGTACCTATAAGCCGTGGCTACTGCTATCCAATATCTGTATCAGGTAGAAATTCTAATTCCAAATTCTAATTCCAAGCAAATGTAATTACTGGTGGGGAGGCTTATAACTTAGTAGAGGAGACAAAGAGAGAAATATATGTGACAAAAGGAGACACAACTCACCAACACAAGTAAGTGCAAAGTGCTTTGGGACCATGACGAAAGGGAAGCCTAACTGGTGGTGAGAAGGAACGTCAGGGAAGGTGAAGCTTTAGTTGAATGCATAGGAGCTAGGCAGGTAGCAAAGGGGAGAGGTCCCTCTGGGTGGGAGTATAAGAAAGAGGGAAATTAACCGTCACCAGATGTTAGGGCACTAGCAGAGAGAGAAAGAACAGCAGATGACCCCAAGAGAGTCAGGGGTAAGAAGCTTTGTCATACACATAATAAGAATCAAAAGAATTTAAATAGTATTAAAAACTGTTTTAAAGTAAAAACTCTTTGAGAGAGGAAAGAGTGGATGAAGAATATATGACAGGCAGCCCCAGAAACTCTCGAACAATCCCAAGGGGCAGGGGGGATGCAGACAAGGGGCAAACTAAAGATATTTTAGGCCGTCTAAAGACTGATAGGGTTTGTTACTGGCAGGTAGAAGTTGGGGGCTGCTAAGAGTGACATGCTGACGGGAACTCCAAGTGCCTGGTTTCAACAGCTAACTCAACAGGTCACTGCCTAAGACAGGAAATACAGAGACAGCACATTTTGTGGCAAGAAATTAGTGAGTTCGGTTTGAGACAGGTGGAATTTGGATACCCAGGCGGACAGAAATACCAGATAAACCAAACTGTTTGGAACCAGGTGGAGAAGTCTGGATTGGTGATGCTAACCAAGCAGATCCACTGAAATGGAAACAAGTCATGCACTCATGGGCCTGATGAGGGCTAAGTGACTCCCGGCCTCTCCAGGGCTCTACAACTACCAGGAACAGGGTCATTCAAGCCAGTGTAGCAAAAACCTTCAGAGACTACCATAAGAGCCTGAGGACAGAGATGGACAGACTCCTTAGCTCTGTGACTCTCAAAATGCAGTTGGTCAAGGACCAGACTATTAGCATCATCTCGAAGGTCCTCAGAAACTCAAATTCTCGAATCCAACCCCAGACCTACTGACTCAGAGGCTGGAGTGAGCACGGAGAACAGCACTCTGTGTTTTAACAAGCCCTCCAGGTGATTCTGACGCCCACTAGAGTCTCAAAGCCCCTGCCTTAGCCACTGCCTCCATTACTTGAACGCAAAGAAGTATGAGAAAAAAAGAATTCCCAGGAGATGGATTTCCAAAGACCTGAGGAAATTAAGAAAGTAGAGGGTAGGTAAAGGAAAAAGCATTGGGACCTGTTACTAATTTTAACATGAGGGAGTTCTCCCTGTGAGCTAAAAATCTGTAAGGCAAATTAGATCGAGTCAGTGGCCCATGCAGTAGAGCTTCCTAATTTAGGAATACGGTTCAGTGCTAAGATTTCAAACATCACAAATGTGAAGAAGATATTCCGCACGTCAGAGGATGCCATACCGCCGGCCAATCTCTTTCTCATTTTCTCATCAGACACCTCCCAACATCAAGCATTTATGGGCATGGCCACCTAGGGTTACAGGATCTCAGGATACGCGATAGGCCTCTGGGTCAAGCTAATTGACCAGGCTCAGGATGCAACCCTCGAGCTGGGCCTAATACAGTCCCTAAGGAACGAAGCTAAATCTAGTATCAAACTTTACACACGAGATTGATCTAAGAATGTCCACAAGTTTTTTTCCGGTAGCAAGAACCATGAAAGAAGTCAAACAAAAGCTTGAAGGAAAGAAATACAAAACCAAGCCAAGAACTACAGAACCAACAAGAAAACGATAAAGAAAATTAAAACAATGTTAATTGCCATTTATAATCCAACTTAGACGTATAACCACCCCACAAGGAGTCATTATTATTACCTTTTATCCCCAGCTACTCTAAGTCCTCGTCTCCAAGCATTGCCTCATATCCTTTCATTCAGAATTATAAATAATTCAGAGACTATTTTCATAATCAGTGTGCAAAGAATATATGGCAAAGGCATAGCCGGTCTGGGGAACATGGACTTCCTCTCCTCCTCCCAGGGCAAAAACTGCAGCCAGATCTTCAACTTTCCTAGGCTTTCTCCCCCCAACCTCTCGAAGGGGTACTCACTCTCATGACCTCCTGGCCTGCATGCAATCCACACTGGAAATTCTTGGCTGTAACAACCCATTCTGCTTCAAGAATACGTATTACATACTACAAACCTGCTCTACTGACGTTTTCCCTTCTTCTAACAATCCCTCCTGTTGAGAGGCTGATATGAAGATCAATGAGTTAATGTTTGTCAAATACTTTAGGCTTCTCAGATGAAAGGTAACAGTAAAGTTCAAGAGACCTGAGCTGGCATTACACTAGAGGTGTTGCAGTACACACTATATTTGGGCTTCAAAGAAGGAAAGAAATCAAGGCTGCAAAGACACTCCTTTGTGAAGACTGGCCAGCTCCTGCATTCTTGCTAAAAGCAGGCAGATTCATTCTTCACATTCTCTAATTAACTGGATCCCAACATTAGAAATACAAGGATCCTTCCATTAGCACCGGACCCTTGTGACAGTAAGTGGTGTCCAGGGAAAAGGATCCTTTTCTCTCCCCTTCTCTTAAGTGGCCTTTCCTCCCCCAAGCTTCCCCACTGTCTGATCATGTAATTCTCAACCTCCTCCTATAGAGGGGCCACATGAAAACTGCCAGCCAACACATTTGCTTTGAGCCAAAAGACCAAAAAAAAAAAAAAAAAGGTCAAAGACAAAGCTTTATGTGTATGTTGGCATGCACGTGAATTCATACTGCTGGGGGAAAAAATGACCCACATAAAGAGCACATTCATGGCCACGTATAACTCCTCAAACATATAAATAGCCTTGATCCAACACCTACTCTGTACGAGGCACAATATGAGGAGGGTGACATACAGCATTACACTGAATTCTCCACAAATATCCTGGCAAGTTACATACTACCGACCCCACATTATAGATGAAAGAATTGAGATTCCAAAGGACTGAAGAGTGCATCCAACATTACACAGCTAAGAAGCGGTGGAGCTGAGGGGATCCCTAGGTGGCTCAGTGATTTGGCACCCGCCTTCCGCCCAGGGCGTGATCCTGGAGTCCCAGGATCGAGTCCCATGTTGGGCCCCCTGCATGGAGCCTGCTTCTCCCTCTGCCTGTGTCCTTGCTTTTCTGTGTCTCTTATGAATAAATGAATAAAATAAAAATTAAAAAGTGGTGCAGCTGGGATTCAAACATAACTACATTTCAAACTTCCAAAGCTGGATCCCCTGCTCCAGCACAGTAACTGGAAAGCTGCAGAACTTGCTACACACCCCTTGGACTGCTCAGGAACCACTCCATGGGGCTCTGACAGGGGAAGGTAAATTAAATCAGTGAGGGGAGATCCCAAAGTCTTATTTCTAACATTATTTTTAATCCCCTCTGTACCAAAACTTGGTTTCTCTCGTTCTTTTTTAATCAGCTCAAGCAAGTAATGATTTAATTGGCTAATGAACTATTTCATCTTATCTCTTTCCCTTGCCTTCTCTCTTTAACGAAGTGCACAGCATAGCTCTGAGGCTCAGAATGAGTTCAGATTCTACACGACCATTGGTGACGAAGTCTAGAAGTTCAAATGCAGCATAGCAGGTGAAAAAGAATAAGAATATGGAATCCAGGTGGGGTTCACTGTGCAATCAAAGGGTTTATGTTTGCTTCCCTGGAGCAAAAAAAAACATAAACCCTTAATAAGGAGGGAGGGCATTAGGAAACAAAAAAAACTCATAGTTTTTGACCCCTGGCCCAGTCATTCAGGACAAATAGCAATTCTCCTAAAAAATTCTGATTTTTTTCTGAAATTCTTTAGGTTCTTCCATATTAAAATAGTCTAACTGTTCTCTTTCCATTACAGCTGTCCGGCCCACACATGTGCACAAAGCTGAATAACTAAAGTGTGAATAATAACTGTGTCTAAGCCAATGATGGAAGCCGGGCGAGCACCGGGATTAGCGAGAAAGAGCTTCCCTTCAGCCATGTCTCTCACGCAGGCCCTATACCTCCAATAAAACTCCTGTCAAGGGGCTGTTCTTGAGATAAGAGAAAGTGTTTGTGGAGGGGCCTAGCCAAACACCCCCAAGTTGTTCTTTTTCTGCTCCTCCGATGTACTGGCTGGACCTCAGCCACGGTGAATACTACTAGGACTCCACTTCAGCCCAGTGAAGAGGCACCCCTGAAGGGCAACCCACGTTGTGCTTCCGTCCTATAAGGAACCTTCCTAGGCAAGATCTGCCCAATCCTGGACCATCAGGCTACAAAACCCGATGGAACAGAATTCGATCTTATAAAGTTTCAGAGGAAGGAAAAGTTACCTTACAAGTGTGCTAAAGCAACATTTGATGACATTTACATGTAGAGAAAACCATGACAAACACAGGGACACCCGTCCATGGGCTCATTCTGCGCATCTGTGGCCACCCATTCAGATCAGGCAAAAACAGCGTCATGCTGCGCAGCTCCCACTCATTTCCACCACACGAGCTTTTAACCCCAACCCCAAAAGATAAGCAACTTTAATGCAAGGTTCTGTGATGCTGCAGTATTATCACCCACTGCTGTCAAGTGGCTCTTTAAAAGGGAATCAAGTGCCATTCTAATGAAAACAGGCATGGGCCAATTAGTGCCAATTAAAATTTAGATGGTCACACAACTGCTGTTTGTAGGGAAACAGCATCAGACAAGGAGGTGTGTCCGAAGAGAGAGACTCAGGCGCCTCTGGAAACTACTTGGTTCCCGTAAGGGGATAAAACGCTTCTAGTTTCATTTCTGATATCTATCGTATCCCAAATAGCTGGGTCACATAGCGAGCTTTTTGAACTCATTTTTCTTGGGTGACTCTTCATTTTGCACAAGCTGTTTCTTCCACCTGGAATGCACTCTCTCCGGATCACTCCTGCAAGGTAAACACTCCCTTAACCCTATAAACCCAGGGCACACCGTACCCCTCGTCTCCAAAACCGAGCCTCCCCTGGCCTCTTCCAGCACCTCTCGCTCGCTCACTACTGCAATTCTTCATCAGCCTGTGGGTTTCCTCCGGGAGGCTGCAGTTACAGCTTGTCTAAGTGTCTCAGCATCCTGTTTTCCCAGCAGAGTAGAGGCGCAACACCAGGTTTGCTGGGTGAATGGGTGAACTAATCCAGTTTAAGAAATTAACAGGTCGGTGGACCCCCTGCGACCCTGTGTTCCGCCTGCAGTCGAGAGATTCCGCACATCTTCACAAAGAGCCTGCAACACCCAGTCCCAGCACGGGCTGAAGCGCAAACCCCACAATCTCCTTGATTTGTAGGTGGGGTTGGGGTTGGGGTTGGGGTTGGGGTTGGGGTGGGGTGGGGGGGTGGCAGGAACCAAAGGAAGCGGAAGGGGATGCTAAGGAGATGGCACCAGTACCTGAGACTACTCCCTCCCCAAGGTGTAAAATCCACTGAAGTACTCAAACACTCAGGTTTAGGGATCACGCCAGGGAGAAAAGAGAGGCGGGCGCACCAACAGCCCCTCGGAACTGGGGAATACTCAGAACTTTGAAAAGTTTGAGGCGCGGATCCGCTGCGAAGTGATGCGGCCACAGGCTTTCCCCGCAGCCAGCCCGACCACCCAAGGAGCCCAGGAGTCCGGGGGCGCGGCTGGGGCCTAGTGGGAGCGCATGAGACCCCCCCAGGAGGCGGTGGGAATGGGGCCTCGGGGAGCCGCGTCCCGGTCCCGCGGGAGCCGCAGCGACCTCGTCCTCCTCCCTGCCTCCTGCCCTCGCCGCCCGGCTCCGTCCCGCTGCCCTTTCCAGGCCCGCGCTCGCTTCCCAAAGAGCAGGAGGGGGCCGGGAGGAGGGGGCCGGGCAACGCCGCCCGCAGCGCCCCCCGCCGCCCCCACCCCCGACCCGGCGAGCGCCGCGCGTCGGGCCGCCCCCGCCGCGACCCCGGGCCCCGCGGCCCGGCCGCCCCGCGCCCCCGCTGCCCCGCCAGCCTCCCGGGCCGCCGGTCGCAGGCTGGCCCCGGTCCTCGGCCAGGCGCCCGGGCTCGAGGAGGCTCCCCCGCCGCAGACGGCGCCTACCTGCTCACATGGCCCCGTCGCGACCCGGGGTCCCGCGCGGAAAGCCTGTCCCCGCGGCGGCGGCGCCCCGACTCCCTAAGGAACTGATTCCTGCGGCCGCGGAGGAGGGGCGGGGGGAAGGAGCCGGGCCGGGGCCGGGGCCGGGGCCGGAGCAGGCGAAAGGGGAGGGAGGTTTCCGCCGCGATCCCGGCGCACCGACCCGGAGAGGAGAGCCCTAGCCCGGGTTGTCCCGGCGGAGGGGGCGGGGGCCGGGAGGAGGGGGGAGGTGGGCGGGGGGGGCCGGGAGGAGGGGTGAGGTGGGGGGGGTGGGAGGAGGGGTGAGGTGGGCGGGGGGGCCGGGAGGAGGGGTGAGGTGGGCCGGGAGGAGGGGTGAGGTGGGCCGGGGGGGGGGTGAGGTGGGCCGGGGGGGTTGGGAGGAGGGGTGAGGTGGGCGGGAGGAGGGGTGAGGTGGGCCGGGGGGGTTGGGAGGAGGGGTGAAGTGGGCGGGGGGGCCGGGAGGAGGGGTGAGGTGGGCGGGAGGAGGGGTGAGGTGGGCCGGGGGGGGGTGAGGTGGGCCGGGGGGGTTGGGAGGAGGGGTGAGGTGGGCGGGAGGAGGGGTGAGGTGGGCGGGGGGGAGCCGGGAGGAGGGGTGAGGTGGGCCGGGGGGGTTGGGAGGAGGGGTGAGGTGGGCGGGGGGGGGGCCGGGAGGAGGGGTGAGGTGGGCGGGGAGGGCCGCTCGCCGCCGCCCGGGACTCGGCGGCTCCCCGGGGACCCCGCCGGGCCGAGCGAGGGCGAGCGCGACAACCTGGCCCGGCCCGCGCCCCGCGGCGCGCGCTGGTCCGGGGGAGAGAAAGTTGGGCAGAACTTTCCGGGGCCGCGGGAGCCCGGGCGGCAGGAAATGCGAGCGGCCGGGAGGGGAGGGAGGAAGGGGCCGTGCGGTGGGAGGGGACGGAGCAGGCGCCGGCGGCCGCGGCTCCCCCCACCCGGGGCCGGGCCGGGCCGGGCCGGGCGGCGCAGGCGGGGCGGGGGCGGGGGCGGGGGCGCGGGGGGGCGCGCGGGCAGGAATGCGCCCGGGAGGCGCGCGCGGCGGGGCGCGGGGCGGGGGGCGCGGGGCAGCGCCGAAACTCGGAGCCCGGCTCCCGGCTGCAGGCGCGGCGGCCGCGGGGACGTCACGGCGCTGGAATCCGAGGAATGCCGGGCGGCAGGAGCTCCCCGAGCAGGCCCGGGAGCAGCCGCGCGCCGGCGGTGCGGTGGCTTTGGGGAAACTGTTGAAAGGTGACGGCTGGGGAGGGAGGACGGGACACGCCCGGGAGCCCGGGACGCGGGAGCGGAGGAGGAGAAGCGCCCGCGGCCGGCACTGCCTAGCGCCGCTCCCGGCGGGGGCGGGGGCGGGGGCGGGGACCGGGACCCGGACCGGGACGGGGGCGGGAAGGGAAGGGAAGGAAAAAAAAAAAAAAAATCCCCCTTAGACCATCCAGAACCGCAGGGGCGGGGCAGAGGCCGCGGCTTGCGCGCTCCGACCGTGAGCAAGGACAGTGCGTCCCATTGGGGGGAACCCTCCGAGCTGGACGTCCCCGGGCCGCCGCTGCAGGGGGCTGGGGGGGGGCAGACCGGGACACGGAGCAGGGATTCCCAGGCTCTCCGTCCAGGACACCAGGAGTCTCTGCGTCCTGGATCCGGTGCCTCGAGCCCCCCTCCCCCCGCCCCCGCAGCGCCCGCGATCGCAGGAGCAGTTTCTTAGAGCTGGGACCTGGAAGAGGTCGTCTCCCCTGCCTGGGTGGGCGCCGGGGGGGGGGGGGGGGGGGGCTTCCTTAGCACTTTCAGAGCTGGGTTTTGGGGCGACACAGCTGCTTGCCAGAGAAAGCACGCGGCCCCGGAGAGGGAACCTGGGTTTAGGACCCGCCGTGCCTGTGACCCAAGGGGTGACCGAGGGGGTATCCCAGCTCCTGGAAGCCTTGCCTTCTGCAGCTGTAAAATCATTTCCCGAGTAGTTTCCATTTCTCCGTGGTCCTTTGCGTTGCCAAAATCAGGTCTTGGGGATCTGTCATCTTAACGAAGACTCGCAACCCAGTTCTTTCAACCTTTCTTAGCCTGAAAAAGATCCTTGAAGTCGTTGTCACAGAAGATATCCCAAGTTGTCAGTGCCCCACAACTCATTTAAAAAAAGAAAAGAAAAAAAAAAAAAAAACCCGGATTTCTTGGGGAAGAGAACTGGAAACACCAAAAAGCAAAACCTGTTGTGCCCTTCGTGGACCAATTTGTGTGACTCTTGACTTCTCGGAGCATTTGCAAACCTCCAGAACAATAAAGAAGTCGAGAAGGCCCCCACAGGGATGGAAGGAAAAGACTGCAGAGAATTGAAAATTCGATTCTCAAACTTTCAGGGACATAGCTGGATAGCTTCACTATGAACTTGCTGGATTTCCAAAGAAAGTTTCCGAATGCTTTACTGGCTCCAGGAAGCACAAAAAGCACTTTTTTTTTTTATGTGCACCTGCATTATTCCCCCATTTCCTAGGTGAGAAAAGTGAGGAGTGAAAAATTCACCTGTCTCACCAAGGGTCCCCACAACTCGTAAAACGTGATGATGGACCCTAGTCTGGCCCCAGAACTCAGGCTCTTACATTCATCAAAATTTGACCAAAGTAGGATTAAAATTATAAAGAAGGAAATACCTGCCGGCTTTCAAAGGAATACAGATGAGGGGGCCGCATGGGGTCTTGGAGGAAAAGATGCAGGCATTTGTGTATTGTCGCTCTGTGATGCCAAACTGTGAGCACAGCATGCCGTGACAGTTGTGGTATAGAAGAGCAAAGGTTGCACGTAGACATACAATTCTGGTTCTGCCTCTGACCAGCCATGTGACCCTGAACAAGCCACTTCACCCCTAGGCCTAAGTTTATTTTTTAAGTGGAGTGTGACATGGAGGTCAGAGTTTGGTTGAGTTACTTCATCTCTGAGGTCTTTCCCGGGTCTGAACTTGAATGAATGTGTATACTCCTCCAGGCAGATGGCCTGCCTGTGAAGGAAGCTAAGTGATAAGGCCAGGATGTCTTGGGGTGAGGACTGTTTTCACGCTGCCTTTGGAATCAAAATGAATGTTGGGAATGTTGCTGAGCAGTCCATGGCCCAAACAAAACACACACCCCAAGACTTAGCACTAAGTCTGTGGCCTCGTTTTAATTTAAATAATTCTACTTCTAACTTTTAAAAAACCACACACGTTATCAGTTTAAAAGCCCATAAAGTACATCTGACCAGATACATTTCTCTTTCTTAGAAGATACCACAAAAAAGTCATGCTACAAGTATTTTTTAAATAAGACGTTGGATGTGAAGTGAAAAAAGCCTTTCATTCTCTAAATAAATACGTAAAAGCTAGTAGTCACAAGCTACTTTCAAAAAAAAAAAAAAAAAGCCCTAAGTCTACATCACACTCAAGTCTCCTTAATATGCATCAGAGTGAACAACAGGAGGTTGATGACCCAGGTCCCAAACACATATGTCACTACAGATTCACTTTAAAACTTTGCAGTTTTAGGAACTTGTCAGTATTAGATATCTCCCAAAATATTTCAACCTGTTCTAAGCCTGATTCAAACTATAAATACAGACAGGATCTCATGGGCCTTCATGAATTCCTCCCACCTTCAATATATTCCTCACATTAATTTATTAATATTATACCTTCAGAAGTCACTTGAAAGGAAAACAAAAACAAGATCCCCAATCAAAGCAAACTGGAAAGAGACTTTTAGGAAAACTGATGATCTCAAGGGACCTTCTCCAAATGTTAAAGTCATATATATTATGTATTTGTTTTTATCCTGAGTCTAATTCCAATTCCCAAAGGAATATTTGGAAGCTTACAGTAATCATGGGAAAGAATAATGTGCAGCTTTTTAAAAATACACATGGTCTCTGTATCCCCTGCTCTCTATCTTATTTATCTTATTCCCTCAGTCTAGGGTGGAGGCTTGGGTTGGTGTATCTATGCATCTATCTGTCATGTTTTTAGACAGTATTTTATCGACACATAATTCACATTAATCAAAAGCACAGTCTTAAATGTACACAGAACTTGATTTTTTTTCATATACACGCATCCATATGACCACCACCCAGTTTAAAATACAGAAAATGTCCATCAGCATAAAAATTTCCTTCCTGTGACTTTTAAGTCCATATCAGCTCTCCACCATGGTGTAGTTTTGCTAATTCTCAAACTTCATATAAATGGAATTACAGAGTGTGTGTGTGTGTGTGTGCGTACATATCAGATTTTGCTCTCCATTCTTCTGTTGATGTACTGGGCAGGTATATTTTGAAAACATTTCCCAAATAATTTTGTTATACTGACTCCCTCCAATTCAGAACCACTGACTTAACAGCAAAAATGTAATAAAATAAGCCTAGATCATTAGTAACCACAAAAATATAGTAAGCAGAGAAGGAAAGGAAGAGAACACTTTGGAAGATCCGCGTTTAAGAGTGTTTTTATGGTAGTACGCATTCAGAGCTCCTTATGATGAAAAACAAATAAGTAAATTGACCACTATAGGAACTTCTTGTTATCTAGTGATTTTTTTCAAGCTACATGATTCTGCAGAGCTATTGTGTATGGCCACATACAAGTACACAATGCCACTCCATGTGCTAAAATCATCTGGAGTGTGAATGGCATCCTCTGGAGTTGTACAATGTGGTGACCGTGGTATTAGGAGTTCTCCCTTTAGAAATAGTTTCATGGTACCTGCTTTGGAAGAATCATTTCTGACTTCCCTCCTCTTGCATCTTTGAGGCTTTTCATTTGGCAGGGAGAAGGGACCCCATCGCAGCCTCTCCCCACGTTGACTAAGCCAGTAAGTCACATTCTGCTCAAATATTGGTAAAATAATGAGAGACTTTTGTGGAGGCATAGATTAGATGAACGTTTGGAGCAGCTCAGTGGTATAGCACCGCCTTCGGCCCAGGGCAGGATCCTGGAGACCTGGGATCGAGTCCTACATCGGGCTCCTTGCATGGAGCCTGCTTCTCCCTCTGCCTGTGTCTCTGCCTCTTTCTCTTTCTCTCTCTCTCTCTCTCTCTCTGTCTCTCGAATAAATAAGTAAAATCTAAAAAAAAAAAAATAGATGAACGTGCAGGACGTTTGCTTGGATTTGCTCTCCAGGCTCTTTTGGAGGCTCTCCATAGTGTGTATGTCACATACCATCTCTGGTTCATCTGTTCTAATATCTCACGCTCTCATTCTAGTTGTGCCCTCCTCTCTGGTCACTGAGCCTTGTGGTCATTTCCTCTCCATTTTATTTCTCTTTCCTCTACCCACTTCTCAGCAGAAGGCTCTCTGCCTCCCAAAGGGACTGACTACTCCCTGACCTGAGCCAACGGAGAAAGGGCCCCGATTTCCATGCCTGTCAACCTAAGCCACAAGTGAATTATTTCCTTGTTACTTCCTTCTGGAAAGAATGTCAAACATTTTTATGTTGTATTTTATTCAGGCTGGGAGGAGAAAGATGACTATATCCTCCTGAGATGCTTTACCAGCTCCTCTGGCAACTACAGTTGACCACATGGGCCATGATATCAGTTAGCTCTCTGGACATTCACTCTAGGCAGATCAATAGTTTTTCCAATGAAAACGCACAAGATTCAGTCAGTTAGTTACTCTTTAAAAAGTCTATACAGCAGCCGTATATATTATCAAGTACATTCTAGAAAGAGTAATTCACATGCATAATTTGTACTTTCAGAAAGATTTAAAAGAAAACCTAGGCACTATTCAGGATCTTACCAATTTCAGTGTATTCACTTCTCTACTAAATTTCACCTTGGGTTGCAAACACTCTTTGAATCATATTTTAATGGCACAGCTTCCTGTTCATATCCACATGGCTCAGCTTGCTGACTTTCCCCACTTCCCCCAACCCTAATACTGCCTTCTAGCTTTTCCAGGCCTGATGGGAACCACACAGCTTATCTCCCTACACACTGGGAATATGTACACACGCATCAAATCTCTGCATTCTCTGCTCGGCGCACTGCTAATGAGCTGACCCAATCCTTATTGCCTAAAATCATGTTATCTGGAAAAGGAGGATCTTACTGCTCTTGTAATCTAGGAGAGCTTCTTCATTTTGATTTAAACAATTTTAAACTTTATGAAAGAATAGAGTCATTTAAAAATGTTTTTACATTTTCCATAGTCATTTACATGTGGTAAAACTCTCATGTTACTCTCATGTTGAATCTAACAGACCTGGTAGGCAAGGTCAACTACCTCAGTATAAGTTCCTTCAGTGTAAGAACAAAAACCCACTTCAGATTGTCCAAGCCAAAAAGGAATATATTGGCAGGATACTGAAACATGTCTTGGAATCCTGAGAAAGAAGGGTGGGACCAAAGAACCATGAGGGTACTCTGCTACTCTCCCCTGTCTGATACTATCCTCCACCTTTGCAGGTATCCAGGCTTAAAAACTATGTAGCCCTGGGCGAATAACTCTCACCTGAATTTCCTCAAAAAAGGAGAATGATGTAAAAAAGAAAGGGGGAAATAATGAACATGTCTACTTTGTAGAGTTGTAGTAATGATTAAATTAGAACAGTACCTGATACACACAGAGCTCTTAGTATATTACCTATCAATATTATCATCATCAACCCCATTCCAGCTCTGCAGACTGGTTTTCTCCCCTTCAGCAGGGATTAAATCTCAAATCGAAATGCTTAAGAGAAAGAACGTGGCTTGAGTTGTCAACCAAGAGTCTTGGAGAAGGAACAGACTGCTGTGGCTGGACTCAGCCCTTTGCGTGGGAAGGACAGTTCCCAGAAAGGAGAAAGTGGCCGGAAGGCCCTGGGGTGGGGGACACAACAGTGAAACCACGCCAGAAAGGGAAAGGAGAAATTTTTTACCAAACTGAAGTCTTAGGAATCCCTCTGTTCACTCTGTAACTATCTCCACCATCTATGCAAAGGACCAAACCTGACTTCTCATGTGGAGAGATGAAAGTGACCCACTAGGGAGGGAAATGACCTCGGGTGGAAGGTAAGGGAACCAATATCCACTTGTGCTCTAGGAAGGAGATTAGGTCCTGTGTATGTATAATTTGAGGCAATCCTGGGGACAGCATTTGAGTGTTATAAACTGACTGTTCCTCCAAAATTCATATGTTGAAGTCCTAACCCCCAATACGACCATATTTGTAAATAAGACCTTTATGGAAGTATTTAAGGTTAAATGAGATCATGAGGGTGAGGCCCTAATCCAATAGGACCAGTATCCTTCTAACAGGAGGAAGACACACCAGAGCTCCTCTCTCTATGTGTGCACAGAGGAAGGGCCATGTGAGGACATAGCAAGAAAGAGAGAAAGGAGAGAGGTCTCACCAGAAATTAACCCTAAAGGCGCCTTCACCTTGGGTGTCCAGCCTCCAGAATTGTGAGAAAATCAGCATTTATTGTTTAAGCTCCACAGTCTGTAGTATGTTGTTACGGTGGCCTGGGCAGGCTAATGCACTTAGGTTAGTGTTGTTGCTTCACTGCAAAATAAATTGAGACCTCACAACATTATGTACTTTATACTCAGACATGTAACGAAGATAGTAGGTGCCTAAGTGAATCGTAGAGCCAGGATTCACAGCTTTCTCATTTCTCATTCTAAAGTTCACGTTCATTTTCATCCATCATGTTGCTGCAAAGTTTATCAAGTACCACCATACGTCAGGACTAGAGTTAGAAGGTGGCCAAAATTGGATAGGATAGTAAAAACAGGGGAAATCGGGTGTGTTCTAAGTTCCCATGACGGTGGTTTACCAGGAGACAGCTCTACCTGGCTGATTATAAATTGTGCTAATGAGAAGACACATATACAAAGGCCATGTCTCCCAATTTTCTCAAGTCGTTCTTTTCCCACGTTTACCTGAGCATGCACAGCATAAGGGGAAGGGAAGCTGCTGTTAGATCAGACAACAGATCCTCTCAAAACACCTTAATATCTTGCTACTGTTTCTTTCATTGGCTCCTAGTTGCATGGGGTCCAGGAAGTGGCAAGTTGGATCCATGGTCCTTCTAGCACACAAGAGGCTGCTTTTGACTGACATGAGGTCACACTTTCTGGGAGTGTGGAGTCACCTCTGTTCATGACAGCAATCTCCAAAGGTCATAAATACCCTAAATTCTAAGTTATGCATCTCCCATCCATGAACTAAGCTGAATGGTTTTCCATCCTGTGTATATCCCTACCTGGCCCAGCTCTTAGGAAGGTACCCAGCTATAGAATTTGCCATGGCTGGCCAAGGAGCCATCAACACCCTTCCTGAGCTGCATGAGGGCAGGTACATGATAGCTATAATTATCCTCATTTAATCTTCTCCGAAATAGCTGCCTGTTGCCATTTAGTGGCATGATAGTGGGAATAGGTGCCAGGTTGCTAAGAATAACTGGGATGCAAAAATCCTGAGAGCAATCTTAAAATTATTGTTGACAGCAGATAAAGAAAGTGTTGGTTAGGCACACTATTATAGGAAGTCAAGTCAGCCAGGACATTTCTGAGTAAAAAAGTCGATAGACTCCCCTCTTCATTATGCACATTTTCTAGTCCTTTCCCACCAACCTCAGAAGAAAAATATTTGGAGTTAGGAGGTCTATCTTGACCTTCTCATAATTATGGTGTTTGGCATACAGGGGCCAGCCCAGATATGGCTCTTTTTCTGACATTGTCTATGTTTGCCAGTATTTCTAGCTGCCCAAAACCTCCGAAACTGTATCCAATGGGAGAAAGCTGGGCTACCCTCTTATGGGCCACTGAGTCTTCTCCTTCTGGGAGTCCTAAATGACAATTTTAAATAAACCCCCATAGGTGGCAGTTCATTAGTTTATTCCTCGCCCTCTCATCTCCTTAGTTTTGGGCATATTGTTTAAATGTAATTTAAACACCCAGATGAAGTTGTGAGCAAGTAATAAAGCAAACTGCTCTAGCAGATTGAGAGAGGTGAAAAATGGACAGCCTTCTGGACCGAGTACAAATCCAGAAATGACTGGAAAGTAAAACAAGAACAGGGTGCATTTGTTTCGGACATCGGCAGCTGTAGCCAGAGCACCCCTCCGAGAGGTATGGGACATGAAAGGAATCTTCGGCTGTGATTAGCGAAAAGGAACAACCTTCGTTGGGGGAGGGAAGGATCAGGTCATGTTTAGGATGCCTTTCTAAAGAACATGGGCACCCCAGCCTGCAGGGGTGAGATAGGGTTACCTGTGTGTATGGACAGGGCTGTGTAAGAGAATCCAACAGCACTAAATCAAAACCTCTCCTAAGACCTGGCTGCTTTCTGGCCGCCTCCCCTAGACCAAGGGGTGACTCAGAGTGTGCCTGGCTCTGGGACTTCAAACATTTCTGAGTAATTCCCATGGATCTGGACAAGGGCAGTTAGAGGACTGGTTTGGAATGACCACTGTGGATCAAAAGATACTTCCTGTGGCCAGCAGGCAGAAGGCAATTGCCTAGGAAGCTCAATTTTGAGGTGTCTTCTGCTCAACTAGAAGGCAGAGGTGTCTTCTAACATACTCATTCGTAGGGGCTGGAAAGAATTTACTAACATAAGAGAGGCACGAGCTGGGCTTCCCTCCACGGTTGGCACCCCTGATTTAGCAGAGTACACAAAGAGCAAGTTTTCAAATGGTGAAAGAGAAGCTGAATTTTTAGCAACGGATGAAGATCCAAACGATCTAGCCATTGGCTACCTCTCTGATCTAACTTCCCACTACTCTTCCCTGGCTCACTCTGCTCCCACACAAGACACTGGCATTCTGCTGTTCCTTGAACATGAACCTGGCGAGGACTCTCCTACCTCAGGATCTTTGCACTTGTTGTCCATCCCCCTCCACCTCCCCCCAAGAATCTACTCCAGACGTTTCCTGGCTTGTTCACTCACTTCATTCCTCACATAGACCTTTCCCAGTCATCCTGTCAAAATAGTACCTCTTCACCACCCCATTCTCTATTCCTTGACCCTGTTCTAATTTCATCAGTGGCACTCACACTGCCTCGCATCATATGATCTATTAATATTTATTTATTGCCTTCCCCCCCCCCTCCCACCACCCACCTTCTACCCCAGGAAATCCATCACTTTCAAGATTTTTGTGTGTTTTGTATTCCACTGCCGGGTGCAGAGAAAATCCTCAACAATTATTGAATTTTTAAGTAAATAAACAATTATTTTTACATAAGTATGTGCAGTTATTTTCCTATGCTTAGCATCTTACCGATGTCATATGATTTATTCTTTATTACAACAACGCAGGAGGTAGGGGTTACCATCTGCCATTTATAGATGAAGAAAATCAGGAGTAGGGAGAGGAAGTGACTTGTCTGTTTTTGTTGTTATTTTTAGATTGTGGTTTCTGAGTTTTGGGGGTTTCAGTGTTTATTTTTAAAGACCTCAGTCGCATTGAGTTGAGACATCTAGACTTATCCCCCGCGCCTGTCGCACTGCCTCCCTCGATTCACGCGCGGGTTCTCTTCTACTTATTTTGTAGTTGTCCCCTCTCTATGCCCTATTCCTAACCTCATTCTCCTCCTCCTCCACACTGGCATCTGATGTAGTAGATCCAAGGCGGGGTATGTAGTCCAGCTAGCTTGCCTGGGCTGACCTCCTGGCTTTGCCATTCACTAGCCGTGTGACATTAGGAAATTCTTGGTCATTATTGCTTGAACTGTTGGCCTCCTCCCATTTCCTTTCGTTCTTTTGGTGTCCCTAACAAATGGACTTGGGCACTTGTCTGATTACCCAAATTTCTTTTCTCTTTCTTTTCCATTCTCGAACCTATCTTTTCCCTGATGCGTCCTGGGAAAACTCTGTGACCAACTTCCCCAGCTCACGTATTTACCAGATACTTTCATTATTTGAACAATCCATTGAGTCCTTTATTCCAGAACTATAGGATTCTTTAAATGTTTTTTTAAGTTTCACTTTATTTTTTCAGCTTTCTCAAGGTATAATTGACAAGTAAAATTGTAAGATATTTCAAGGGTACAGTGTGATGATCTGATACAAATGTGCATCCAGCTAACACATCTGTCGTCTCACACATTTACTTTTTGTGCACATAAGAACATTTTAAGTTCTACTCTCAGCAGATTCCAATTATACAAAACAGCGTTATCAACTACTGTCACTGTTTTATACATTAGAGCCTCAAGCTGTTCATCTTATAACTGAAAGTTTGCACCCTTTTACCAAACTCTCCCTGTTTCTCAGCTCCCGGCCCCTGGCAACCAATATTTTACTCTCTGTTTCTAAGAGTTTATTTTATTTTTTTTAGATTCCACAAGTAAATGATATTGTGCAGTACTGTCATTCCCTGGAAGCATTCTTTCTTAATGATTCTAATTCTTTTATTCAACTGCTTATTTTCACTTTCTGTTCCCAGGAAATTCTCTCATCTTTTCAAGTATATTTATCACACTGGCTTTAACTTCCTTTTCTGTTCTCCATGAGTTCTGCTTTCTCTGGTATTGGTTGTTCAGCTTGACATTCTCCAAACTTAGAGTTCTCAGAATCTGCCCTCTGAGCTCATCCTTGACCCTTCAGGGCATTTAGCTGCCCTGATCGGTAAAATGCACCCATGGACAGGGGCAGACGTCTAGCAAGATCGTGCTTCTTCAGGTGAATTGGAGTATATAATTGTTGTCACAGGCCTTTGTGGGAGACACATGGTATTGTCCTCACCTGTTCTCCAGGGGACATCTGAATAATCTTTTTTTTTTTTCAAAGATTTTATTTATTTATTCAGGAGAGACAGAGAGAGAGAGGCAGAGACACAGGCAGAGGGAGAAGCAGGCTCCATGCAGAGAGATCGACATGAGACTCCATCCTGGGACTCCAGGATCATGCCCTGGGCCGAAGGCAGGCGCTAGACGGCTGAGCCACCCAGGGATCCCTGAATAATCTTTTTTTGAAGGCAGTCTGTCCGTTACAAGCAGATGCCCACAGGAGTGCAAGAGCAAGGCCGTGTGTGTGTGTGGGGGGGTGGTTCCCAGGGACTGGTCCGACCGGCTATACTTATGGTCTTCTGCTCATAACCATACCAGGTCAGAGCACTGCCTTGCAGTTACCCACTGCTTCTGGCCTAAACTCTGATATCGTTGTCCCTGCAGTAAGTACCAAAACGAAGGGGGAAATCTGCCTAGGGCAATAGGGGGATGAGGGCAGAACTAAAACATTTTTCCCCAAACCTGGTACCTATTTGTGACTCTAGGCCCTCCTCCTTTCCCTGCCTGTGGACAGAATCTATGTCTACCCATCCCAAAAATTTCTGGGACTAGTCTCTGAGAACAGCTCTCAGGTCCATCGTTTTCTGTGGCGTGTCTTCAGGAGAGAATACCGGTGCTGCTGTGCTTCTGGCCTGTGCTGCTTTGCTGTCTTACTACACATTAGAACCCTGTAAATTTTCCAAGATCACCAAGGTGGTAAGTGATGATATTCAAACCCTAGTCTTTTTTTATTCCAAATCTTGTGTTTTAATCCCAATCCTCAGGGGTTGCTGAAAGATGATTGGATCAAAGTATTCATCCAACTAAAAACATCATTTCATTCCAGATATTTCCCACTAAATGGAAGCTGGATCCTTAGAGAAGTGGTGGACTCCAGGTCTGAGGAAAGAATATGCAAGAAACATATATACAAGAAAGCTATCAAAAGAACATGAGGGCCTAGGTGGCTCAGCTGTTACATGCTAGGCAGGGATCTGCTGAGGTTCCCTTCTCTTTCCCTCAGTCCCTCCCCCTGATCTTTTTCAAATAAATAATAAATCTTAAAAAAACAAAACAAAACAAAAAAAGAACACCTAGGTCATAACCAAAGGACTCAGGAACTACCTTGAAGAGATTCTCATTGGCTAGAGATGGGCAAATTTTAAGGTCAATAAGGATAATAATGGTAATTATGTGTAACATTTCAAATGTGTTTATTTCCAAAAGTTTGTCAAATGATCCAAGAAAAAAAATGAATTAGTTACCACTAGAACCAACTCATTGTTTTGAAAAATAATAAATGAGGGGATAGAACCAAACCATCTTGTTTTTCCTAGGAAATGATACCACTGGTAATTAAGTACCAGATGAGAAGGTTTTTTTTTTTTTTCCATTATAGAAATATCCTAGATAATAAATAGAAGGGATAATAAAATGAGAGTATCATTATTTTGCTGCCTTGGATAAAGTAAAAATCTAGGCACATGCGTCATTGGCTGCTAACATCACAAAAAGGGATATTAAACTATCACTATTTTGGCTTTGAGAAAAATAACCTGAATGTGACCAAACCCCTAGAATAGATCCAGCTATCAACTGCCAATTAAAAAAAAAAATACAAGAGCCCAGGAATATGTTTGAACAGATCTCAGAAATGCAATCAGCGAAATGTCAGATGTAGAAAACCCCAGAAGCTAGTGGTGGCAGAGGAAGAGAGAGAATCTTGAGCAGGCTCCATGCTCAGTATAGAGCCTGATGCAGGGCTTGATCTCACGATCCTGTGATAGAGACCTGAGCCCAAATCAGGAGTTGGTAGCTTAACGGACTGAGCCACTCAGGCACCCCTAGAAAACATTTTTTAAAAACAAATACAGGGATCCCTGGGTGGCGCAGCGATTTGGCGCCTGCCTTTGGCCCAGGGCGCGATCCTGGAGACCCGGGATCGAATCCCACATCAGGCTCCCGGTGCATGGAGCCTGCTTCTCCCTCTGCCTATGTCTCTGCCTCTCTCTCTCTCTCTCTCTCTCTGTGACCATCATAAATAATAAATAAAAAATTTAAAAAATAAAAAAATAAAAACAAATACAGTTCAGCGATAAGGGAAAGAAATAGGAGTAAACTAAAGATTAAAAGAGACTTAAAAGATGTATCAACTATCACAACCTGTGACCCTATTTGTATCCTAACTTAAATAAACTCTTAAAAAAGCTGTTCATGCCTTTTATGAGGACATTTGAACACTGAATAGATATTAAGGAATGATTGTAAAATGTTTGAGATATGATAACTGCTATTATCTTTATCCCCTTCTTTTAGAAATATATATTGAAATATCTTTTTTTAAATTTTTTTTTTAATTTTATTTATTTATGATAGGCACACAGTGAGAGAGAGAGAAGCAGAGACACAGGCAGAGGGAGAAGCAGGCTCCATGCACCGGGAGCCCGACATGGGATTCGATCCCGGGTCTCCAGGATCGCGCCCTGGGCCAAAGGCAGGCGCTAAACCGCTGCGCCACCCAGGGATCCCTATATTGAAATATCTATAGTTGAAATGTTGTATCTGGATTTTGTTTCCAGGTATAACCTTTGTTCCCGGAGGTAGGAGGAATATCTATAAAATAAGATTGTCAATGAGTTGATGATTATGGAAGCTGAGTAATGGCTATATGGGAATTTGTCACAGAATTCTGGTTAATTTTATATAAATATGAAATAATGAAGTTAAAAACCTAATAATAATTAAAAGTTATAAGTATATATTATAAAAAATATGTTCTCATTTCAAACAATTTTGAAATAATTAAAAGGTGGATTATCTGTTTTCACATCACATTTTCATCTTAATATTCCCTGGAGATAATCACTTTAATTCTATACTGATACAAAGGTTTTATGTTCTGAATGTACTTTTTTCTTTTTCTTTTTCCCCCTTAAGTGCAAGAAAAAGCCAAGGTTAAGCATTAGCTACTACAAAATGCTGACTGTGAGTCATCCTACATTTTGGGTGAGACATACACAAGGTTTTCTTTTTTAAGTTTAGAAGAACATTTCCGAAACTGTGAACGACATAGGAGAGAAAATGAAATTTTCATTTGCACAAAATTTGAAATTTGGACTTATCAGACTAAGTTCAAAGGTTCCTTACTTTGGAGAAAAGACAATATAAAAACTTCAAACTTAGGGAACAAATTTTAGATTGGGTGGAAGGAATTTTCACCAAAAACTAGTAACTATAAGTATAACCAAAGGCACCTTTAAAATGTGAACACGGGATACCTGGGTGCCTCAATGGTTGAGCATCTGCCTTAGGCTCAGGACGTGATCCCAGGATCCGGGATCGAGTTCCGCACTGGGGCTCCCTGCGAGGAACCTGCTTCTCCCTCTGCCTGTGTCTCTGCCTCTTTCTCTTCCTCTCTCTCTCTCTGTATCTCTCATGAATAAATAAATAAATCTTAAAAAAAATAATAAAATAAAATGTGAACACGACTGTTGATTTTAATGTGTACATTTTATTAAATTTATACATAACTTTTCACACTTGATCTTAGCCAAAAGACCAAGAAGTGATTTATACATAACTTTTTAAATGCACACACCCCGTGGTCCATGATTTGGAGAAAGTCAGGAGACCTGACTCTTTAGGGAACCTCTGTATAGGGCACCAAAACAACTGGTCAAGCCTATCGATTCAGTTTTTAAAATTATTTGTTTCAGCTACAATTATCCCATTAAAATAGCTGATAAGTTCATCAGAGTAAACTTGTCCAGGAAAAAGGAAAAAAGAAAGCTCAGCAAGCGTACAAATATAAATAGAGACCAAGTATCATAACTACATGAACCTTATTTAAAAACAGAGAGAAACATTTAGTGTGTACATCTTATTATCTCTTTTCTGACAAGAAGCAGGAAGATGGACTTGTGAGGTCCTTCTGCACGCCAGGAACCACCTACTCCCACCCATCTGCCAAGCCAGCTCCATATGTTCTATAAAGTCAATGGAATCTTTTCTGTGACATTTTTCCCAATTAAAGAGAGCATCTTTTCTACCCAGTTTTTCTACAAACTCCTTATAAACATTTATATGTCTGTATTTATGTTAGATTTAATCTATTTCTTATCGACTATATACAGGTTAACTATGTTAATTTTTTGTGTACATAGTTCATCTCAACATTATTTCAGAAATATTTAATAATCCCCTACTAAGTGCTGATAATACCCAGTTGAATAAGACATGTACTATATTTAGACAGAAACAGGTCTTCGTTATCATCAATCAACACTTCCTATACCTAATAACAGCATTTTGAATGAATACATACTTTTTGATAAAGATGGATGGTGCAGGTTTTTTAAATGATAGAATATGGGGAGAATGTTCAATAGCTTGTTTTTTTGGAAGAGCATTATTACCACATTTTTCCGTAGTTTTTAATTTAAAAGAGAATAGTTCAAATTAAATGAGACTTGGCATAAAACCTCAAAAAACATTATGGCATAATCAAATAATGAAAACAGGGTTGGGATTTAAGAAAATCCTTAGTAGGAGCATGGAAACACCATTTCTGGCTAAAATAGCACTTCGCTGTAGAAACTGTAAATGAAGGCCATAGAAGGATTCTAACTACAGAATTCCTAGTATTTGAAAAATCATGCAAAGGAAAAAAATTATAATAAAAAATAAAAAGTTTAATCTATATAATAGCTATTCCATAAAGTTATTTACATCTTTATGCATATTCTATATATATGACTGAATACTCACTTTTATTGACTTGCAACCAGCAAAACCATTGCTACTGATTTGTAGGAAGCAAGTGCTCTAGAAAAATAATTTGAGGGGCACCTGAGTGGCTCAGTGGTTGAGCGTCTGCTTTTAGCTCAAGTGGTGATCCTGGAGTCCCGGAATTGAGTCCCACATGGGGCTCCTCATAGGGAGCCTGCTTCTGCCTCTTCCTCTCTTTCTGTGTCTCTCATGAATAAATAAATAAAATCTTAAAAGAAAAAAGTAATTTGAGAAAAAGCCCTATATTTATGTTTAACTAGTTATTTCTTAACCAAAATCTGTTACCAAGAAAGTAAATATTAAGATATGGCTACATAAAACTATCAATTTCCTCAAAAATGCAGAGAAATCAGTAAGTTATAAAATATTGGCAGGGTGGGGATTTATGATTCATGTACAAGAGACCCTCCACTCCAGCTGTTGATAGCTGTGCCTGGGCTGTTGGAACACATGGCTCTGGTCTCACTGTGTGACACATGGTGAGCTCACCAATGTCTCAGCAAGAGCTTGTAAGGGGAGAAAGTGACATTTTTTGTACTAAAAGTGGGATTTCATCAGAGTAGTTCAGCAGGGCCTCACTTTGGAGAAAACCTAATATAAAAATTCCAAACTTATGAAATAAATATATTGGGGGATTATTTCTTATTCAAGGTAAATCACCAAGGCTATAGACCATTGCCTTGTTTATATTATGTGCATCAGTATTGATTGTAAGTATGAATTCAATATTTACACAAATTTACACACACATATAATTTAGGATTGGAGCTTGATCCACTCAGACATGAGTGACATTATTACAAGTTGAAAACTGGCCATTTGATTCTACAATTCACTTATAGGTCTTTGTTTCCCTGATTACACAATAAGGGGAATTGGCCTAAAGTTTCTTTTAACTCTAAAATCGTATGATACCTTGATTTTTCTGAGACAAGTCTTCTGCTACATCAATGGCTTTAGAAGTTCATAGTTCCCTCATATCTTCCTTTCCACAAACCTCCTATTTTGAAGAATAGTGATTTGGGCCAATGCTCTAGGAACCATACAAGTAGTAGACTTCCTGTGGTTCTGGAACTAGGGTTAGAAATCCACACATCTGGATTTCTATGGACATGTCAGTCATAAATTATCTTTCAATCCCCAAACACCAGTACAGAAGTCTATGTAAGTATTAACATTTTCTACGGGTAAAATGCAACTTTTATTGCATTAAAACGGTTTACAAATACAAAATATAATGGTTTGTCTCTTCTAAAATCTCCCCAAAAAGTGAGTACATAAAAGTTTCTCAATTTCTTGTGTTTTTTCCCATATAGTTTTGTAGATTTGCGGTGTCCGCCACCACTTGTCTATGGAAGGAGGAGACAGTATAAATGGGCAGTACATTAACGTATCTGGAAGAACAGAAGATCACTGACTTTTAGGTCACTGGTTTATTTATGCCTACAAACGTAAGGCTGCAATTTTCCATTCCTACATAAACAATCATTACGCATTAATTCAACAACTGTATCTTGAAGTTTACTATGTTCCAGGTCTTCTGCTGGACGCTAGATTCAAGATATTACAGCCACACAGGCTCTGTGCCCCATGAAAGTTACCACTAATGCAGACCTAAATATTAGATAAATTATACCAAATATATTTGTCATTACAAACTGTGCTAAATGTAATGAAGGAGAAGAAAACAGTATCAAGAGACAGAATAAGTTTCTCAGCCTAGAATTTGGAATACTTGAATCTTCAAAACAAGCCATCTTTTATATAAGGTGTCTCCTGTAGATCAGATACCATATCGAAGGCCAGGCTGGGGAATGCAGAACATCCTGTCTCTCTGTTCCCTATCTCTCTTTTCCCTCCTCATCCCCAGGTGCTCACGTACTAACTTCTTTCCTTCCTCCTCCTTCAGGACAAACAGACAGGCCCTCATGTCCATCCAGTTATGAAAACCAATGCCTAGGAAGTCCAGTACTCTCCTGGGAATGAGCCACGGTAAGTGGTCTCTCTGTTATAAATGTGTGTGAATTGCATGAAGTAAAGAAGCAGACACACCAGACATCAGAGCTCAGAGTGGTAGGCCAGGCCCTAAATCCCATGTTCATTTTTCTGTCTTCGTTTTCCTTGGTTTCTCGGCAGCATTTCACACAGTTGGCTACTACCTCTTGCTTGAAATGTAACCCCTCTTGGTATACTCTCCCCACAACCTTCCCCATTTCTCTAAACACCTCTTCCTCCCCCATCTCTAAATGTTGGAGTTTCTCAGGTGTCAGTCCTGGGTCCTCTGTCCCTGATGAATCTCCTTCTCTCCTTGATTAATCATGTCTATTCACATGGCTTCAAATGTCATGTGTGAATGATGATTCGCAAATGTGTGTTGCATGCTGAAAAAACTAAGTTCTTATTTAAAAATTAATTATTTTTAAGATTTTATTTATTTATTCATGAGACACAGAGAGGCAGAGACATAGGCAGAGGGAGAAGCAGGCTCCCTGCATGGAGCCATACATGGGACTCAATCCCCAGACCCCGGGATCCCAGCCTGAGCCAAAAGCAGATGCTCAACCCCTGAGCAACCCAGGCATCCCTCTTTTTTTCTTTTTTTAAGTAAGTTCTATACCCAATACAGGGCTCAAGCTTATGACCCTGGGATCAAGAGTTGCATGCTCTACCAATTGAGCCAGGCAGGTGCCCCCAGACTATATTCTTTTCTTTTTTTTTTTAATAAAGATTTTTAATTAATTTATTTGAGAGAGAGAGCAGAGCAAGTGAGAACACGAGTTGGTGGGGAAGGGCAGAGGGAGAGGGAGAAGCAGGCTTCCTGCAGAGCAGTGCCCGTCCCCCGCCCCCCCCGCCACTGTGGAGCTACATTTGACAGTGATCATGACCTGAGCTGAAGGCAGACACTTAACCAACTGAGTCACCCAGGTGCTCCCAAAACTAAATTCTTAATTCACATTTAAAAAATCCTGTTCCTCTTTCAGTCTACCCTACTGTATTTGGTATCATTACCATCTACCCAACTGTACCAGTTGGAAACCTAGGAGCATCCTTATGTCCTAACTTCCCACCTTCTTCACACATGCTATCATATAACCTTAAATCAGGCCACGTCTTCTCATCACCTCTCCTAGCACACTAGGCCAAGCTATCATCATTTCCAACCTGGACCACTACAGTAATCCAAGGGTTTGCCTACATTCCCTTCTCCACGAGGCAGCCATTTTTCTCTAGGTTAAAAACTTTGGATGGCCTCCTATAGTAGTTTGAAAAAAGAAGTCCAAATATTTTACTAAGAATCCTGCATGATGACCTCTGCAAGCCTCTCCAGCCTCATATTGGGCCATTTCTTTTTGCTCATTGTGTCTAAGACATCCTGATTTCCTTTTCACTTGCTTATTTATGCCAGGCCCCTTCCTATCTCAGGGCCTTGGGTATGCTCTTTCCCCTGCAAGGAACATAATGAACCTTTACTTTCCACACAGTTGGCTCCTTGCTCAATCAGCCTTAGTTCAAATATTCCTTCCCCAAGTCTTCTCTGATTATGCTCTGTATCAAGGTTCTCCAGAGATGAACCAGTAAGATAGATGGTAGATAGATAGATACACACACATACCCCCCCCCCACATATACATACATACATACATACATACATACATTGTTGGGGTAACAAAGCTGAAATCTGCAGGTCAGCCCAGAAAGCTGGAAGCTCTCAGAAGCTGATGCTGTAGTCAGGAGAATTTTTTTCTTATTTTCCTCAGGGAAATCTGTTTTGCTCTTAAAGCCTTTCAGCTGATTGGATGAGGTCCACCCTCATTATCTAGAATCATCTCCTTTATTTAAAGTCAACTGATTTTAGATATTAACCACATACACAAAATATCTCCACAGCAACACTTAGCCTTAGTATTTTGTTGAAAAATAGTACTATAGCCTCGCCACGTTGACACATAAAATCAACTGCCATACCTGGCTAGGATTTGACTCTTCAATCTTTATTTCTATGCCATTAACATATGCATTTCATTTCCTCATGCCAGGTACCTTGATAAGGGCCTAGAATTTTTTCCTCATTACTATTCCCAAGGCTGGACTGAGGCACTTTTGACATGCAATAGAATTTCTGGGCTAAGGAATTGATTGCTTCCACAAATCCCCCCTTACTTGTATTTTTCCAGTCAAACATTTTGCCAATTAGAGTTAATACTTAAGCGTCAAACATTGTCAAAAAGTAAACTCCATAAGTGGTAGTAATAATCCCATTGCTGGACATTCTAAGCTGGTTTTGATTTTGTTCTCTCTCTTCACTATAGCTTCCTATGACTCTAAGTATTCTTCTTTTGTACTTAAGAGTGATTATTTAGGAAATACTTAATGTCTGATGCTCCACAGATTAGCACCCAGATGTGTTACTTAGTATTTGAGAATCCTGAAATTTTCCTTGCAAGAAAATAGTGTCTTTTTTTTTTTTAATATAAAAAACACCTTTCTCTTTATACCCTAAGAGGAAGAATACACATTATAAGATGACAGGGAAAATATGTGGGAGAGACAGAGCCTCAATCATTTTCCAGTAATTAATTAATAAGCTTGTCCTACTGAAAACAATGCAAAATCCACCCCTCCTTCTCAAAGAATGGAAGGGAGGGTAAAAATACATAGTTCACTAACTGTAGTCAAATAGTTAACTTCTTTAGCCATAATTATGCTAAGGTTCCCAAACTTGGCAAAATCTAGGGTATTAGCAAATGGGAAACACATCAAGACCAAAAATGATTTTCATATTCTCACCAGTATCAAGTAAATGACACCCACCTGCAGTCTTTGCTCAGTTACAAGGTGGAGGGGGGTGCGGTGTAGAAGGCTAGCTGGATTGTGAATCATGTGGGCCACTTGTTTGCCTCCTCCTTGTGATAATGATCTTCCACCCAACCAACTGAGCACCTCAGAGGGTGGGGGAAGGCAGGAGTAGGGACAGGATAATATCTTCCATTTGGTCTACGTTGCTTTTCTTTAGAGGTACCAAAAGAAGGGAACAGAGGTTGAAATTAATGAGGTGGAAATGAGATTCTGAATTATCAGTGCATTTCAATTATCTCTGCTCACCGTTGCAGGTTGACTGCACTCAATTTCCTTTAGACTTCCCTAGCTAGAGAAGTCTAGACTCATGAGAAAGAAATACTTCTTTTTCATAGGAACTCTATTCCCTGTATCTACCTCTATTGTTTTAAAGGGCGGTTTAAAAAGCTTAATGAGGCCTAAGTAGAAAACCATTTTTACTTTTTGTTATAGGAAGCCTTGAAGGCATTTTTGTCAACAAAGGGTTTCCCCTAGTGTCTTTGGACCATATTTCTGAAAAGCTTTTCCATGTCACTTCCCTGCATATGTTCCCCAGACTAGAGGAATGTAAGTAACATAACATACCCTCTATATACTATTTTCTTCCTCAGTTCCTCATGTCCTTGTTGGAAACATAGCTTTCATTCTTTAAGACTGCTTTCAAGTTCTAATATCAGAGAACTTCTGCAAAAACCAGATATGGGCTTGATGTACAGCGGATTGAGAAGTTGAAATAACATAATGCTTGCATACAAAAGCAGTGAAAAGTCAATTATGTTCTTTCTCTGTGGGTACAGTAAATAATGATAAACCAGGCAGGGAGATCATAAAGTTCCTTTTTTTTTCTTTTCTTTTTCTTTTTTTTTTTTTTTAAGGAAAAGAAAGAGTATAGCTAGGAAAGAAAAGAGAAGGGCTATGTCTCTGGTTGACCAGCTAGCCCAGAGATTCTATCAGAAACAGTAAAAATTGCAGCAATTTAATGATGGCTTACAAGATGGAGAGTGCCATTGGTTTGAGGTCCGTTGTTGGGTATTTTTGGAGGACCTGGAGTGGCCTGCAAGGAGGTAATGTTTGAGGTAAAGAGAAGTGAGGGGCAAGATTCCAGTCAGAATCTGACAGGGGTACAAAGGTCAGAATGAGGACAGTGATGTGATGGGAATAGGCTCTGAGGAACATTGTCTGTCCTACCCAAGGGAGGGGCTGCCCCACAGGAGAAGGATATAAGCCTCCTTTTCTCTGAAGAAGGGTCAGGGACAGGCAGTGTGACTGAGTAGTGGCCTGTGCTGTTTCTTTCTGGCAGAAAGCCTTCATTAAGAGTTTCTCAACTGCCAAGGAAATTAGGCCCCCGTTCAGCCAAGTTAAAATTCAACCCTTCACCTCCAGCCCCACTCCTTCCAGATCCTTTAAAATTGACCATAAGACCTTTAAAATTGCTGGAATAATGGGGCAGAGAAGAAAAGATTAATGGTTTTCCCTAAGCAATTAATTTGGGCCTGCTATTTGAATAACTAATGTTCTAGTATCCTCTTATTTTGCTTTCCACTTAAAATTCAAAGCAGACTCATAACTACTCCATATGAGAACAAGTTCTGGAGTTTCCTGTCACCTCTACAGATAAATTATATAGTTATACACACACACATACACACTCCAGAGTTACAATTCATCTCCCTCCTTCAGTTTTTTTTTTCTTAAAGATTTTATTTATTTATTCATGACACACACACACAGAGAGAGAGAGAGAGAGAGAGAGACAGAGGCAGAGACACAGGCAGGCAGAGGGAGAAGCAGCCTCCATCCAGGGAGCATGATTCCGGGTCTCCAAGATCAGGCCCCCGGCTGAAGGTGGCGCTAAACCGCTGAGCCACCTGGGCTGCCCCCTCCTTCAGTTTCTAATACATTCTGACCTGGTGCCCTTCACCTTTTAAGTGGTGAAGACAGTAAAGGAAATCTTAGCATTTGACATTCAGCGCATCATAAACATACAGCTATACATGCAAGTTCTGTAGGAAAACACAGAATTATCATACTACTTGAAAAAAAAAATAGCCATTTCCTCCAGGAAGAAAAAAACATTTGGCCCAAGAATTTTGTATTCTTCTTCTTCTTCTTTTTCTCTTAATTCCTGAAACCTACCATGAAGATCCCAGGGAATGAATAGAGTTTCCAAGTTTGGTTCTTGGTTATTCCGAAACACTTCTTTTTGGGATATACACAGATGTGTGGATCTTTATTAGATATGGTCTTTGCCCAAATGCCTAACTCAGTCTGTTTTCTTGCTATTATCTTCAAGTGAAATCCAAATCTCTAGGAGGAACTTAAAAAAAATAAATAAATAACACCTGGTCTGGCACCCAAAACCTTAAGGGCCAAAAGCCAGAGCAGATTCTCCAGCTATAAGAATCAAACCATTCATCGTCTGGCCTTCGGGTCTGCCAGCCAAGAGGGAACAGGAAGCTTGCTGTGAGTCCAAGACTGTGGAATGCAAAACCCCAAGCAGTTACTTGCTGTGGTTTTAAGCTTTGTCCTGAAAGTTAAGAACAATGTGAGTGCTCTTCTAAATAACATTGTAGTCAATAAATACCCAACTAGCACCTAAAGTCTTTGAACCTATTCTAGAAGTCACTCTTTACATGATATTTCAACACCGTATTAGTCTTTAAAGCAAATTTAATATGGGTACTCATGTACCAAGTACCCAGACTGCCTGCCTGATTAGGTTGCTATTTAAGACCGAGCAGATCAAATGCCCTCCCTAAAAATCCTTAGTAGGCATTTTAATGCCTTATGGAAACCTCAGCTAGCTATTGGACAACCTTTTTCATGGGTCATCCTTGAGTTATAGTTTACAGATTTGTATGGGGTGAGAGGGCTGTTTGAGCAGGATCTGAGTTTGTCGTGGTTCACATATATGTGCATTTAGACTCTATGTTCGCTGGCAATCCAATTTAATAGCTCATTTCCAAATCCTTTCTTGGAAAAGGAATTCAGATTACATAATCATGAAAAACAAACCTGTTGCCACCCAGCATGAGCTAACATGTTATAGTACTTTATGGCCTCAGGTTAGTAAGCCAGCACCCGGTTTCTTGCACCAAGGAGAACACTGGGAAAGTGAAGATCTGCCAGTTTTGTTAAAGTAATGCCACTTAGTGGTAATGACATAGGCGATTCACCTTTGTCGTTAGATCACACTACCTTAGGACTGCATGATCATTAGCACCTTAGAAGCCGATTAAAGCAATTCTTTAGATTAGCTCGTCTTAGTAGGAAGACCACCTTGGGTGTTCCTAGTCATCCTCAACATTCCCATCAAATGCATCTTCCGCAGCACAGCCTTCCCTGACACAAATGAAGTCATGAGCTCTGATCCTGTGTAGCCATCCACAAGCATAAATTGTCTATCAAATTCAACCAAAGAATTGGGGTGTTCTGGGTTTTTAAATGCTTTCATTCAGACGGGCTTGGGAGATAAAAAGCCTCTCAACTCAATTTAATACTATATTTCCTGGCTTAAGAGCCATACACAGATAACTTTGTGATTTTGTGATTAGTACACCTTATAAACATAGTATTGGGTGTAAAAATCACCTTCATTCTTCCTGTAGAAATTAAAGATGATTAGGTGACAACCTATTCAGAATAGTGGGTGTCAATAATTATCTTTTTTTAAAAAAAAAAAGACTTTATTGGTTTATTTGAGGAGAGAGAACATGAGTGGGGTGAGGAGGGGCAGAGAGAGGGAGAAGCAGACTCCCCACTGAGCAGGGAGCCTGACTCAGGGGCTTAATCCCTGGACCCTGAGATCATGACCTGAGCCAAAGGCAGATGCTTAACCTCTGAGCCACCCAGGTGCCGCACCAATGGCTATCTTTTGAAAACTCACCATGTGGCATGCTGCTAAGAGCTTTACACAGATGATTCACTTAATTCTCATAAGAACCCTAGTAGGTGGATAAGGGTGAAGAGAGAAATTTGCCCAATGTCTCACAGCCCTAGTGGTGAGGCCTGGACGTGTTCTTCCATCTGCCACGTACACCTCTGCACTGGGCTATCTCCTTGATATCACACTGCAGAGGGATCCAGACGACAAGGATCACACTCTCCAGTTGCTGAGGTCAATGGGTCATGCAGAATACGTATTCTGTCAATTTTTTTTTCATGAAATAATACCCTTTCTCTTGGTAATTAAAGAACCAGATGCAAATCTGAAAAGTGTTACCTGTTTTTGTTTTTTTTTTTTAATAGTCAAGTGTTCCCATTTTTCTGGTTCTAAGATCTCAGAAGTAAATTCTCCTGGAAGGGAAAATATAAGGGTTATTTATTTATTTATATTTAAAGATTTTATTTCTTTATTCATGAGAGACAGAGAGAGAGAGAGAGAGAGAGAGAGAGAGACAGGCAGAGACACAGGCAGAGGAAGAAGCAGGCTCCCTGTGGGGAGTCTGATGCGGGACTCGATCCCAGGACCCTGGGATCACAACCTGAGCCAAATGCAGACGTTCAACCACTGAGCCACTCAGGTGCCCCATAAGGGTAATTTTAGATACACTTTGTCTCTCAAGTATCTGCTTAGCCAATACTAGACAAGAGGGAAAAAAGTTAGGTCTCTTCAGCAGCTACTCCTTCTGCAACTTCTAGGAGGCAAAGGAGACAGGAATGAACAGTTTTACTCCGTTTGCTTGTGCTTCGCTGGCACTCTGCCTCATGCACTGAGCTTTTAGATGAAGCAAAGCAAGGTGGTTACTCTCCAGCTGTTTCTCTTCCCTCTTCTCCTGATGTCTTTCTTTCACCAGACAGCTGGGAGAGTAGAGTTTGAGGAGTTTCCAGTATTTGAACAGGGGCCCTTGGATCTATCATTCACAAATTCTACATTTTTTATTGAAAACTTACTATGCACCCAGCAAGGAAGTAGGCATGAATGCGTTCAGTACTCAGCTTTTTTTTTTTTTTTTTTTTTTTTTTCTGGCTACTGAGGGAACTGGATTCTGTTAAAGTCAGGCAGACCTCAGATGCTGTTCAAATATTGCCTTCACTCTCAAAAGTAGTAGTAGTTTTAGGGTTGTGAAGTGTGGAAGGCATTCGGAATTAGGGAGGGTGAAGAAGTCAGGGCTCCCCTGGGGAGAAAGTGAAAGGGAATTATCATAAGGTATTTATCTAGGGCTTTTCTGGTTTGAGAAGGGAGGATTGGAATATAAGGAGGCCACAAAAATTGTTGTCTATTTATTCTGTGATAGATAATGGAGCCACAAAAGTTGCTGTCTCTTTATTTTGTGATATATTATTCTGTGCTATTTATTTTGTGATAAATAAAGATATATTTTCTAACACTATAGCTTAGAGGCTCAGTATTGATGATTTCCCTTCTCTCCATGCCACCAGGCCTCACCTAAACACACAGGGGTTTGAATTCATGTAATAGCTGTTGGGAGACCACCACGGTAGGTTTGGCTGAGACTCCCATGGTTTTAGCGCTGAAAGTCACACCGCCCCGAAACCCTTCCCTCCTAGGTCATGCTGTCATCCTTACTGCTCCTTGAAATTCAGCAAGCTAAACCTATGTGACCTTCATATGCAGGGTTATATTTTGCAGAAAATCAACTGGGACAATTTAAAAATATTATATCATCAGGTATTTTTTTCAATGTCCTATACCTTAAAATAAAAACAAAAGAACCTCCATCCAAATTCATTTAGAAATATTCTCACCAATTTAGGGCATGAATGATTTAACTGTTCTCCAGTTTAGGCTTAAAATACAGTGACTATACAATTTAGCTGCCCAATTAAGATATTTTGAGAGCAAAAGGGAGATTAAAATTATTTAAAATGGGGGTACCAAAAATAAATAAATAAAATAAAATAAAATGGGGGTACTTGGGTGGCTCAGTGGTTGAGCGACTGCATTCGGCTCAGGTAGTGATCCCAGGGTCTTGGGATCGAGTCCCGCATGGAGCTCCCCACAAGGAATCTCTTTCTCCCTCTGCCTAGGTCTCTGTGTCTCTCATGAATAAATTTTTAAAAAAATATTTAAAATGTATAATCATAATATATTTATTTATCAACAAATTGTTTTTTTTTATATTGTTGGATCTATAAAATAGTGCCAATAAAAACCACTTTCAAAAAAAGAATTCTTTCAGGGGTGCCTGGGTAGCTCAGCCAGTTAAGCATCTGCCTTTGGCTCAGGTCATAGTCCTGGGGTCCTGGGATCCAGCCCCATGTCGGGCTCCCTGCTCATCGGGGAGCCTGCTTCTCCCTTTCCTCCTCGTTCCTGCTCTCTGTCACTATCTCTGTCTCTCTCTCAAATAAATAAATAGAATAAAATCTTAAAAAAATGATTCTTAAAAATATATATACCCATGTATATTAAAATAAAACATGTGAAACATGTTGATTATCTGAATATTAAAAATAGTCTAAGCAGAATAACTGTTGTTGGTATATATTCATATACTTTATCCAGTTTCTTAGCTTTATCATTTGTTAATACTCTGTTATTGGTGTATTTCTGAAGAATGTATTTTTTCAGTATGATCTTATTATATATGTATTTTAAAAATAAATTTGCCACATTCCTTGTCAGTTGACTCCTCTCTATAGTCCACAGTATTTTTAACTGATAAATTATTCCCCCAGTGGTGAGGGTCATAGTAAACTCAGAACAAATTCTGCTAAATGGAGGAAATTCTCAGTTCTATTCTTTTTATTCTGAAATTTGTAGGTATTTCAGCCAAGATATTTTCACAGATGATTTCTGTTTGCTTCTTTTCACACTAGATTTAACAAGTACTTTTATAAGACAAAACTTGTAAGTTCTATTTGTACTTTAAAACATTTTATATAATGCCAATGCTTCAAAATTGTTAACGTTTATGATTTCATTCCATTCTAGCACAGAATATACATTTATGAAATAAAACAAGAAACTCCATCAAAAGATTATTCCACAAGTCTTGGTATTCCAAGGCACAATTGTAGAACTTCAAAATTAAATCTTGTAAATTGATGAGGCTGTCATTGTTTATTCAATTCTTTCCTTGCTTTTATAGGATAAATTTCAATATTTCCTTGTTTCCAAATTTTGTTTTTAATAACTGCAATTCTCTAAAAGCTTCACGGAACATTTCTGCTCTATCGACATCCTATTTAACATGAAATTTATTGATAAAAGTTAGAGTTGATGTAGAATTTGTATTTATGAAACTCATAATACAAATACTTTTATCTTCAAAGTTCAACTTTTTAATTGAATTTACAGTAGTATTTACAATATGGCCAGATGAACTTTTTTTTACTTTGATTCCATGATTTTATGAAAAATATCGAACACTTACTGAAATCAATCAATTTGTAATTTGAAGCATCTGTTGACACAATAAGAAAGGAGTCATTTAGCTGTCTGCAGAGTTCTAATTAAACCAAACATATTAACAGCTATTGCTTCATATTTCATACTTGTCCAGGAAAATCTTAAAATAATGTCTCATGTTTAAAGTAAATCCCGGGACCTCCAAAGCACATTCATTTTTTTCTAGTTTTCATTACTACAGCTCTCATGGTGGATAGTAAATGGACAAACATTTTTAGGTACATGATATATTCTTCACCAATGTCACTGAGAAATGAGAATTCTGTACTTAATTTTTTCCACTAAATACGCATTTGCTTTGTCTTGTTTCTTGAGTTCACTGCTGCTGTGAGGGTTCATCGCAAAATCTTTAAGAAGCGTTACCAAACAAAAAGTAAATAAAGACTCGTAGATTTACGCCATCTAGTAAATGACAAAATCATTTTAGCAGGATTGTTCACACCACTATATATAAGCCCTTTGGCGGGCATGCTTAACCCCCACCTCCACATCTATCTCACATTTCACAGGGATCCCACCCACTGGCCTATGCAGCCTAAAGGCTTCATCATCTCCCAGGCCTGACTCCCAACTAAGGCACAACTGACTCATACCCCAGATGGCCACTAGGGGCAGCAGCAACAAACACTTCTTCCAGTCGCCCAACCCCAAAGCCAGCCAATGCCACCTGTATGCAATCACTCTTCGTCAGCCCCATCCTTTAAAGCGGTGGAGTTGATTAACTGCGTCAAGAAGGTTTTCGAAAAAGTGAGAGGAGTTATAACTGATAGTTCAGATTTAACCTGTAGTTACATGTTGAACCCTGTTTATTGCACATATACATCACACACTCCTAGAGAAGAGCATGATAGAATATGGTAGTACAAACTGACCTACCCAACTCAGGTTGGTTTATTCTAAAACAACTGTTAATAATATTTTGTTAAAAGCAGCAAAAATAACAACAACAACTCTGAGACACATGTTAAACCAGAGGGATGCCGGCACAATAGAAGTAAACCATGAAGTATATTCACTTTATCTTTTGACCACAGGAGTGCTTCATAAAATGAATTTCTGTACTGCCTCTTAAACCTACTAATTCAGAACTAGATATAGCTTCCAAATTTGCGCTTTAGAAGAGATTTCCGTGATCTTCTTAGGGGCACTAAAGTTTTATTTCTGGTTTAGAAAATGCCTTCACCTTTTATTTCAAGGTGTCAAACCCAATGATTACAGAGATCAGGAGAATCATGCACTTTACTACATGGTTAACCTAACACCTGGATCAAAACTGTTATTGAAAGTGAGCTAGAGACAAATTGAACTTAAATTCAGTCACGTGATGATAAATACTGTCATCTCCTTCAGCAAACTTGACTTGCAAGTTGGGAGATTTATTTTTGGCTGTATCATTGTCTTTTTGGAAACTTGGACTTGTAGTAACAGCCACATTTTTTTCTTTGAGGATCAAGTTTCCAGCCAAGGAATAGAAAATATAGTGAACATTGATTTTAATCAATGTTTGAAAGAAATAAGCACCAGGTAAGCATTTTTTTAATGAAATGCCACTGAAATTTTTAAAAATATGTAGATTATTTCACTTCTTTTATAATAATTGCTATTGCAAGAGCCGTAATAATGTGTTTCTAATTTCTGTAAGATAATTGATTCCAGAATGATGAAGGTTTACCTGTTTAAACTATTTTCTGTATTTGTAATTTTTTTGCCAGTAACTTGTGTGAATTTTTAGAACCATCTTATCTCACTGTCTTCAGCTACGAAATGAGATTTTAGTCTAGTGGATGTCCAATGTTCATTCTAGTTTCTTAAATTCATCTTTCACAACTTTTTTTGAGTGTTTGGAATTTCATATCATGTGCATGTGTTATCACTTGATCATTCTGTAAATTATGGGCCATTATTTTTTGTTACTTTCCTCTACTTTAAACAAGCAAATGTTAGCTTAAAAAGGGAGTAGTAAGCAAGAACATTAGATACATTGAGGGAATGGAATTAGAAAAGAGAACATAGTCAGGGTATGTGGGACAGTAGTTACTGTTAAAGATTTTCTAAGGTATAGGGAATCACCTAGTGGTGAAAATAGAAAGTGCCTTTTAAAAGTTTAGGATCCCTTTTCTTGCACTTTAATTCAGTTCAGAGCACTGCACAGTGCCCCTATGATAGGTAATCCATGTACTTAAAGCATTCCAAGATATTCAATATTTTTTTGTAATCAACTTTTAAAATCAACTTTTAAAATATTATGTTGAATATGTAGTATTTACCCTCAAGTCTTTCTTTCCTAGAGGGATGGAAAAATCCCCTCATAGCAAGCCTTGAAAATTAATTCTTATCTCAATGAATGTGTTAAATTCATGGTTCTGTAGTCAAAAGAAATCTAGATATGCACAAAACAAGCATAAAAGCATGACCCTTATCTCCTAGAAATGCCTGGTCTAAAACTATCAGGACCAGGCAAATCTATTATGATTTACACTTCTAATTTCACAGATGAGGTAGCTGAGGTTCCATCTACATAAGGGAAGCTTTTTGAAACATTTGAGAAGCTGAGATGGATTTTTCACTTGTCGAAGATAATAAATCATATGTATATGACACCTTCCATTTAGTTTGGGTTCTCCCCAAAGCAGAGACTAAGATACAAACTAGGATGGAAGGAGTTTATTTGGGTGCTAATTCCAGGAAGCAAAGTGGGGACCAGGGGAAGTGAGACAGGGAAAGAGGAAAAACCAGGGGAAGGGTGCTATTTCCCAGTTGTCCCTACAGGCAGCAAGGGCTTAATTTTTCTGCCATCTCTCAGAATTGCACACATGAAAGATGCAATGCTGAGACATCTATCCACTGGCTCCAACCACATTCATTGAAGATTGTCCGTGGAAACTATAATTATTCCTGTATTTCCAGGCTGTGCCTTTGTGGTGGGTTATCAGGCTTTCTTAGCTCCAGAAAAATCCCTGGATCAGAGAAATGGAGTGACCTGTGGCTTGCACTTGAGGTGGAATGAGTCTGAGCATACACAGAACAGTCTACTACAGTTCTACCCGTGACACGTGGGCCAAGGGGATGTCCTAATAGCACTTGCTATGACCACACCTTACCCTGCTGAGATCCACTTGTCCTCATATGAAGTTTACTCTGTCATTGTGCCTTCAAAATGGTGGCCACGATCTCTAAAGACTTTTCTACAAGTATTAGTATAGAGGAATTAGTAGAATAAGCCACGGTGGTTCCTGCTATTACAGCTGGTCCCAAGGCTATGACATATTCATCAACTCTGTGCTCTACCATCCATTCTAGATCTCTCCATCATTGGTCAGCATCAACTGACCTAATTTTTTTGCCTGGTGGGGTATTCCAGAATACCCTGAGATGGGGTATTTTTTTGCCTGGTGGGGTATTCCAGAATACCACTCTGAGATGAATTCTGAGAATTCATCTCAGAGTGGTCAGGCCTTTGACTGCCTTGCCCTTATTGGACTGTGGTGGCTGCAATTACTTGTTCACTGTTATTACCAGACATAAAGGCACAGAGGAGTACCTCCAGTGATTCCTGAGTTCCAGACATATTCTTTCTGCCCCTTTTATGTAACAACAGCAACCCTAGTTTCTCACCATAATCTGGGTTGATTAGCCTCATCAGTATTATAACTCCTTTCTTTGCCTGCTGGTTCAATTGCATAACAAAACCAAAGACCATTTGTAGCCTTAGGGTTTGTGGGAGCCTTTCGTGTCACTAGGAGTAGTGTTCCCCACTCCCACTTTATCAGTAGAGCCCAAAGTAGAATGGGAAGCACATATGGGTTATTGGGAGTGGTAATGAGAAGGGCTAATTTTTGTTCCATTTCTTAGAAGCTGGACCTGGATATTCTAGGTACTGAGGACACAACTTGCTATATACTGGCACAATACAGATGGTGCATCATGGAGGATGTTTCCCTAACCCCATCGGAGGTTATGCCATAACTAGCACCTTAATAGGCTATTCCAAAGTGATATCTGTGTTAGTTAAGGATGCTGTAACTAAGTACCAAAACCAAGTGGCTTCACACAATAGCCATTTCTCTCAGCTCTGGAGGCTAGCAGTCTGAGATCACAGTGTTGACAGGATTGGTTCCTTCTGAGGGTTGTGAGGGAGAACTTGTTCTCTTCCTCTCTCTCAGCTTCAGGTAGCTGGCCAGCACTCCTTGGTGTCCCTTGGCTTGTAGCAACTGCATTCTTTTCTTGGCATTCCCTTGTATCTCTTTTCTGTGTCCAAATATCCCCCTTTTATAAGGACATTGTCCTATTGGGTGAGAGCTTACCCTAACAACCTCGTGTTAATTGATTATATCTGAAACAACTCTGTTTCCAATCAATATTGCATCCTGAGATGCTAGGGGATAGGACTTCAACATGTGAAATTATGGGGGATGCTATTCAACTTATAGCACCATCAGGCCAGCCATTTCCAGGAAATAGGCAGGATATATGGTAGAACCAGTAATCCTATGGTCATGCACATGTTTCTCAATGGGTCCTCTGGTCTAAGACAATTTTAGGCAAGATCCCATAACTGTAAGTCTGGTATTCTGTAAGCCCTCAGAAAGGAAAGTTGGCAGAGGCTCTGTAGAGAGAAAAGAAAAACCCACATCTGGTGTAGGTATTGATTCCTTCAGAGTGGAGGTGGAAAAGATCCAAAGCAAAATTGACTTGCCACCCAAGAGGCTGGTTGTTTCCATATCTGTAATGGAAAGATATCTAGAAAATCTACAAATATTCAATAAACAATATACTTCTAAATAACCCACAAATGAAACACAAAATCATAAAGGAAATTAGAAAATACTTGAACTGAGTGAAAATGGAAAGACAAAATTTGTGTCATCCATTTCTCCAAAGAAGACATACAAATGGCCAACAGACATGTGAAAAAATGCTCGACATCACTTGGCACCAGGCAAAACAAATCAAAACCACAGTGAGATACTATCTTACACCAGTTAGGTGGCTAAAATGAACAAGTCAGGAAACAACAAATGTTGGCAAAAATGTGGAGAAAGGGGAACCCTTTTACACTGCTATTGGGAATGTAAGCTGGTATAGCCGCTCTGGAAAACAGTATGGAGGTTCCTCAAAATGTTGAAAATAGAGCTATCCTACACCCCAGCAATTGCACTACTAGGTATTTACTCCAAAGATACAAATGTAGTGATCCAAAGGGGCACCTGCACCCCAATGTTTATAGCAGCAATGCCCACAATAGCCAAACTCTGGGAAGAGCCCAGATGTCCATTGACTGATGAATGGATAAAAATGTGGTATATAGGGATCCCTGGGTGGCGCAACGGTTTGGCGCCTGCCTTTGGCCCGGGGCGCGATCCCGGAGACCCGGGATCGAATCCCACATAGGGCTCCTGGTGCATGGAGCCTGCTTCTCCCTCTGCCTGTGTCTCTGCCTCTCTCTCTCTGTGACTATTGTAAATAAATAAAAATTAAAAAAAAATGTGGGATATAGATACAACGGAATATTACTCAGCCATCAAAAATAAAATCTTGCCACTAGCAATGATGTGGATGGAACTAGAGGGTATTATGCTAAGTGAAATAAGTCAATCAGAGAAAGACAATTATCATATGATTTCACTCATATGTGGAACTGAAGAAACAAAACAGGATCATAGCGGAAAGGAGGGGAAAATAATACAAGACAAGATCAGAGAGGGAGACAAACAATGAGAGAGTCTTAATCATAGGAAACAAACTGAGGGTTGCTGGAGGGGAGGGGTTAGGGGATGAAGTAACTGGGTGATGGGCATTAAGGAGGGCACATGATATAATGAGCACTGAGATTTATATAAGACTGATGAATCACTGAACTCTACCTCTGAAACTAATAATACACTATATGTTAATTACTGAATTTAAATTAAAAATTTGTGCCATCAGGTAAAGTTAATATAAAGTTTATTTTTTTATTATTATTATTTTTAAAGATTTATTTACTTATCCATGATAGACATAGAGAGAGAGAGAGGCAGAGACACAGGCAGAGGGAGAAGCAGGCTCCATGCCAGGAGCCTGACGTGGGACTCGATCCCAGGACTCCAGGATCGCGCCGTGGGCCAAAGGCAGGCGCCAAACCGCTGAGCCCCCCGGGGATCCCCAATATAAAGTTTAAATGCTTATGTTAGCAAAAGAACAAAGCTCTAAAATCAGTTATCTAAACTTCCGCTTTAAGCAGCTTATAAAAGAAAATTAAACTTAAGTATAAAGAGCAGAAATAGATGAAACAGAAAATGGACAAATAGTAGAGGAAAAAAGTCAATAAAATCAAAAGCTGCTTCTTTGAAAAGATCAATAATGTTAATAAAATTCGAGCTGGATTGATGAGAGGGTGGTGGAGAGAACACAAATTATTAGCATCTGAAATGAAAGGAAAACAGATAATTACATACAATAAGGCCTCTAAAAGGATGATAATAGGAATTTTTGAAAAACTATGTTCTAATACTTTTGATAACCTAGATGAAACAGAAAAATTCCTTGAAAGACACAAACTACTGAAATTGAATAAAGTAAAAATGGAACACTTTAAAAACCTTTTTTAAAATTCCTGATTAGAGACCAGCATAGAGAAAACTCCAGGCCCAAGCATTTAGGAATAAATGACACCAATTCTATGTAAACTTTTCCTGAAAGAGATGAGGAGGAAATGCTTCTTAACTAATTTTACGAGGACAGTTTGAACCTGTTACCAAAGCCAAGCCAGGTTTAATCATACTTAAATGATATGACAAGTTAGGGGCACCTGGCTGGCTCAGGTGATGCTCTTGATCTTGAGGTTATAATATAGTTCAGGTCCCACACAGGGTGTAGAAATTACTTAAAAATAAAATCTTAAAAAAATGATATAACAAGATGGAAAACTATGAACCAATATCTCTCCTAGACATAGATGCAAAAATCTTTGAGAAATATTAGCAATATTCATCATCAATATATAAAAAGGATAATATACTACAACCAAGTGGCACATGTAACAGAAAAACAAGGTTGCTTTAACATTTGAAAACCAAACAATGCAATCCCCATGATACTTGAATAACAGAGAATTACCAAAGGATCATCTCAATAAGTGCAGCAAAAGAATTTGATAAAATCTAACACCTAACCATGATAAAAACAGTCCACAAACTGAAACAGAAAGAAACTTTGTCAGTCTGATAGAGGGCATCTATAAAAATGTATGGCTGTCATACTTAATAGTAAAAGACTGAATGTTTTTCCCTGAGGAAAGAAAGACAGAAAAGATGTCCACTTTCATATCCATTCGACATCATACTTGATGTCCTAACCAGTGGAATAAGGAAGGGAAGAAAAATAAATAGAAAGCATATAGTTTGGAAATGAAGAAGTAAAACCATGTTGAATTACAGAAAGTACATGTAGAAAATAGTAATGTACAAAAAAGCTACTAGAACTATTAAGTTATGAGTGAACTTGTACCCCACTCTCCAATTTATATGTTGAAATCCTAATTCCTAGTATCTCAGGATGTGACTTTATTTGGAGACATGGTTTTTACAGAGTTAAAATGGGGTCATCAGGTTGGACCCTGTTAAAGCCTGAATGTTTATGTCCTCCCAAATTCATATGTTGACATCCTAACCCTTCAGTGTGATGGTATCAGGAGGTGCGGATTTGGGGAGCTAATTAGGTCATGAGGGTGGAAGCTTCATGAATGGTATTAGTGCCCCTATACAAAGAGACACTGAAAACTTCCTCTTTCTCTCTGTGCTCTGCTTTGTAAGGACATGGCAAGAAGAAGGCCATCTGGTGAGGAAGAGGGCTCTCACTAGAACCCAAACATGCTGGTACGTCTCATTCTAGATTGCCTAGGCTTCAGAATTGTGAGGAATGAATTTGTCATTTAAGCCACCCAGTCTATGGTAATTTATTACAGCAACCTGAAGTAAGGCAGGTCCTAATCTGACTAAAGTCTTCACAGAAAGGGAGAATCTGGAGTTGCCACACATATAGGGAGAATGCCATGTGAGCATGAAGACAAGCCAAAGAGAAAGGCTTGGAACAGATCCTTCCCTTAGAGCCTTTAGAGGGAATTAATCCAGACAACACATTGATTTTGGACTTCTGGCCTTCAAGAAGTGTCTGTTGTTTAAGCTCTCCAGTTCATGATATTTTGTTCTAGCAGTCCTGGCCAACACAAGACACAAGACAGGTTAGCAAGTCTGCAAGATACAAGGTCATTTTATAAAAATAGATTGAATTCTTTATACAAGCAACAAAATACTAGAAGCTAAGCATTTTAAAAATCCAGTTACAACAGCATACAGAAGAGGAAATACTCATGGATGAATATAACAAATTCATATGTACCCTGAAAATTATAAAATACTGCTAAGAGAAGTGTCATTTAGAAAAGCCAAATCACTGCACCCCGATGTTTCTATCAGCAATGGCCACAATAGCCAAACTGTGGAAGGAGCCTCGGTGTCCATCGAAAGATGAATGGATAAAGAAGATGTGGTTTATGTATACAATGGAATATTACTCAGCAATTAGACACGACAAATACCCACCATTTGCTTCAACGTGGATGGAACTGGAGGGTATTATGCTGAGTGAAATAAGTCAATCGGAGAAGGACAAACAGTGTATGTTCTCATTCATTTGGGGAATATAAATAATAGTGAAAGGGAATATAAAGGAAGGGAAAAGAAATGTTGGGAAATATCAGGAAGGGAGACAGAACATAAAGACTCCTAACTCGGGGAAACGAACTAGGGGTGGTGGAAGGGGAGGAGGGCGGGTGTTAGAGGGGAATGGGTGACGGGCACTGAGGTGGACACTTGACGGGATGAGCACTGGGTGTTTTTCTGTATGTTGGTAAATTGAACACCAATAAAAATTAATTAAAAAAATAAATAAATAAACATAGAGCTGAAAAAAAAAAAAAAAAGAAAAGCCAAATCATTGAAGAGATACACAATGCTTATGAACCAGAACATCCTTAAATTCTTCAAATTAATCTATAGGTTCAATGTAATCCCAGTCAAAATTCCAGGAGGATTTTGGAAAAATTAATATTCTTATCCAAAATGTTTATGGAAAATAAAGTCCCTAGAATAGACAATATAAAAAGATACTAGCTAGAGGATGTACAGTACTTAATTTCATGACTTATTATAAAGCTACAATCATTAAAACACTATGATACAGTGGTAAAGATAGACATATAGATCAGTAGAACAAAGAGGCAGAAATATATCCATGTTTGTATGTTCAATTAATTTTCAACAAAAGTACTAAGGTAATAATAGAAAAGGACAACAAATGGTGTTAGAGCAACTGGATCTTTATATGGAAAAATGTACACCTCAACCCTTATTTCATGCTATCCAAAAAATAAATTCAAAACAGATCATAGACTTAAGTGTAAAAGCTCAAATTATAAAATTTCTAGAAGATATGTGAACATTTCTTAGATAAGATTAAAAAAACCATGACCTATGAAAGAGAAAATTAAAATTAATTTTAAAATAAAAAATGTCTGCTTTTTTGAAAGGAATCATTAAGAAGCTGAAAAGAGAGCACATTTGAGAAAATGTTTGCAAAACAGGTATCTGACAGACGCTTTGTGTCCAGAATATATGAGAAATCATAGGAAGAAGACCAACAACTCAATAAAAATGTAGGCAAAATATTCACAGGCAGAAAGGAGAGATGGTAGATGAATAGTCCAGAGAGAGTAGACAGGATCAATGAGGCAGTGGCTTTAAAAAGAAAAGTGAGGGAATTGAAAGTGACTCTCAGAAGACATCTACGTTTGGTTAGGTGGGATTCACCTCCTTCAGCCCCTAAACATACAGGTAGGGGAAGGAAATCATGATTGAAGTCATAGAATAGTCTCCATCACATGATTCCCCTGTTCAAGAAATCAATATATGTCTTTACTGATTATTATAGATAAATGTACTACAAGGCTTGGCTATATAGTGATCACTCAATAGATAACTATTAAGAAATGAATAAATGGGAGTGCCTGGGTGGCTCAGTTGGTTAAGTGGCTGCCTTGGGCTCAGGTCATGATCCCAGGGTCCTGGGACTGAGGCCTATGTCAGGCTCCCCGCTCAGCCTGCTTCTTTCTCCCTTTCCCTCTGCCTGCTGCTTCCCCTGCTCGTGCTCTCCCACCCCCAAATAAATAAATAAATAAATAAATAAATAAATAAATAAATCTATCTTAAAAAAAGAGAAATGAATGAATGAATGAATGAATGAATAGCAAATGCAATTCTTGAAAGTCCTGTTACAGGTCTTTCTAGTTCTGTTTTCCTTAGGCAGCTAATAGTTGAATAATTACCCCTGGGAAGCAATGGAGTTGTGATTAGTCTTGGAGTCAGAATTTGGTTGAAATCCCAGAACAAACAGATGCTAAACTGATCATGGCAATGCCCAGTAAAAGTTCTACTGACCTACTGGCTCCCTCCCCGTTTTGGGGGGGGATTCAAACATACTGGGGGAACGAAGCCTTTCTCCGGATGGTAGTTTTAAGTCTCAAGGCGGTCTTATTTTTTTATGTGCAAAGTTACTAGGGAGTCACTAGAGCTACAAAAGTGAATTAAAACAGATTTTACGCCACAGGAGTTTTCGAGACTCATAGGAGAGACAGACAGACATAAATATAATGTATACCCTTTTCTAGGAAAGCTGTAGAAAATACTTATTTCTAAGGAGTGAGTGAGAATAGGGAGGTTTTATGAAGAAAGTAGCATTTGGATTGGGTCTTGAAGGATGAGCAGAAAAAAAGTAAGGGACCGTCTAGAATGCGGTAACCTAAGGAAAGGTATACAGAGGGAGGACAAGAGCATCAGAGACATATTAACAGATACAGTAAGTTAACAATTCATTGTTTTGCTCCTGTCTTTAGAAGCTTATTTTTAATTGAATAGGGAAAGAGAACAGGTACATAAATACACACAAAAAAACAGTGGGCTTCATAGAAAGGAGAGATTACATCCAGTTTTGGCGATTCTTCCCGCCGCGATGTCATCCCCCCCTTTTTTAAAATATAAATTTATTTTTATTGGTGTTCAATTTGCCAACATATAACACCCAGTGCTCATCCCATAAAGTGCCCCCCTCAGTGCCCGTCACCCCGTCACCCCAACGTCCCGCCCACCTCCCCTTCCACCACCCCTAGTTCGTTTCCCAGAGTTCGGAGTCTCTCATGTTCTGTCTCCCTCTCTGATATTTCCCACTCATTTTCTCTCCTTTCCCCTTTATTCCCTTTCACTATTATTTATATTCTCCAAATGAATGAGACCGTATAATGTGTGTCCTTGTCCGATTGACTTGTTTCACTCGGCCTAACACCCTTGAATGCAGCTAACAAGTGTTCAGGATCCTTCTTTAGAATATGGTCAATAAGAGTGAGATCCTCTGTGTCCTAGATTCAATTTCAAATTAGGGAGCTACTATGTGCCTCGGTTAACTCCTAGATACAACGGAAACGCCTTCCTCAAGACTCGTTAAGAATGACACGGGCTGATGAGTGCGGGGCGTACTCAGTACCTCGCATCTACGCCCTGGGTGCTGGGTCTTAGTAAGGGGATACCTGGAGGGCCCGGCCGGCAGCACAGCGCGGCGGGCGGAGGGCGACGGACCCCGCGGCCCTAACCCGCGGGCGGGGCCGGCTGCGCGGCGGCAGGAGCAGGTGCGCGGGGCCTGCAGCCGCGGGAGAAGCACGTGGTCCCCGCCCTCCCACAACAACAACAACAAAAAACCCCGTAACTCTCCGCCTGCCCCACCCGGTGAGGGCTTGATTTTTAAATCGATCCGAAAGAGCCAATCAGAGCCGGCAGCGTGAGGGCGCGGGAGCCGATTGGTCCACAGCCACTCGCGGCGACCAATAGGCTTGGAGGGTGAGTTTGGCCCGTCCCGGAAGCGGGCGAATCCGAAACCGCTGCCGGCCGCGGGCAGTTTGAATTGGATTCTGGGCCGAAGCCCGCGGAGGCTGCGCCGGCGCCCGACCCCGCAGGGCTCGGCTTTCCCTCCCGGCTAGGCAGGTGAGGGTCCCGCGTGGGCCGTGGCTTCGCGGCGGGCGTGGGGTGGGGTGGGGTGGCGTGGGGTGGGGCGGCCGGCTTTCTGCCGCGGGTCCTCGGCGGGGACGCCCGTGGGATGGCGCTCCCGGGCCGGGTGGCTGCAGCGGCCCGCCCCCGGCCACCCGATGGGGCTGGGAGACCCCCCCGGGGGCGGTTCTTAGGGCTGTCGGCGGCCCCCCTGCTCCTGGGGGAGCTGCGCTGGCACCGGCGTCCGCAGACCCCGCTCGGGCACGAGCTCGCGCTTTGGAGCCTCAGTTTCCCCCCTTTGTAAGACACGTGAATTGGAGATGAGCAGGTACTTTTCTGGCGGCCGTCTAGGGCCAGGGCCAGCGGCTCCGTTTCGACCTTTGAACATGGGTCCCTCGTTGCATGGAGGGGATGCAAGCTTGGGGTTTGATGTGTGCTGCGCGTCGGTGTGCCCCTTGTCAGCTGCGAGAGCATTTCTCCCGCCCTCCACATTTATTTGGGCACCCTTGGGGGCCGGGCTCTGCCGTGTTATGAAGACCCAGAAGTAAATAAACACATGATCTGCGTCTGCTCCTTGAGCCAGGTCTAGAGGAGCAGGCAAGTTTTCACTCTTAACGCTCAGCGTGGCGCTCCAGCCGGGGACTCGGGGGGCTTGGTGGAGGTGGGGGATCTTTTTTTTTTTTTAATTTTTTTTTTATTGGAGTTCAGTTTGCCAACATATAGCATAACACCCAGTGCTCATCCCGCCAAGTACCCCTCCCCCCCCAGTGCCCATCACCCGGTCACCTCCACCCCCCGCCCACCTCCCCTTCCACTACTCCTCGTTCATTTCCCAGAGTTAGGAGTCTCTCATGTTTTGTAAAGGGAAAGGAGAGAAAATGAGTGAAAATATAAGTGAGGGTGACAAAGCATGAGAGGTGGGGAATCTTTTTAAAAGTACATGAGAGACTCCTAACTCTGGGAAACCGGACAAGGGGTGATGGAAAGGGAGGTGGGTGGGGGGATGGGGTGACTGGGGATGGGCCCTGAGGGGGGCACTTGATGACCACTGGGTGATGATATGCTATATGTTGGCAAATCGAACTCCAATAAAAAAGATACATACAAACAACAACAACAAAAACGGAAAACGTGCAGGTAGGTGGTCCTCCAGTGCTGGGGGTGGGTGATTCAGGCCTAAGGAGTTCTCTCTTCATATTTAGGACAAAAAGAACTTTTTCTGCAAAATCCTCCTAGCAGGAACCTTGATATTCAGGGCTTTTCTTCAGCTCCCCACCCTCCCTTACATCTGTTGCTCCTTACACCTCCATCTGGAAATTTACATTTTTTCTGTGTGTTTTGCCTCAGTGGCTCCATGCAAACTGTTGATGCCTGAACCTTTCAAAGTATGCTCTAATCAAAGTGCCCTTGGGTCTGGTGATTGTTTTAACCACTTCCTTACAGTTGTATCTTAGACTTTGAAATGGAAAAGCATTCAACTTGCCAGTTTTCCTTCCGTTTATTTTCCTCATCTATATCATCTTTCTAAATTGCTCCTTGTAATGTTTTGTTGGTGATTGCGTCTCTGATGTAATGATTTCAGTGGCTGGAAGAACTGTTTAGGACTGTTAATCTTTGTGTGCCACTGGTACTGTACGCCCACCCCTAAGTGAGCAAGCTAGATTGGAACAGAAAGAGAAGCCTGTTGGGACAGTGTAAATTGTCCTTTGTTGGTGGAGAGGCAGGAGATTTCTTTCAGCAGTTTTTGGGCAAATGGACTTTGAGATGCTGTGTTCAAAGATCTGAGATCTGGAAAAAGAAGATTAAACTTTCAGAGAAACCATGGCTTTCCAAAGCTTAATATCTGAACTGTGTTTTCCAAGAACTTTGCGCTCTCTCTCTCTTTTTTTTTTTTTAAAGATTTTATTTATTTATTAGAGAGAGAGGTGGAGACACAGGCAGAGGGAGAAGCAGGCTCCATGCAGGGAGCCCAACGTGGGACTCGATCCCGGGTCTCCAGCATCACACCCTGAGCTGAAGGTGGTGGCACTAAACCGCTGAGCCACCTGGGCTGCCCTGCTCTCTCTTTTAATCTTGTTTATCCTTAGTACTTTTATCAACTGCTAATTAGTTGCTCTGATAAAAAGTTTAATTTGATACAGCCAATTGAAACAAGATACTAAAATGTTTATGGACTTCATTTAGTAAAACAGATTCTCACCTTGCCCAAATACTGGAAAATGAATGCTTTCCTTTCATTTAAGTTCCAGAGGGTAATGAATACAGAATAATTTCCATACTTTTCTCCCAGATGATTTAAATTTCCTCAGATATGCCTGAGAATGAGGTAGGCCACTTCCCTCTTGGTACCATAGGCTGAAATACACAAATGAAGTGTTTTCCAGGACTAATATTATAACTAATAAGTACAGAATGCTTATCAGGAAATATAGTACTGTTCTAAGGCTTTGGGAAGTCACCACTACTATTTTCCCCACTTTACAAATGAGGAAACTGAGGCACAGAGCAGTTAAATAACATGCCCAAGGTCACACGTCTTGTAGGTGAGTGAGCTGGGATTTGAATCACTGAGGCTATATGCTAGTTGCCTGACCAGGTCTATCTGGAGCATGGCTTTACTGCATTTTGCAATGATTTTAGCACTAATCTGGCGTTCAATCTTTGTTCATCCATGCATTAATTCAACACATGAGAACTGCTTGAAAGGAGAGAGGGAGTACCTGTGCCATGACAGACTATGACCAGGAGTTACAGCCAGGTTAGGGATCTCACCAGGGAGGCTTCCCAGAGAAAGAGGGACAGAGTGGCAATGATGTGAAGATGAAAAGAAGAGCATTTGCAAAATGACTTATGTTGAGTTTTGTTTGTTTATAGGATCTGCTTTTCACCTGAAACCTCAGAGCAAAGTGCTCATGTTTTGTATAATGAAAACAAAATGAGCTGTAGAAAGCAAGTAGCCAAGAAGTCAAACCTGAGAAATAGGAAAAACTGAGAGCCAGGGAAGCCACTCATCTTGTGTACCTCACAACCAGAGCTATTGGTAGTCACCTTTCAGGGGCTGGAGAAGCAAGACGGTGTGCTTCCTTATCTTTCAAAATGTGAGGCTTTGAAACTCCTTGGAGACTCCTTTGTCTCTTCAAAGTTTAGGTCTCTTTTTACCATAGTAAGACTGACAATCTGCTTATTCCTTCCAGTTGATTTATAAATGTGTGAATAGTAAAGAAGGAGAGCAAGATGAGCTGGGCTTTGGAAGAATGGAAAGAGGGCCTGCCTACGAGAGCTCTTCAGAAAATTCAGGAGCTGGAAGGCCAGCTGGACAAACTGAAGAAAGAAAGGCAACAAAGGCAGTTCCAGCTGGAAACTCTGGAGGCTGCCCTGCAGAAGCAGAAACAGAAGGTATCGCTGAAACGCTGCCATTTAAAACTGTTAATTCAGTATTTGGATGAATTGATCTTGGTCTGAAATTTTGAGAAAAATGATTATGCTATCTTCAGGTGGTTATCTGCTCCTTTGCCCCTCATTTCTGCTTACCTGCTAATATTGAAGGCTGCTGAGTTCCATTTTACTTATTTATTTATTTATGTATTTATGTATTTATTTATTTTTATTTTTTTATTTTTTGTTTTTAAAGTTTTTAATTAATTTATTTGACAGAGAGATAGAGCCAGGGAGCAGAAGCAGGAGGAATGGCAGAGGGAGAAGGAGAAGCAGGCTTTCTGCTGAGCCCAATGTGAGACTCGATTCCAGGACCCTGGGATCGTGACCTGAGCTGAAGGCAGACACTTAACTGACTGAGCCACCCAGGCGCCCCTCCTGACTTCTATTTTAATTCTGTTTGGGACCACACATTGGAAATTACTTTTATATTCTGTACCAACATGGCCAGAATTCTCTGGCTTGGAGCCAGTATTAGGGCGCTTTGCAGTCCAAATGGATATTGCTCTCTGAGGGTGGGCTTTTCACCTTGGTATTCCCAGACTTCTTCTCTTCTGGGCTAGGAAATGAAAAACTAAAACAGTGCTTCTTCCTTCCTTCTTCATTAGCCAACAAGGTAGTGGTACAGTCACTGCTTTTAACATGGCTTTGCTAGTGGGAGAATTTTACGATAATTGGCTTCAACGGCCAGACTTTCTTTAAGATTTTATTTATTTGAGAGAGGAGGGAGAAAGAGCATGAGTGGGGGAGGAATAGAGGGACAAGCAAACTCCCTGCTGAGCAGGGAGCCCGACCTGGGGCTCTGTCCTAGGACCCTGAGATCATGACCTGAGCCAAAGTCAGATGCTTACCGACTGAGTCATCTAGGTGTCCCAGTAGCGAGACTTTAAAATGAATTGCTAAGGGAGATTTAGAGGGTTTATTTTTGACTTTGTTGTACTTGAAAGGACATTAAAGCCTCCTTTTCCAGGAAGGGTATGTATAGCCCTGACCAAAGACCATGTAATCCATGACTTCGTAGAACTTTTCTATCTACCAGCTTCAGAGTGAGATCATGTAAAATTGCTGTGTGCCTGGGGGCACCTGGATGATGCAGTCGGTTAAGCATCTGACTCTTGGGTTTGGCTCAGGTCGTAACCTCGAGTTATGAGATTGAGCCCAGGTCAGGTTCCAAGCTCACCATGGAGTCCACTTGGACTTTCTCTCCCTCTCCCTCTGCCCTTCCACCCTGTGCTCCTGCTCTCTCTCTCTCTCTCTTGCTCTCTCTTGCTCTCTCTCTCTCTCAAATTAAAAAAAAAAAATTCTGTGTTCATGAAGCATTGACATGTGGATCACAGCAACCACATCTCAGTAATTAGTCATCAGTGTTAACACTCAGATTTACAATTTGTGGTAAATTCATGAAGTAAGAGGCCTCCTTCTTTCTGCATGATCTCCATTAGGTTGAGAATGAGAAAACGGAGGGTGCAAACCTAAAAAGGGAGAACCAAAGCTTGATGGAAATATGTGAGAATCTGGAGAAGACCAAGCAGAAAATGTCCCATGAACTTCAAGTCAAGGAGTCACAGGTGAATTTCCAAGAAGGGCAACTGAACTCCAGCAAAAAACAAATAGAAAAACTGGAACAGGAACTGAAAAGGTAATTTTTTTTTTTGAATGGTATTTCTATGAATGTCCTTTATGTGTGTGCATTGGATGCTTTTGTCTTTTCCTTTAATGATGTAATTAAACGTTGCAGTCATTTTCCCAGTGAAAGAGACAGTGACTTGAGGAAAATTAATTCTTCTGTGCTTCAGTCTTATCATTGCATGGCTCAGTACTTCATCAGTTCATTAAATGGCTTACTCATTTATTCATTCAAGATGTATTCATTAAGCTGCTTCATGGGGCAGATGTTGTATTTGTTACTGGATGATGTAATGGTAAATAATACCAAATCTCTCAACAGTGGTTACCAGAAGATGGAGGTGAGCTGAGCATGCTAATACTGATGGCTTAGGTTTCCTTCCATTGGAAGAGAACTAGGGAATTTCAAAAGTACCTAGGAGCACTGAGGGCCCAGTTGAGGTTGGAGACCAGGAATTTATACTGGGACCCATCTACAGAGTTGTATGTTTTCTTGTTTTTGTTTTTTTTTCCCCTCCCATTTTTTCCTTTTAGCATCTGGAATATAAATGGTGAGCATGTGAACAGGAGGATTGACTAGGGTTGTTTTTGGCCAGGGTAATGGGATGGAAGACAGTGGCATAATTGAGGATGCTGGGGAAAGAGTGGTTAAAACTGTGTGCTGTGGAGTCTAAGCTGGGGAAGGAAGGAAGCATATTTAAGAAGAGGTTCCTACTGAGATCCACATCTTCAGCATTACATAACCAATTTGCCAGTTTAAGCAATAAAAAACGGTGTTTATGACTTCTTTTCCATTAAAAAAAAAAAAAATCCCCAAACAACTTGAGACATTAGTCAAAATAAATCTAGTGGGAGCAAAATTGCTAGCTTATAGATGGTATCTTCTTGTTCTAATAGTGGAGTTTGGTCAAAATAATGAGTAAATACAGGCAGAAAGCAAAGTGGACTATAGCAGATTGCCCATGGGGATTCTACTAATCTATACCCAGAAATTAAAAAAAAATTTTTTTGAAATAACTTTAAATTAACAGAGAGAGTTGTTAACATTTTATATAATGAAAGTGCAATGACCAAACCAGAAATAAACACTGATTCAATACTATGAACTAAACTATGGACCTTATTAGAATTTCACCAGTTTTTCTGGTCATGTGCTTTCTCCATTCCAGGATCTGATCCAGGATTCCACAGTACATTTGGTTATTTTCTTAGTCTCTTTCTAAGCTGTGACAGTTTCTTGTTTCTTGTGTCCTTGAAATTGTTGAAGAGTACTAGTCACTCTTGTGTAGAATAGTCCTCAATTTCAGTTCGTCTGCTGTTTTTTTTTTTTTTAATGATTAGATCAGGGTTTTTCAAAGTGGCACAGTTCACATTTTGGACTAGATGGTTGTTTGTCGTAGAAGGCCGTCCTGTCGTTGTAGGATACTTACCCAACATTTCTGGCCTCTACCCACTACGTGCCAGTAGCACCTACCCCAGTTGCAAGTTTTGATAGTCAAAAATGTCGCTAGGCATTGCCAAATGTTTTTTGGGGAGTGTAGAATCATCGTGGATTGAGAACCACTGAGACAGATTGAGGTTATAAATTTTGGGTGAGAATACACAGTAGTAGTGCTGTGCCTTTCTCAGTGTCTCCTATCAGAGGGTACATGACCTAATATGACTTTTACCTTGATGGCCTGGTTAAGGTGTTGTCTGGGTTTCTCCATTGTGAAGTTACTATTTTTCCCTTTGTAATTAATGAGTATCTTGAAACCAAGAAATTTTTTTTTCTTAACATAACTCTAGTAATCTTTTTTTTTTTTTTTAAGATTTTATTTATTCATGAGAGACAGAGAAAGAGAGGCAGAGACACAGGCAGAGGGAGAAGCAGGCTCCCTTCAGGGAGCCGGGTGTGGGACTCTATCCTGGAACCCCGGGATCACACCCTGAGCCAAAGGCAGATGCTCAACCTCTGAGCCACCCAGGCGTCCCTAGCTCAAATAATCTTAATTCAACCTATCAAACATATTTTTCAAAGTTAAGACACTTTAAAAGTACTCTTACTTATCTTCCTGTGAAGATAATTTAGGTACACAGAAATCTTTTCCTAATTTTGTTTCCTATCCATGGAGGAAAGTGGCTATCTATAAGTTGCATGTTAGAATGAAAAATAACTTCTATCTCATCGAGTTTTTTTGGTTGTCTTGTTTATTTTATGCCATACCAGACTCCATGAGAGCAGGGACCTTGTCTGTCTTATTGGTATACCCGTGCAACTGCCAGTTGTAGGCCTTCACATATTTGTCGAATGAATAAATGAAAGATAGGCAGTTGTTTTTGGAAAACAGAAACTAGGGAAGTGGAAACTTACTTTCAGAATGCCAGAATAGTTTTCTTTGAAAGCACATTTTGGCTGCTGGTTATAGAAATACTGGTTTTGTTTTTATTTTTAAAGATGTTATTTATTTATTTGAGACAGAGAGAGAGAGGGCACAAGTTGAGGGAAGGGCAAAAGGGGAGGGAGAAAGAAAGAATCCCAAGCCGACTCCCTACTGAGTATGGAGCCCCTTGCAGGCATGGGTCCCATGACCCTGGGATCATGACCTGAGCGGAAACCAAGACTCGGTTACTTAACCGGCTGAGCCATGTAGGCACCCCAGAGATACTGGTTTTAATAATTTAAACAAATGTTTGTATTTTTAACATTTTAGGCAAACATACTTTTGTATACATATCTGTATTTTATTGCAAAGTGACATTTGGTAGCAACACTTGCAGATATAAAGTGCTGAGTTGTGTGTGATACTTAGCAATTTGGAAAGTGTTAGCATCATTATTATCGGTTGTTATAGTTGGGATTAGGATAGTACACTTAGTTTAAAAGTATTCTTATTACCTATGATGTAGATATAGATATTTATAAATGGTATAAACCTCAGACTGTAAAAACTATTAAGAGTACAGTTTTCTAGAATATAAAAACTATAAACTACAGAAACTATTGAGTATATTCAAATTCACACCAGTAACCTTCAAGTACAGCCCATCAGTGGGCTCTGATTAGGTTTCTGGAAGGTCTCCAACAAATTAGGTTGAACTATTTGAAATGTTGGTCAAAAACGTTTGAGTATTGACAATCTCAGAGTTAAACCTAGTAGAGAACAGCTGAAATTAGTGCTGTTTTTTGGTGGCACTTTGTGTTTTTCTTCATAGGAACTAGGAGAAGTAAAGATTTATAGAAAAAATAGGGTATAGTTTAAAACGAATAAACTGTTTTCTAATGAAAGAGTAGGCAGAGGGGGATGATGACATGTGGATTTGAGAGGCAAAAGAAACACTGATTTTATAAGGTTCTTTAAAATTCATCTCTAGAGTCACCAAACTTACTACACCTTTGCTAGACTGTAGACCTGACCTATTCATCATGGTAGCTACTGGCTACATATGCCTATTAATTGCTTGAAATGTGGCTATTACAAATTGAAATGTGCTGTAAGTTTGCAATGCATACCAAATTCTGAAGGTTCTATACAAAAAATAACTATTTCAATAATTTTAGTATTGACTATAAGTTGAAATGATAGTATTTTGAAAATATCGAGTTAAAAAATACTAAGATTAAATTCAGTTGTTTCTTGTTACTCTTTACATATTAGTAGAACCTTTCTCTTGGACAGTACTGTTACCTACCATAAACTTGAATGTGATGTTTTGATTTGCAGAGCAGTTCTTTTCAGCCCAAACATTGCTTTTTTTCCTTCCCAGATTGAATTTGGATCTGAGTGGAACTAGGGCACTGGGACACTTTATTCACTATTTGTTTTTTTAAAGATTTTATTTATTTATTCATGAGAGACACACAGAGAGAGAGAGAGAGAGAGAGAGAGAGAGAGGCAGAGACACAGGCAGAGGGAGAAGCAGGCTCCAAGCAGGGAGCCTGATGTGGGACTTGATCCCGGGACTCCAGGATCATGCCCTGGGCTGAAGGTGGCACTAAACTGCTGAGCCACCCGGGCTGCCCTTGTTTTGTGTTTAAATTAAAGATTTTATTGATGAGAGAGTGACTGAGAGAGGAAGAGAGCATAAGCTGGGGGGCTGCAGAGGGAGAGGGAAGGAGCACGCTCCATGCTGAGTAGGGAACCCCTTCCCTCCTCACCAGTGTGGGACCTGATCCCAGGACTCTGAGATCATGACCTGAGCCGAAGGCAGAGGCTTAACCAACTGAGCTACCCAGGCATCGTCTTTACTCGTTTTGAGCAACATGTCCATGAGAAAGAGACTGCTGCCCATTATTAGCTGTTCTGTAGATGTTCATTTCATTTCTTGTGTTGAGCTAAAATCAGAGACATTGTAGACTTGTGAGAATTGAGTCCTCTTAACTTAGGTAGTTTGAGTCTGAAAGCTTTTTTGTATATATGTATGGGAATATTCTGTGCATATATACATACATGTATATTCTGTACATATATACAGTATATAGCTTACGTTTCCCATCCAATTGGGACTGTTGCCAGTCCTGTCTTCTCTACATGCACTATGTTAACTTGATGTTTGTGTCTGTGTTTTTAAAATGTCAAAATGCATGACAGGTCTATGTTTTTGTAATTATTTAATATCACAAGTGATACTCAGTTTTGTGATTTGAGCCCATGCTTCAGGGATACCACTTTCTAGGTTTCTTTCTTTCCTTTTTTTTTTTTTTTTTTAAGATTTTGTTTATTTATCCGAGAGAGAGAGAGAGAAAGGGAGAGACACAGGCAGAGACACAGGCAGAGGGAGAAGCAGGCTCCATGCAGGGAGCCCGACGTGGGACTCGATCCCGGGTCTCTAAGATCAGGCCCTGGGCTGAAGGCGGCACTAAACCGCTGAGCCAACCGGGCTGCCCAGTTTCTATGTTTCTGAAGTTCTGGGGGTTTTGTTTATTTGTTTGTTTTAAATATTCCTGTCTTTAAATATTCTCTTTAAATATTTCCTTAGGCTTAGAGTATACAATTTGCTCAGAATAAATCCCCAGCCTCTCAACTCTACTACAGTGTGGTCATTTCAGATCTTCACTGTAACCTTTATAACATTGTAATTATTGGTTTATATTTCTGTTTCTCTAACCAGACTGAGTTCCTTTGAAGACGGGGGGTACTGAGTTTAGGTCTGTCACATAAGTTAATTCTTATTAAAAATCTGTTGGATGGATGAAATGATAAGAATTCTTAGAGGGTGGGGTTTTTGTCAGTTTATTACCCTTAGGGAACATGTGGTGCTGGCGTTCTGTAGCGTTTGCTCTGATTTGGTGTCCTCTTGGGTCCTTTTTCTACCAGGTGTAAATCTGAACTTGAAAGAAGCCAACAAACCGCACAGGCTGCAGATGTCTCTCTGCATTCATGCACGACACCACAAAAAATTTTTGCAACTTCACTAACACCAAGTCAATATTATAGTGGTAAGGATTTTTTTCCTTCATAGCTCTTTTACTGGGATTTTAATGTGGCCAAAGAAATCAATTAATTCATCTTTGAATTTAACTTTTAACTTGGGCATTAAAAAAGGAACCCTTTTAGTTTGGGCATTAAATGGGCTCTATATCCATTTGTGTATCTGTTAAGCTACCAGGTTAATTAAGCCTTTAAACTTTTCATTTTATCCTGTAGTGTATTTTAAAAATAATTCTGGTTTGGAATATCCAAACCCAGCATCTGTTTACGTAGGGTACCATGATATTCGTTCCTAGACTATTGTAATGATTGTTGATCTGTGAACTCCTTTATGAGATCAGTGACCAAAGTAAAACTGTATATCATTATCTTTGTTTAGGTTCCAAGTATGAAGATTTAAAAGAAAAATATAATAAAGAAGTTGAAGAACGAAAAAGATTAGAGGCAGAGGTTAAAGCTTTGCAGGCTACTACAGTAAGTTAATTGTGGGCCTAATGATAGAGCATGCAGTTGAAGTCCCTTGATATTAGGAGTACAAGGTTGGAGAAGAAACCTGGTTCATGGAGAGCTTGACACATTTTTCTTACATTGAGAATAGAAAGTTCCTGGCCGATTACGTTAGTTATAATTACTTTTTTGGTTTTATTTTAATCAATTAATTAATTAATTATTTTTAAATATTTTATTTATTTATTCATGAGAGACGCAGAGACACAGGCAGAGTGAGAAGCAGGCTCCATGCAGGGAGCCTGATGTGGGAATCGATCCTGGGACTCCAGAATCAGGCCCCGGGCCGAAGGCAGGCACTCAACTGCTGAGCCACCCAGGGATCCCACATTTTTGGTTTTAAAAACAAGTTGGGGGGATCCCTGGGTGGCGCAGCGGTTTAGCGCCTGCCTTTGGCCCAGGGCACGATCCTGGAGACCCGGGATCGAATCCCACATCAGGCTCCCTGCATGGAGCATGCTTCTCCCTCTGCCTGTGTCTCTGCCTCTCTCTCTCTCTCTCTCTGTGTGTGTGACTATCATGAATAAATAAATAAAATCTTTAAAAAAAAAACAAAATAAGTTGGAGTAAAAAAAAGTGTGGGGAGATCAATTTATCCCTAGATACTAGATGTTCATCAAATTCTACAGAAGGTGTAGCCATATAATTATTTACCCATTGAGATCTAATGGTAAGGAAAGGGTAGGACCAGGGCCATTGCAGACACTCACTGGCTGGCTTTATCACCTAGAGGCCATCGATCACTTCCCATTCAATCCTTATGGGATGTGCTGATTGCTGCCAGGGACATGGAGTTTGAGGGTCATTATTTATATGAAGTACTTATATTTTTTATTTTAAATTTTTTTAAATTTATTTATTCATGAGAGAGAGGGAGAGGGGCACATAGGCAGAGGGAGAAGTAAGCCTCATACAGGGAGCCTGATGTGGGACTCGATCCTGGGACTCGAGGATCACACCCTGAGCTGAAGGCAGGTGCTTAACTGCTGAGCCATCCAGGTGTCCCTGAAATGCTTATTTAGAGGAGAATGCAATCAAGATAAGCTCCTCATTTATGTTAAATAAGTTGCTGGATAGGGTTTTAAACTTCATTTTGGTGTGGGTAAATGAGGAGAGATCTGGGCGAAGATGTTTGTTTAATACCAACAAAAGAAGCAAAATGCGGGTTTCAGAAAAACCCCTGCTTTTAGTTTAGGGACTGACCCTAAATATATGTGATATCTATAGAATTTCCCTTTGCCATTTCTGTTTGTGTGATGTTATTTGCTAGAAAAAAAAAAGGAACAGAAAAGAAAGAAAAAGAAGAAAAAGAAACAACAGAATTCCCAGTTTTGCACTTAATGTTGTATTTCTGACAACCATAAGAACTGGGTGAGATGGGACAATTCAGCAAACAGTTTAAGGCTGGATATAGAAGTAGATACTTTAAATACTGAGCATCACAAAGTACCTGTTAGAGCTTTAACACTTGAAATTATTTGCATGCTTTAACCCTTGTTTGGAGGTCACCAGGATTCTGATACGTAGCAAAGGTATCGCTTCTCATGGTGCATAAAAATTAAACAGTTGTTCTCTGATTTGTCTTAGAAATATCATGTGCTTTGTGATCCAGTTCAGTCATTGGTGCCCATTGGTGGTTTTTTTTTTTTTTTTTTTTTTTTTTTTTAGGATTTTATTTATTTATTCATGAGAGACACAGAAGGCAGAGACATAGGCAGAGGGAGAAGCAGGCTCCTCACAGAGAGCCCGATGTGGGACTCGATCCTGGAACTCCAGGATCACGCCCTGAGCTGAAGGCAGATGCTCAACCGCTGAGCCACCCAGGCATCCCACCATTGGTGCTCTTGACATTGATTCCTAGAGTTTTTTGTTTTTTTTTTTTTTTTTTCTGGAGGAGTTTGAATCTTTATGAACATGAAACCTTTGGCAAGAATAGCTTTTGCTATAAAAAATTCAATGCAGTATCTATAGCCATGTCTTGATATTTGCCAGACTGGAGGTAGAGAGAAGAACAAAAGAGAAGCCTGGGTGGCTCAGTTAAGTGCCTTTCTTCGGCTGAGGTCTTGATCCTGGGGTCCTGGGATCGAGTCCTGTGTCAGGCTCCCTTCTCAGCAAGAGGTTCTGAGCTTCTCCCTCTCCCTCTGCCCCCACCCCCCATCCTCCCACTCATACTCTCTCTCAAATAAATAAATAAAATCTTAAAAAAAAAAGAGAAAGAGAAGAACAAAAGAAAGAGATAAAGGGGATTTATTTGATGAGCCCTGAGAAATATATAGAATTGTTGAATCATTGTACACCTGAAACTAATATGATACTGTATGTTAACTATACTTGAATTAAAAAAAAGAGAGAGAATTCAAGGTAGTAGCAAATCCACAAATGTGTATTATATAACATAAAACACCTTATATGACATCTTTTGGGAGTGGTATGGTGGCAAGTGAGATTCTGAAAGAGTTCTTTAGGTTAATATTTAGTTTTGATTCTCTATGTGCAAAGTTAAGAGGGGAGGCCACCAAGGACAGGCAAAGGAAAACCAAATTTCAGAATTCAAAATGGTGGTGAATACTCTTATATTTAATGGATTATATGAGGGCTGCAGAATAAATATAAAAACTGAACCCATGTTAATAGATGGTACTCAGATGGTATTGGCTTAACCCTTCAATGCTAAAGTCTAACCATTAGAATGTTCTCGCCCTGGATATTGGGACCTAATGGTTCCCTTAACTTGAACATTCATTCTTGGCACACAGCAGAAGTGTTAACTTCTTGGCATTATGTCTTTATGTTCTGTCTGAAAATAAATAGCCTTGAATATTGAGATGTGTAACGGGTTCTAAAGAGTTTCTATCTTTACAGAAAGTGAGTCAGGCTATTCCCCAAAGCACAATGAATCACCGGGACATTGCACGGCATCAGGCCTCTTCATCTGTGTTCTCATGGCAACAAGAAAAGACCCCAAGTCGGCTTTCATCGAGTGCACTAAAAACTCCCATGAGAAGAGATTTGTCTGCAGCTCACTTATCTGGGGAACAAGAGGTGACTCCAAGTAGATCAACTTTGCAAAGAGGGAAAAGAGATGCTAATGGCAGTTTCTGTGATAATTCGAGCAATTCTCATCTTTTGGACCAATTAAAAGCCCAGAATCAAGGTAACTTTTTGAGCTAAATTGAATTGAAATTAAATTTTTCCTGAAGTAATTTCAGAGGTAATCCTAGATGTTTTTAGCCCTATGAGATGCTCGTGTATTTTGTTAGACACATCAGAGGTCAACATCTCAATCTGGTGATAGGAAATAGTGTTTGGGGAGAGAAAATACCACGGTTTTGGGATGTACTTTTTTTTTGTACTAAAAAGCTGGTGCCCTGAAGCCTTCAAAAGTAGGATGAGTGGCTTTCTCTTTCTAGAAGTAGGGAGTACAGGTCAGTTATAGTTGGCACTCCTTATACTTCTCCCCTGGCTAATATTGTGGCCCATGGAATAAACCTGTGGTCTGTACATCTTTGGCCAGGGGTGTGGCATGTGCCTACAGAGCATCTTTGCTCTGCACTGCCAGGTTGTCCATATGGGAACAAACCTGTAACCTTGGCCAGGGTACCACACTGCAGCTGACAGCCAAGGGGACCAGGTGGTGTTTTGGAATCTACTCTGCAGACTATGATAATTTCCAGTGGTATGATATATTGAAAATCACCATCAATGTTCACTGGTGAGAATTGTCACACTGCCAATGCCATTGGAACCACTGTTGTGTGTATGTAGGAAAAAAAATTTAAAAATTATTGTTAATTTTGGCAGTATAGGAGGTTCACACTGTCTTGATCTTTCCTGGAGGTAAAGCTACCAGAGGATATGGGAGGGTGAATTTTGTACTGCTTTGAGCTCATTTGTGTTGATATGGGCACAGAACAAATATTAGTTTGCCAGTGTATCAAACCAAGTGATAATTTTAACGTAGGGTATCATATGGGATGCGCTTTTTGCGGCCACAATAAAATACTCTTCGTGATTTTAGAAAACCATTTTCTTTCCCAACTTTCTCTGAAAGCATTAGAAAATTTGTTTCTTCTGCTTCCTATGGGGTATTTGAATATAAGTGATAGACTAACCATTGAAATTAAATCCAATTAAAGTAGTTTCCATGTTTAGTGCCAATTGACTTATATCTGCCCCACCAAGGACTTCAGAGCAGGGTAATAACATAAATGATTCTGCCTTTAGTTGTAAATTTTTTGTGAAAAATAGATATTAACTAAAGTGTGGGGTTTGTTTGTGATTTAAGAGTTAAGGAACAAGATAAGTGATTTGGAACTACATCTGCAAGGACAAGAAAAAGAAATGAAAGGCCAAGTGAATAAATGTCACGAACTCCAACTCCACCTGGAGAAAGCCAAAGCGGAATTAATTGAAAAAGAGAAAATTTTGAATAAAAGTAGGGATGAACTCATGAGAACGACAGCACAGTATGACCAGGCATCATCAAAGGTACTGGACTTTTCGTGCGTTGTTGAAAACCTACATTTTGTCATCGAGTTCTTTGGAAATTCTTTTCATACAAAATTTTAACACTTAAAGTTATGAAATAAATGTTAGTAACGAACTTCATTAATACACACTAGGCAGAATTGGTACAATTAAACTAGTAAGTTCTTTTAGAATTGGGTAGATGTGGGGTCAAATCCAGATTGCATGTTTTCCCAGCAAAGTGACTTGGGCAAGTCACTGATGTCTTGTCCATCCAAGAGGGTGGGGAAGATTAAGATTATGTATATATTGCACTTGACATATGCAAGAGGTGACTAAGTGATGGAACTTTCAAAGCGGTTTAGGACTTAAGATAAAATTTAATTGATCGACTTTTGGATCCAATGTGTGTACCCCCAAAATTTAAGCTTAATGCTCCAATTAAGGCCAAGCTTCATAGCGTGTTTGAGGGTGTTTTGTTGTTGCTTGGCCCCCAACCTACCTCTAATGTTTTATTCCTTTTTTTCTATTCATTTATTCAGACTCATTTGACAAATATTTGTTGACTGTCTACTGTTTGTCAGGCACTGTTCTAGACCTGGGGTGAAGCAGTGAGAAAATAGACAAAAACTATTGCTGTTGGAGAGCTTCATCGTAATGGTGGATGTAGCATAAATATATAGTTGTGTAGATAATATGGTGTATGGTTACAAGTGTGGAGAAAGGTGAATTATCTTCTAGGACCAACTGATTATTTGGTGTTTCCTGAACCCAGCCTTCATCTGGGTCCAGTGTTTCTTTCTTCTTCTAATTCTTTTTTAATTATTTATTTTAGAGATAGCATGTGTACATGCAGTGGGGGGCAGAGGGTGAGAGAGAATCTCACTCAGACCCCCTGCTGAATGAGGAGCCTGATGTGGGGCTCGATCTCATGACCCTGAAATGACTTGAGCCAAAATCAGAAGTTGAATGCTCAACCAACTGAGTCACGCAGGTGCCCCGATCTGGGTCCAGTGTTTTGCTCACATTTGCCTTTCTGCATGGCATACTCTCTTCTTGGAATACTCTTGATATTTTCCTCAACCTGTGAGCTCCTTCATCTCTTATGCAGTGAGATCTTTTCTCCTGGCATCTCTCTTAATGATCTTTTTATTGTCATCACTTGTGTCCTGGCCCCGTGGGTTCCCACACTTGGCTAATTGTCAGAATCACTGAGAACCTGGCAAAACTAATCCTGTTAGACCTATGTCTGATGTGGGCTTAAGGAATTTACTTTTAATCAACTCTAGATATTTCCAAGGCAGTAGATAAGAACCACTGTAGTAGGTAGACCTCTATCTTCTGTTTGCCTCCTGAAGGCAGGTTCGTTCGTTCACTCTTATCTCTTTTCTTTCTTTAAAAATTATTTTAAGATAATTGTAGATTCACATGTAGTTGTACAAAATAATAGCTTTTAATATGGTGTGTTACATTGATGGCTTTTCAAATATTTGAACAAGCCTTATGTCCTTGGAATAAGCCCAACATAGCCATGATATGTAATTCTTTTTATATATTTCTGAATTTTATTTGCTAACCATTTGTTGAGGATTTTTGTGTCTATATTTATGAGGGATATTAGTCAGCTGTTTTCTATTTTTGTTTTGTCTTTGGTATTTGTATCAGAAGTCATACTAGTTTCATAAAATGAATTGGGAAGTGTTCTCTCCTATTCTATTTTTGGAAGACATTGTGTAGAATTGGTGTTATTTCTTCTTTATGTTTGATAGAATTCTCCATGAAACAGTCTGGGCCTGGAGGTTTCTTTTGTGGGAGTTTTAAAATAACCAATTTAAGGGGCACCGGGTGGCACAGTCAGTTGAGTGTCTGACTCTTGGTTTCAGCTCAGGTCATGATTTTATGGGTTATGAGATCAAGCTCCATGATGGGCTTTGTACTCAGTGTGGAGTCTGCTTGAGATTTTCTCCCTCTCCCTCTGCCCCTCCCACTTGTGCTCTCTCTTTCTCTCTCTCTAAAATGAATAGACCTTTTAAAAAATTGCAAATTTAACTTTTAAAATAGATATAGGGCTATTAAAATTATTTCATGGGCAGCCCGGGTGGCTCAGCGGTTCAGCGCCACCTTCAGCCCAGGGCCTGATCCTGGAGACCCCGGATCAAGTCCCACGTCAGGCTCCTTGCATGGAGCTTGCTTCTCGCTCTGCCTGTATCTCTGCCTCTCTCTCTCATTCTGTGTCTCTCATGAATAAATAAATAAAATCTTAAAAAAAAAAAGTATTTCATACTGAATGAGTTGGGATACCTTGTGTTTTTAGAGGAAGTGGTCCGTTTTATCCAAATTTTTAAACTTAAAAATGTAGTCATTTGTAGTAATTCTTATTCTTTTGATATTGTTAGATAATATTCTCTGTTTTTGATATTTCTGTCTTGTTTTTTTTTTGTCAGTCTTGCTAGAGATAGGTCAATTTTTGTCAGTAATAACAATAAAATTTGTCAATTTGTTATTCTTTCCAAAGAATCAGCTCTTTTGTTCGTTTATTCTCTATTATTTTCTTTTTCCAACTTTATCTGTTTTTGCTCTCTTATTTTCCTCTGCTTTCTTTGGGCTTATTCTGCTCTTTTTTTCTAGGTTATTTAGATGGGGAGCTTAAATAATTGATTTGAAACTTTTCTTTTCCAGTGTAGGCATTTCAAGGTATAAATTTCCCTCAGTACTGCTTTAACTGTGTCCTACAAATTTTGATATATTGTATTTTTTATTCCATTCAATGTATTTTTAAAACATTTTTCTTGAGACTTCCTCTTTGCCTCATGGATTACATAGAAATACCTTGTTACATTTCCATGTGTTTGGAGGTTTTCTTCTTTCTCTTATTGATTTCCATTGTGTTCAGAGAACATACTTAATGATTTCAATTCTAAGTTTGTTGAGGCTTGTTTTATGGCCTGACAATGGTCTATCTTGGTATATTTTGTGGGCACTTGGGGGAAAAAAGTATTCTCTTGTTGAATGGAGTGTTCTAAAATTATCCTTAGCCCCAAATTATTGATTGGTTGTTGGTGTTGTTGAATTCTCTTATATATTTACTGGTTTCCTGTCTATCAGGGTTGAAAGAAGGATGGTGAGAGTCTTCTGTAATTGTTGATTTATCTATTTCTCTTATCTGCAGTTTTTGCTTCACATATTTTTTTTAAAGATTTTATTTATTTATTCATGAGAGACACACAGAGAGAGAGAGAGAGAGAGAGGCAGAGACACAGGAAGAGGGAGAAGCAGGCTCCATGCAGGGAGCCGGATGTGGGACTCAATCTGGGTCTCCAGGACCAGGGCTGAAGGCGGCACCTTCAAACCGCTGAGCTACCCAGGCTGCTCTCGCTTCACATATTTTATAGCTCTGTAGCATATGCATTTAGGATTGCTATGTCTTATTGGCTGATTGACCTTTCTCATTGTATTATAGCCTTCATTGTCTCTGGAAATTTTCTTCATTCTGAAGTCTACTCATTCTGATATTAACATAGCCACTCCACGTTTCCTTTAATGTTTGCATGATGTATTTCTTTCTGTCTTTTAGCTTTCAGCCTATCCTTTTATTATTATATTTGAAGTGAGTTTTGCATAGACAATATATAGTTAGATTTGTTTTTTTAATCTACTCTTCCACCATCTGTCTTTTAATTAGCATATTTAGGCCATTTACATTTAATGTAATCACTGATAGGGCATGGCTTAAAACTGCTATCTTATTTATTGTTTTCTATTTCTTTTTGTTTTTCATTTTGTTGTTTCCTGTGGGTTACTCAAACATTTTATAGAATTTCATTTTAATTTATCTAGTGTTTCTGGATGTATTTCCTTGTAGAGCTTTTTATAGTGAGTGGTCTAGATAATACATTATATATACATACCATTTATCTGTCTGCTGGTTGTCATGTAAGCAGCTCTAATGGATTACAGAAAACTTACTATTCTTTTCATCCTTTTACTTTCCCCTATTTATAATCCCATTTTCTTAAGTGTTTTCCCTACCTACATTTAGAACTACATCAGACAGTGTTAGAATTTTTGCTTTAGCTGTCAAACATAACTTAGACTTTCTTTCTCTTCTCCATTTTTCTATCATTTATACCAATATCGTTGCTTACTTTGTTTTCTTCTTTCCCAATCTCTTCCAAGGTTCCTTCTTTCATCATTTCCTTTTTGTTTAGAGAACTTCTTTTAGCCATTTTTTTTTTTTTTAAGGGTTGATCTACTGGCCACATACTCCCTTAGTTTTCATTTTTCTTGATACTTTATCCTGCCAGGTATTTCCTCAGGATACAGGGATTATAGGCTGACTCTTCTCTTCTTTCAGCACTATCATGTATTTACCTTGAGTCCCAAAGTCCCTAGTCACTCAGTCTTCTTCTCCTTTCAGAGCTTTCTTAACATTTGTGCAGGTTTTGAATTGTTCTTGATGGCAGGAATAGGGAAATGTATGTTTATTCTATCTTCCTGGAAGTGTTAGTCTAGGTTTATTTTTCAGACATTCTCCTAGTGCAATGCTTTGCATAGAGATCTGTTGATAAATACTGATTCAGTGTATGAGGGTGCAGTGGAGGGTCAATGGGACCATGACCTACCTTGACATATATATTTGTGCAGTCTGAGTTTGTAGGTTGTTTTTCTAAGTTAAAAAGACTTGGATTTGAGCCCTGGTTCTGACACATCTCAATTGTTTTGTTTTTGAATTCTGAGCCTCCACTGCCTAATCAATAAAACGGTGTTAATAGTGTCTTTGTCATAAGTTTGTTGTAAAGATAAAGATAACTTTTGTAAAGGCTTTAGCATAGTGCCTGGCACATGGTGAATTTATAATAATATATTATTATTGTGTTGAGTTCCTTGTTATTCAAGTTTATTTTCAGTTGCATTTCTGCGAACTCAAGCCTTCTTATATATAAGAATTAACTTATCCTATTATATTTTATCTTACTGGTTTTGGTGTGAAAGGATCACTGAATCTTTGTTTTATCTAACATATTTGATAAGGTCTCTTCTTACCATATCATGAATGAAAACTTTTGACTAGAACAGTGCTGAGAAGACAGCTCTGGGTTTCTATTAGAAACCATCCCCCGCCCCAGGTTCTTTTTTTTTTTTTTTTTTTTTTAATTTTTTATTTATTTATTTATGATAGTCACAGAGAGAGAGAGAGAGAGCCAGAGACACAGGCGGAGGGAGAAGCAGGCTCCATGCACCGGGAGCCTGATGTGGGATTCGATCCAGGGTCTCCAGGATCGCGCCCTGGGCCAAAGGCACGGGCCGAACCGCTGCGCCACCCAGGGATCCCCCGCCCCAGGTTCTTAAGACTCATTTGTTCAATGCTTTCTGGATTCCTTTTTTTCCAGAGAGCTACAAATCTACCTAACTGAAAATTCAGTCTGTCTTTCTCCCTCTTGCCTCTTAGGATAATAGGACCTGGTCAAATGTGTTGCTGAAATCAAATTATGCCTTGTTTATGCTGCTCCCTGACCTACCATTAGAATTACCCATTAAGTAAAATGGAACTAATTCAATCAAAATCAATACCATGTTTCTACCCCCCCCCCCCCCCCAAGATTTTATTTATTTATTCATGAGAGACACAGAGAGGCAGAGACATAGGCAGAGGGAGAAGCAGGCTCCCTGCGGGGAACCAAATGTGGGACTTGATCCTAGGACCCTGGGATCATGACCTGAGCCAAAGGCAGACACTCAACCACTGAGCCACCCAGGTGCCCTACCATGTTCTTTTGTGAACATATGCTGTTTCTAATATACTTCTTTTCTAAGTATTTACAAACTGTGTGGGATACAAAATTTGAACTCATGTAGAAGCATTGAGTCTGGCAGCACACCTAGAGTTCAGCACCCACGTTTCACAGATGAAAACTCAGGCCCACAGTGCTAAGTGAATGCCCAGAGTCATTCTACATATTTTCAAGGATTTCAGCTCTGGACACTATTTTTAGAATATTATGGAACATTCATGACACCTACTGGTCATCTACTCTTACATGGATTATGCATCATCAGTATCAGAATGTCATTGTAAAAAATTTAAATAAAAGGTAGATGTTTTCTAAAGGCTCTTTTTAAACCTATTTTGTACTAACAAAGAATTGTGGATTCTGAGTCATTAGTGGAATATGTTGCAGTTTGAAGGAGGACCAGCAGAGGGCACCAAGGGTTCATTTGTCTCTGTGTGGCATGGGGTTTTTTTTCCCTGAGAATTGTCAACCACCGAAATTTGGACCATCATTTGGGCGGTGATTTTTTTTATCTGGGTTGTTTACGCTGCATCCCAGGTGCCTGGCACAGTGCTTGACACATAGCAGGCTCTCGATAAATATTTGTTAGATTCATATTGATTATTATTATAAACAATTTCTGTAATGCTTTATCTTGGGGATTTAAAAATTTAAGAAGAGTAAAGATAACAAAAAGGTATCTTAATGTCCAAGGCCATGGATTAATTTGACCACTGGCTCAATTATTTTTCTTTTTGAATTTGGTATATATAAAGTTCTGATAGTTGGAAAATCATTTAGTCATTAATGACCAGCTTTGTTTTTCTTGTCTTTGGTTAGTTAATCATTGGTCTCTGACTGGTCTTCTGGCAAAGTATTACGTAGTATTTTATTTTCCTCCAATTTTTCTATTAAATTTCTAGTATTTCTAATAGTTCAAAATGAGACTATAGTGAGTCTCAGAGAAATACTTTAGAAGAGAGGTTTGCCAAATTGGGGCACATTTCTTTTAGATCAGGGATACTCCCCCATGGATACAAAGTGTTCTTATTCTTCCCTGGAAACTTGAGAGTTGTTTTGTAGGGCATTTTAAGGATTTGAAAATTCGTATCCTACATAGGGAAGATTCAGAGGAATGGGTTTCAGCACTTGATTTTTTTTTTTTTTTTAGCCCTTGATGATTTAAGACAATTTTGCTCCAATTTAATTTTAGAATGGCATCCTACGTTATGATTATTTCATATTTTAAAACTTATTTTAAGGTATTGGCGAGGTACAAAGGCAAAACAATGTTCTTTCTGTTGCTTAGGGCAGCTTGGTTAAAAACCAGTTATGATAATCTCTGGGGTGCTGTGAACCTTCAGAATTTTTTTTTTTCTGGTTAAATTTATTTATTTATTTATTTATTTATTTATTTATTTATTTATTTTTTAAATTAAAAAAATATTCTATTTTTACTTATTCATGAGCGATACTGAGAGAGGCAGAGACCAGGCAGAGGGAGAAGTAGGCTCCTCACGTATGGAACCCGATGTAGTACTTGATCCCTGGATGTCAGGATCATGTCCTGAGCCTAAGGCAGATGCTCAACCCCTGAGCCACCCAGGCATCCCTATTTATTTTTATTTAAATTCAATTTGCCAGCATATAGTATAACACTCCATGCTCATGACATCCATGCCTTCCTTAATACCCATCACCCAGTTACCCCATCTCCCTACCCCCCTTCCCTTCAGCAACCCTCTGTTTTTTAAGATTAAGAGTCTCTCATGGTTTGTCTTCCTCTCCGATTTTTCCCCACTCAGTTTCCCTTCCCTGCCTTATGGTCCTTTTCCTATTTCTTATGTTTCACATGAGTGAGACCATATAATTGTCTTTCTCCGATTGACTTATTTCACTCAGCATAATACCCTCCAGTCCCATCCATGTCGATGTAAATGGTGGGTATTTGTCCTTTCTGATGGCTGAGTAATACTCCATTGTATATATAGACCACATCTTCTTTATCCATTCATCTGTCGAAGGACATCATGGCTCCTTCCACAGTTTGGCTATTGTGGACATTGCTGCTATGAACATTGGGGTGCAGGTGTCCTGTTGTTTCACTTCATGTGTATCTGGGATAAATACCCAGTAGTGCAGTTGCAGGATTGTAGGGTAGCTCTATTTTTAACTTCTTGAGGAAACTCCACACTGTTTTCGAGAGTAGCTGCACCAGCTTGCATTCCCATCAACAGTGCAAGAAGTTTCCCCTCTCTCCACATCCTCACCAACATTTGTTGTTTCCTGTCTTATTAATTTTAGCCATTCTCATCAATGTAAAATGATATCTTATTGTGATTTTGATTTGTATTTTCCTGATGACAAGTGATATAGAGCAGCATTTCATGTGCCTGTTGGCCTTCAGAAATTTAAAATGGTGCAGTGGGAGCATTGTGGAAAGAGGCATTTTAATATTTAAAATTTACCACAAAATAGATTATGCTTGAAACAAACTATCATATGAGGGTAATGGGTACCCACTGATTATTTCACAGCTTCTAAGTTACACAGGTCAGCATCACTGTATTTGAACCTCTCATTTCCATGCAACAAAATATTAGATGAATCTTTATCAGAAATGCTGATTTCTTTTTTCCTAGTGCAAATTATGAAGTATTCATCTAAATGGTCTTAATAGTTTACATCTCTTCTAATATTTCCCAAATACAACCTTTATGTATGCTAAAATAATTATAGTGGTTTTAGTATTTGTTGATCGTTTTATTCTATTTACGTATTAGTTTATTTTTTTGAAGTTTTATGTAAATAATCTCTACGCCCAAACTGGGATTTGAACTCACAACCCCAATAGTCACACACTCTATTGGCTGAGCCAGTGAGGTGCCCCCACTGATCATTTAAAATCCAACTTTTTTTTTTTTTTAAGATTTTATTTATTTATTCATGAGATACAGAGAGACAGAGGCAGAGACACAGGCAGAGGGAGAAGCAGGCTCCTCGCAGGGAGACTGATGTGGGTCTCAATCCCAGATCCCAGGATCATGACCTGAGCCAAAGACAGATGCTCAACCACTGAGCTACCCAGGTGCCCCTAAAATCCAACTTTTAATGAAACAAAAATATCAAAATATAAAGATGAACTTGAAAGTCTCAAGACTAATTTTTCTAAAATTCAAAATAATTTGCTTCTCATCTCAGATAATTTTGTATTGACCCTTTTTATTTGTTTAGTGTACTGCGTTGGAACAAAAACTGAAAAGATTGTCTGAAGATTTGAGTTGTCAGCGACAAAATGCAGAAAGTGCCAAAAGTTCTCTGGAACAGAAAATCAAGCAGAAAGAAAAGGAATTTCAAGAGGTAAGGTAAATAGATTCATGAGGAGTTTGCCCTGAAGGCTCTTGTCGGGCATTTCATGGTTTTGTCATTTGAGAAGAGCTGCTGTATGTTATCTCTTGGGGTGTCCTTTGATAGGGGAACTACTTTGTGAGGAAGAGGTTTCCCGTGTTTTCCACCACACTTCCATCTTTCAGTTTTCGATTGGAGAAGCGACTGATAGCCAGAATGTTCTTTTTTATCTGTGTCCTCTGATATCTTTGAGGTCTGATACTGAGTTGGAAAGAATCGTATCTCTTCTTTGAAACAACTCTCAGTTGTGAAGGAAGTTGTATCCTGTTCTCTCCCTATTTTGAAAACCTCTGGTTGGCAGATATATTATAAAGGTGATTGTTGCAATGGGGCACGAGGCTGGCAGGTGAATTAGGCCTGAAGATGCCCTTCCAGAAGCATTGCTGCTGGTGCCAGTGACTTAGCCTGGCTGAGTGTGTCGTGTGCAGGGAGACTCTGGTCTTTCAGTAAGGGTGCCTGGAAATGGAAATCTGGTATCCTGGTATGGTTATCAAAAGTTGAATGGTGGCATATCCTGCTGTCATTCAAAATTGTAAGTGGTGTTAGGATGTTTGAGGTCTTTTTTTTTTTTTTAAGATTTTATTTATTCACGAGAGACACAGAAGCAGAGACATAGGCAGAGGGAGAAGTAGGCTCCATGCAGGGAGCCCAATGGGACACTCAATCCCAGGACCCTGGGATCATGACCTGAGCCAAAGGCAGATGCTCAACCACTGAGCCACCCAGGTTCCCCAGGATGTTTGATATCTTAAACCCTATTTTTGAGAATCTTTGATTTCCTAGTCGAGTTGTGACCCTGGCAGCTCAGCTCTCCTCCCTTTTGCCCCTGGACTTGTCGAAAGGGACATGAACATTTTAAGATTGGGGATGGGATGGAAGCTGTCTGGTTTCCATGAGGTCAATGGGCAGACTCCTTCCCCTTCCCCTTAAAGGCCTGCGTTTGATCCCCACGACTAGAGCTAAGGATGGTTTATGTTGATCATTAAGTGAGTGGTCAGCCTGGCTTCCCAGCGCCTCCTGCTCTTTGAGCATGGCATGGCCCGCCCGCAGGAGGGTTGCCGCTCACCCTGGAGTCTCCTCGTTAACCGTCCCTGGCCCCACTGACGTCTGTGCCTTTGCTGTTTCAGGAGCTCTCCCGTCAACAGCGTGCCTTCCAAGCCCTGGACCAGGAGAGCACACAGATGAAAGGCAGACTCACGCAGGAGTTACAGCAAGCCAAGAACACTCACAATATCCTGCAGGCTGACCTGGATAAAGTAGGGAGCTGGCTTAGTTCTCTCTCCTCATTTAGTCCCCCTTTTCCTAATTCATGCATTTTCTCTAACCACAGCTGGCCTTGTGATGCTTCTAAAGAGCTGCTCTAACCTCCCTTTCCTTATTTATCAAAGGAGAGAGCAAATGGGATCTTTCTGAGTCTGGGTTTGCTGATTTACAGAAAGAGAGGAGTGAGTTAGGATCTCAGATCTGAAGGTGGGTGGAAGGGTGTGATAGTCCGGTGGTTCTCCGCCGCGTCAGCAGGTGGGAGCCATCCCGAGTAATTTATGCCTCCGGCAAATAGCCAAAGTGCTGAAACCTATAGTCAGTTTACTTATTTAACACTTATTCCAAAAATGATCTCACCCAGTCTTATGGGCTTGCCTCTCATCTATATGATGACAACCCTATATAATCTTTAGCCAGGATGCATGTTCTGAATTCCAGGCTGGTGGGTGTGCACCTGATATTTCCACTTGCCTGTCCAACAGGCACCTCACACTTAGCATGGTAATAGCTGAACTCCAGCTATTTGTTTCACATGTGCTCCTCCCATAATCTTCCTTATCCCAGTAAATAGCAGTTCCAGTCTTGACATCACTGAGGCCAAATCACTGTGTCATCTTCAACTCTGTTTTTTCTCTCACAGCTCAGAGTCTTCCATTAGGATTCTTCTGACTCTACCTTTATTTACACACATGTGTCTCTATTTGTGTGTGTCTGTATGTGCCTATATTTGCATATGCATTGATATTATAACTACATTTAAACCTTTTCGAGTTAATAGACAAAATCTATATAGAACAGATTTACAATTCAATAAATTATTATTAGGAATGCTCTCTTAGGACCATTATCTCTGTCGGGGCATAGAATCTTGTCACCTACCCCAGAAACCCTCCCACGTGCTTCCGACTTCCCTGCTAAGAATAAGCCTGACTTGTTTGACTTTTTAAAAAGTAAGTAAATATAAGTTATGTTTTACTGGTTTCCAGGTTAAATAAAACCTGATAATAAAAAATAATATTTATTTATTTACTTATTTTTAAGATCTTATTTATTCATTCATGAGAGACCCACAGAGAGAGACAAAGACATAGGCAGAGGGAGAAGCAGGTTCCCTGTGGGGAACTCGATATGGAACTCGATCCCAGGACTCCAGGATCATGCCCTGAGCCAAGGGCAAATGCTGAGCCACTGAGCCACAGAGGCATCCCTGGTTTTTAGGTTTTAGAGTAGAGGTATGAACAAAACACTTAATCATAGTTACAGAATATAATATATATATTATGGGATATAATGCACAGAATTTACCAATCTTGTCGATTCTAAGCCAATTGGTATATTTGTGTGAATTACAAAAAGGTGCCCTGCCCCCACCTCAAGACACTGATAACCATACAAACCTATGAGGACTATGAATGAATGGTGCCCCTTCGAGTTGCCTGCAGAACCATAAACTCAGGCCCTGGGTAAAGGAACACACAACTTGAAGAATAGAGAGGAGAGAAAAATATGGCTAGAAATGCACGTTTATACATTTTACCTAATAGGGAGTCAGACACATATTTAAAGTTATTGGATCAAGAAAAAGAGACTTAAGTTTATTTTTTATTTTTATTTTTTTAAAGATTTTGTTCATTTATTCATGAAAGACACAGAGAGAAAGAGAGGCAGAGACCCAGGCAGAGGGAGAAGCAGGCTCCATGCAGGGAGCCTGACATGCGACTCGCTCCCAGGTCTCCAGGATCAGGCCCTGGGCCGAGGGTGGCGCTAAACTGCTGAGCCATGTGGGCTGCCCAAGACTTAAGTTTATTATTTAAAATTATAATGTTAAGGCAATGGAAGAAGTCAATAATACTTTTTACTAAAATTTGTAAATTGGAAGGGAGATAGGTCTTACTGTATGTGGGAATCCACTGATAAATCCATAATGTTATAAGATTATTATTTAGAATAATGAAAGTAACCATCAAAGGAATAAAAATAGAAATGGCGAGAAACTATACATAAAAAGGGGTAGTGTTGGATAGAAATCGGTTTTTTATTTCCTACCGTTCTATACTGTTGTTTTTTGTCATGCATTTAGATTACTACTATAATCATTTTAAACAATGGCACTGCATAATTATGAACACATGATTATGTCCAATACATAGTTTTACAAAAGCTATACCAAACATGAGTTTGCTTCTCTCTGGACTATACAGTTAGGCAATTTTGTTTTATTTTGGCTTTTGCCTATTATTAATTTTTCCAAGTGCTCCTATGTAATATGCTTTATAGATAAAATGCATATTAAATTGCCAGCAACAACTGAAATGTTAAGACTCGTATTTTAGGAAATTGGTAGTAAGCTCTAACATCCCTTCCCTCTGATTCTGTTCCCTCCCTGAATTTCTGTCTAATGAAAGTTGTTGTCTTAACTTTGTATCTTATACTGAATATGGCTACTTCTAACTATCTGTGCTCCTCTGTGTGGTGTGAGACACTGTCATTTCTCACCTGGGTTACTGTATGAGCCTCCTTACTGCCCTCTGTCCTTCTGGACTTGCTCCTTAAAATCTATTTTCAACCATCAGCCCGAGTGTAAGTCTTTTTAAAGTAGAAGTCCAGATTATGTCACTCCTTTACTCACAACTGCAATCACTTCTCCTCTCTCTCATAGTAGGAGCCATGTCCTTCCCAAGGCCTATAAGACCCTGACGGCCCTCCCACCACCTCGCTGTTGGTTGAACACACTCCGCTTATGCTCTTTGGGGATGTGCTGTGTCCAGAAAGTTCTGTAGGGCATACACCTTCAGTTGCTTGAGCTTTCTCTCTTCTAGTGTCACTTTATCAATGACATCTACTCTGGTCACCCCGTAGACTCTTACTCTCAAATACTTTCTGTTTCCTTTACCTTGCTTAATTTTTCTACATAGGGCATATCATGTGATGTATGATACAGTTATTTGTTTTTTTATGTTTTCCTTCCAATCACTTAAGTCTTTCTTTGAGGAGGGGCTTTTGTCTGTTTAGTTCCCAGCTCTACCTGCAACACTCAAGCACTGAATACCCCAGCTCGAAAATGGCGGGTGGATTGTAGTTGTTCATTCTTTTCTTGACTTGACCCCTGTGGCTTGACAGGGTGACACATTCTAGAGTTTACTCTGAATATATCAGGTACTCATCTGTTGTCAGAGTGCCTGCCATCCATTTTCTTAGTGCTTGCTTCTTTATTTTCTAAAATTAAGGCTCTACCTCTTAGGTAGAGTCTCCTTTAATGGAAAATAGAGGTTAATTCTCAAATTCAGGATATAACCAAGTGGGACATGTTGACCTCTCTTAGAGGAACCAGAGATGGGGATACAGGCGAAATGGGAGAAGTGACTCCCTGACATTTGTTATGTGCTAGGAGTCCTCTCTATCTGGCTATCCAAGGTTAGTTAAACAAAAAAACCTCCCTTCCCAGGGTAAATTGTTACTGTTTAATGGGCGGGCTTCCTCCAAGGCCTTTTAAAAAAAGGCCTGTTTTGGTTTTGTTTTCTGAGCCTAGCTTTTATTAGATGTTTTGTAGTTTACTTAATTATTCTATGGGTGGAGGTTTAGGTTCTCAACATTTTCTTGTTCATTGTAGCCCCGGTGGCAACATCATGCGTGTATCTGTGTTGGTGTTTTTGCAGGACAGGTTTCCACATGTGCAATGGGCAGTCTCAAGGGCATGTGCATTCTCCCTTGTGATTGATTCTGACAAATTGGTCTCCAAAAAATTGTAATGTATCTCCTCACCTGGTCAGTGTAAGACCAGGTGTTTTCCTGTTTCCTGTTTTTGCCCATCATTGTTAATAGGAGATAGTTTTTGTTTTATAAATTTTGCCAGCTGAGGAGCGAAAAAGCATCTTATTCTTGTTTCATTTCATTTCTTCCTTGATTTCCACTGAGGATGTTTCTTTCAGAAGTTGATTTGCAGATTGTATTTTTTTGTATAAAATTGTTTATATTTTTTTTTCTTAAAAAATCTGTTTACCTTTTTCTTTTTTCTTTCTTTTTTTTTTTTTTTTAGATTTTATTTATTTATTCGTGAGAGAGACAGAGGGAGAGCGAGAGCGAGAGGCAGAGACGTTAGGCAGAGGGAGAAGCACACTCCAGGCAGGGAGCCCAATGTGGGACTCGATCCCCCGGACTCCAGGATCATGCCCTGGGCTGAAGGCAGATGCCCAATCACTGAGCCACCCAGGCGTCCCTGTTTACCTTTTTCTAAATTGAGCCATAGATGTGCTTTGTTGGTCATATCACGGGTATATAATTTTTAATCTGTCGTTTAGCAAATATATTCTTTCTGTTTCTTAACTTTTTGTTTTGGTTCATTACTGTTTCATGGTTTAATTTTTTGTGAAATTTGTTTTTTTCTCTGTGGCTTCTCCTGCAAACCCAGCCCTTTTTCATCTCCTATCTGCTGTCACCCAAACTGTTCTGATGGTATCTTAGTTAAACCTATAATGCTGTATTTAGCTGTGAGGTATATCGTCTCACCCAAAATAGATGGCATAGTTCTTATATTCTATGACTGTTTTATTTAAGAATAAATAATCTATTTAAAAAGTAACATAAATATGAAACTTTGCCTGGTTTTCTCTTTGCAGGTCACATCAGGAAAGTACCAGCTAGAAAAGACATTGGAAGAGTTTAAGCAAAAGTTCTGCAGAGCTGAACAGGCATTACAGGCCAGTCAGGTCAAGGAAAGCGAGCTGAGGAAAAGCAATGAAGTAAGTGAGGAACAGAGATGAGAATTTTTCAACTTCTGTGTAGGATGAAGTGGGAGGGAGCACTCAAACACTATTTCTTCATAGTTTATCATGACTGTACATAATTTTCCTTTTTATTTGTCACAGTTATTACAAAGCATTTGTATATAATCTATGACATAGAACATCTATGCTTTTTTTTACTTTCCATTTGTTTATGATTATGAATATGCATCTAGCAGTTATAGGTAAACATGGCTTGTATTAAGACCATGTAGTAATTGTTTTTTATTTTTTAAAGGTTATTTTAGGAGCATCTGGGTGGCTCAGTGGTTCAGTGTCTGCCTTCAGCTCAGGTTGTGATCCTGGGGTCCTGGGATCGAGTCCTGCATTGGGCTTCCCTCAGAGTTTGCTTCTACCTTTGCCTATGTCTCTCTTTGCCTATGTCTCTGCCTGTCTGTGTCTCTCATGAATAAATAAATAAAATTAAAAAAAAACTATTATTTTAGATTACCTGAGAGATGGAAAGAAGTGGAAAGAAACAAAATTAGGGATAGGAAGTATAATTTAAATCCCCTTTCTAAGGCTGGCTTTTGAGTCAACACATATTAGAAACCTTGTGGAAAGTCATAGATTTGAATAAACAAAAGCAAGGACAGTTGAAGGATTTTTAGATTTAAAATTCCTATAAGGGGCTCCTGGGTGGCTCAGTTTGGTAAGCCTCAGACTCTTGATTTCAGCTCAGGTCTCAAGTTGAGATTGAGCCCCACATTGGGCTCTGCAGTGGGCATGGAGTCTGTTTGAGCTTCTCTCCCCTCTGCTCCATCCCCAGTCGTGTGCTTGTGCATGCTCTCTCTCTCAAAAAAAAACAAAAAACAAAAAAAAAAAACAAACAAGAAGTCAATGTCATTTGTTGCCCTAACATCCAAAGTCATGTTGGCATGAGCAAGGTTGATTACTTTTTTTTTTTGAGATTCATGCTTTTTACACAAAATGGTGAATGAAGTTTCTCCAGTGGCTTGGATATGAGGAGAGTGTCTTGATGTTATGGGATTTTTATCTATACGTTATTTAATTTGGCTTCTCTCTTTATTTAATGGCCTGGAGTTTGTTTGTTTATTTATTTTTTAAGAGAGGAGAGGAGACATTGGGGGGCAGAGGGAGAGAGAGAATCTTTTTTTTGGTGGGGGGAGAGAGAATCTTAAGCAGACTCCATGCCCATCATGGAGCTCGACTTAGGGCTCAATCCCACGACCCCAAATCATGACCTGAGCTGAAATCAGGAGTTGGATGCATAACTGAGCCACCCAGGGGCCCTGGCCTGGAGTTTATCTTAAAAGGCTTATTTGAGAACCATTTAGGGACATTTGGTAGATTGAAACAGCTTGACTAGAACCATAAATCAGCACTGTAATTTTACAAAGAAGCACAGCAGAACGGTAGTTGTTTTTTTTTTTTTTTCTATCAAATGTTACAGGAAAGAATTTTTCCCACTTCTTTAAACCTTTTGCAATCACTTTTTAGACTAAAGATTCTTTTTTTAAAAAAAGAATTCTGTATAAGGAACAGTTATTTATCAGATGAGGAAAGTCTAAATGTATTTATCCCCACAGCTTTGAAGAGTGTATCATGATTGTAAAATCAGAACATCTGTCGGTAGCAAGGAGGTGATCACTAAAGCAGCAGGCCTCAAAGGGGTAATGCTGCTGGGGATGGGAGGCCACAGCTCCAACAACCCAAGTGGAAGCAAACTTCATGTCAGATGATGGTTTCATCAGCGAACGTTTTCAAATGGGAGTGTTTGTTTCAGCAAAACAAATGTTTGCCTTTTGGCCAGTGGGGACCAACCAACAGATGCTTCTGCTAACATTTCCACAGGCAGACTGGCACCAAACTCTTCCCCCTGTGAGCTTTCCTTCCAGCCAGAAAACTCTCCTGCGACTCCACTGGCTGCCTGGTGGAAACATTTTGTAGAAGCAATCGTCTGGTTAAGAGGGTCCAAACACTGTTTGCTTGGCCAAGTCACAGTGGTGGGCTGGACATTGTTTTGCAGGTGTTTCTGGAGACTTATGCACCCCCACAGGGTCTGCTTTGCCAGCTGTAGAGCTTGTCCACCATGAACTCTAGCCTGTACATTAAGTGCGTATCATGTTGCACTTAGATTTCATTGATTTCTATGTCCTGTGAAAGAGCCTCTCACAGGGCTAAGGAATTCATGTATCGTTTGCCTTAGTTGATGTTTATGGGTAATGTGTCTTCTTTGGAGGATATCAAGAGCTCAAAGGGTTTAGCTGGCTCTTGCATTTTGAATTGAGATTGGCATTAGAAAAGTGATTTACTTGGTTAGAGTGGTGGTATAGCTCAGTAGCAGAATGGTAGCTTTAGAGTAAGAGAGACCTGAGATTGCAACTTTTTTTTGCCACCTCCCTGCTGTGTGACCTTAGGACAATGACCTAGCCTTTCTGAGTCTGACTCGACTTATCTGTATCTAGGCACCAATAAAACCCTTCCCTTTTCCAAGCCATATTGATGATTAAATTAAATACTGTATGTAACGTGCTTAGACCAGTGCCCAGCACATGAGTGTTTGTTTATTAGTAAAGTATTGCAGGCTCCCTGCTCATTGTCCTGGTCTCCACAATGGTCTCACCACTTGCTATCCCCTGTAGGCACAGAACGTGATGAGCAGGGGACAGTGCGTTTGAGATTTTTCACATTAACAATTTTGCCTGTTCCACTCTTCTCTCACTCTGGTATCTTTCTGTATCGAATTCTAAGTACAAACAAGCCTGGCACGCTTATAGGTTTTGGATGCTGAAATAATGCGACAGTTGGACTGAAAATTTTCCTTGTCTGCATTTAGTAAACAGATATGCTGCTCACAATGAGAAAATATCAGTACCAGAAATGTGATTTAATGGCCCAATTGATGGTAAAACTGACATGCAGTATCAAAGTAAAGGGAGGCTGTAGGTAAGCTGCTCACCCCACAACCAGTGCCAGCCTCCTAGCATTGAGGGCAGGCAATAAAATACCATCATTTGATAGCCAGTATGAGGGAACACTTGCCTGGGGACCTTTCTGAGCGTGGGGATCTGTAGTATACCAGGTTAGGTTCTCTAAGGAGCTTGGCCTCGCAGGCAAGAACGATGAGGTGGAAGGGGGCCCATACACCCTCTGCATCCATCCCTTGTTCATGGTATAGACTTTGTCCCGGCAGGGGACGTATGATGCTCCATTCATGGATGGGATCATGAAATGCCACACAGTAACCGAAATTTGTTTTGTCTGGCCCTAGAAAATGATGCTTCCCTTGCTGCTCCTAAACTGAAGTTGATCTGGGTGGAATTGCTTGCTAAGCCCTCATGCTGGCTTGTGGTGATAGGGATTTTTGTTGTGTTTTTCTAGACTAGTGTCCAATTTTGCATATCATTTGAGGATACATGAGATGCCTAGGAGAATACATCCTTGTATGCTTAACTCATTGCCGCTAATGAGCTACCCAATCAAATCTTAAGTGGCCGTGGCCTCACAGAAAACTAATTGCTGATGGATGGCAGCCTACAGATCCATTTTCAGATGTTCGTTTTCCAAATTTTGGCCTTGTAAAATTCTTGGGTTGGTCGTAGCCATAGTATTATAAGCCTGCTGGGTCCCAGGATTGGCTGAACATTTTGTTAGAAACAAATATTTACGGAGCTAATGCCAGAATAGAGAAATACATGTTAATCTTTCCATTGAGCTTACTATTCATTTAAATGCCCCCAGTTATGGACAGAGATGGATAGAGACCAACAGACGTACAAACAAACAGAAGTTGCCCCTTTCCCTCTCTTCTCTTCCTTTTTACCTTGCTTCCTTTCTGTTGGGATGCATCCAGCTTTGAACACAGTGTCTTCTCAGCTCTGTTGCCCCTTTCCCAGATGCAGATGCCACTCGATTTGATTACTTTTTTAGGGTACGAAAATGTCATACGTTGCACAATAAAAATGGGGAGTCAACCCAGGTGGTTAAATGACAGTTATTGTTTTATATTGAACTCCTTCAGCTGATCCTATCTAGCATGAGTCATGCAGTCTTGGCTGCTGTCCAATTTTGAGAAGAAATGCTAATAATGATGCTCCATTACTCTTGTTAAAGTGCTGTAGGGTAGTTTGCCTTTCACATCTGTGATCTCATTTGAGTGGTGATCATTCTGAGCCCGGAGAGCAAACAAGCGATCATAGTTTCCATAGTTTAATGATGCCTGTTCAAATCGGCAGCATCCATGCACCTTGATGGTCACTTTTTGCAGCATTTAACACGACTGGCATGAATGTCTGCCTCTCAGTCTTGAGATTAGTCAGAGAGGCAGGTCAGTCCTGAGCGATCTCTTAATTTGATAGACTGTCCATTAGCTCAGGGAAGAGAGGCGGGATTGGGACAAAGGAGCCAGAGGAGTCTAACTATAACAGGCTCTGTCTGATTCTGAAGATGAAATGAACATATATGCATGAACACAGCAGCTGCTAGTAAGTTTTCAAGTCCTTTCTCCTAAGCCAGATCCTCCGTCTTCTTGAATTTGGCTTTGCTGCGTGGGTACCCATCTGCTGGTAGTAACCAGACTGATAATTGAAGGCAACCTTCCAGCACAGCTTTGCCAGGGCCATCTGTTTTCTAACGGTGCTGTAGGGTTTTGGAGGACGGGTCTTAATTGTTTCTTTAAGATTCAAAAATTTCCTCTTCTCAGGGGGCGTTTTTTGAAGTGCAGTTTTAAAAAAAGTTGGCCTTATGAAATATTCTCCCCCTAAGGATGTGAGAAGCTTGGTTCTGCCAATTTATAACTATATGCCAATCCCCTATGGTCCAGAGAGTGGCATATAATATAGTTCGAGATACTTTTCACCTATACTGTCATTGAAGGTTGAAAAACAGACTGAGGAATATGGAGGATTTCTTTATTATGCAAGTCTTATGTGGTTGAGAGGCAATAGCGTTTTTATTTGACATATAAATAAACATTGCTTGGTTTTTAAGATTCAAAAAGAGGCTCGTCTCCATAGTCATAGAATGGACAAGCATAGGAGTCTCTGGTGCTTTTTTGTGTAGCCACACAAAATGCTACTTCACCTAATCAGGTACCTAAAGAACCTGTTTTCACTGTGAAAGCTCAGATTCCCCCATCTAGAATGAATTCTTCCTTCTATGTATCTGCCCTCTGGTTTCCCATAGCATACTCCACCTCTCTAGTATTTAGCACATCCTGGTGTGAACTAAGTGATTAGTATCAAATCCTCCCCCACTGGAATGGGAGACCTGGTCCAAGAACAGAAGATTCTAGTCTTATTTGTATTTGCATCTTTCATAACACCCTTCCAACCATCTTGCACGATATAGTTTTTTTTAAAAAGATTTTTATTTATTTATTCATGAGAGACACAGAGAGAGAGAGACAGACAGACAGACAGACACGGGCAGGTTCCATGAGGGAGCCCAACTTGGGACTCGATCCTGGGTCTCCAGGATCATGCCCTGAGCTGAAGGCGGCACTAAACCACTAAGCCACCCGGGCTGTCCTGTAGATTTTCTTAATAAAGACTTCATACTCCTAAAGACATCCTCATTACAGTGAGCTTTAAAATGGTTTTACAATGAAAAGTAAAAAAAAAAAAAAAAAAATTAGTAGTGAGTTGGTTTATTAGCACATCAGATCTTTGCAAAGATAGAGTTGATCATTCAGATGTGATAGGACCTTGGAGCCTATGTCTTTGAGGATCTTATAAATAGGATTTTTCTTATGAGTTAACTCTTTTATTTTTTATTTTTATTTTTTTTTTAAGATTTTATTTATGTATTCATGAGAGACACAAAGAGAGAGGCAAAGACATAGGCAGAGGGACAAGCAGGCTCCCTGATGCAGGACTTGATCCCTGGACTAAGGATCACACCCTGAGCTGAAGACAGATGCTCCACTGCTGAGCCACTTAGTCATCCCCCTGCCTTTTTTTTTTTTTTTTTTTTTTAAGATTTATGAGTTAGCTCTTTAACAAGCATAAGGACATCCAGAAAGTTCAAAGAAGTCTGTTTCTTGAAGGAAAAAGATTATTGTCATTTTGGGGTTTTGTGCTTTTATTTTGAGCTCTCTCCATAAAATCATCTGATAGAAGTAAGAATGTCTAACTTCATGAAGTGCTCAAACAAAGTGAGATTCCTCCCTTCCTTTACTAGTGAGATATACAAATAATCCCATTAGGGACCCTTATCAGGCAAGAAGTCATAACTAGCTTGAGTGATTTTTGAATATAACCTATTAAATGTTTGCTTTAGGAAGCGAAGAAGGAATACAGCCTCCTTAAGAGTCGGTCTGAGCAACAGGCCAGAGAAGTCTGCCACCTGGAGGAAGAACTGAGGAAGGCCAAACAGAGTTTGAGTCAGAGCCAGAATTTTGCAGAAGAAATGAGGGGTAAGTAGTGTTTGGAGTTATTTTTCTAAGCTGATGTCCCATGAGGGCAGATAGATGGCCTTAGAGATGTTTTTCAGTTTTCCTGTATATCCTCCCAGAAAGATGTCTGCAGTTGACGTGGAGAAAGTTTTCTCTCTTCCGCTTTTTAGTTTCAGAGTGATAGTTGGACATTTTTTTTTTAATTGGAACACACTGAGTCCCAAACTGCCTTTGAAACCAGAAGGGTAAATATTCTCCACACGAAAGTAAATTGTCGGTGCTCTTACCCTAGATGGCCATTCTCTGTGTCTCAAGTGTGTTTGTTCGCTTTATCCAGACAGCTCATCTCCTTGCTTGTTATCATTTCCTGGGATGATGGAAAAACCCTGTATTAAATGCATATTTTCCCAGCCCTTAATGACCATTGTATTTTGATGACTTCCTTGACTGAGTGATTTTATTTCCTTACTTTCCATACAGACACTGGATTATGCTGCTTGCACCACACGAGCCCACCATTTCACATTTATTTGTGTGTACCAGATGTCTTTACTTACATTAATCTTCTCAGAGTATTTGCACCTCTAACACTTCTTTTAACCTGCCCTGTGGAATATGTGCCACACTTCTCTGTGACTCCTTTCTCTTAAATCCTGATCTTCCTAAGACGGCTTTCAGTTCTTCTACAAGCAGTGGGTAAAAATGTTAATCTTCAGCTTTCCTGAAAGAAAACTGTAAGAAAAGGAAGGGTAAGGGCGTTTTTTTTTGTTGTTTTTTTTTTTTTTTTTTGGTGTTGATTACCAGTTTCTTGTGTGAGGTCCTCACAAGTGAAGTGGAATGATAGTATGTGAAGACAGCACCACCAGGGCCATCAACTTGAAGTAGGTAGACTGAGATTAACAGGTTAAAGCTAGGAATTGTTTTCCCTTTAGTGTAACAACTGAGTCTATCATACATGCTAGCGTTTGCATTTTCTCTTGAGATTCTCAACATTTATTCTTCCCCCAACCTACTTGAGGAACATTTCCCATCACTGTTGAATGAAAGCACTGCTGTTATTTCCAACCAGGAGAGGCCCGTGGGTAGACATGAGGCAGAAAATAAGGTGGCAGTGGAGTCTGGAAAATCTTCCTTTTGATTCTCTGATTCATAGACACTCACATAGGCATTTATGTGAGAGGCCGGGATGTGGGCGACATTGTTCCTTAATAGTACATATAGGCCTAGCGTTCCTCAGACACAGCATCATTTCCTCTTTTGTACTTAAGCCCAATCCTGTGGATTTTTGGCTGAAATGGTAGAATGGTTGCTCACTTTTCTGGGAAATCAGAATTACTTTGTAGTGAAATAGAATATTTCCATCTCAATGCTGTTCTTCTCACAGTTTTCTTTCTCTGAATAAGTATTTCAGAAGGGGAAAAATACACATATCTGTGAACATATAAAAGAAAAAAGTTTCAAGTGCTTAGGAAAATAACTAACTCCTTGCTGTTCTATGCAGCAACACTTTATTAGCTACTTAGAAAGAAGATGAACAAATGTCTTACCATCCTTATAAGGACCATTTCCTCATTGTCTTTATGTAAGCTGAGATGATTATTGGGTGATCTACTTTCCAGGAGGTACCCAGGCAATCATGCCTGATTCCTATAGGGCCTGAGAAGCTGTTAGATTGTTTGGATTTTTTTTTAAGAGTTAAGAATTCTTGTAGAATAAGTATTTGTTAAAACCATGATAACTAAACTTTTTTTTTTTTTTTTTTTTTTTTTTGGTAGCTAAGAATGCCTCTCAGGAAACCATGTTAAGAGATCTTCAAGACAAAATTAATCAGCAAGAGAATTCCTTGACTTTAGAAAAGCTAAAGCTTGCCTTGGCTGACCTGGAAAAGCAGCGAGATTGCTCTCAAGACCTTTTGAAGAAAAGGGAGCATCACATTGAACAACTGAATGATAAGCTAAGCAAACTAGAGAAAGAATCCGAAGCTTTACTGATTGCTTTGGAGTTAAAAAAGAAAGAATATGAAGAATTGAAAGAAGAGAAAACTCTCTTTGCTCATTGGAAAAGTGAAAACGAACAACTTCTACGTCAGCTAGAATCAGAAAAGGGGAGTTTGCAGAGTAAAGTGAATCACTTGGAAACTTGCCTCAAGACACAACAAATAAAAAGTCACGAATACAATGAGAAAGTAAGAACCCTGGAGATAGAAAGTGAAAATCTGAATGTTGAGATCAGAAACCTTCACAATGTGATAGACAGCAAGACTGTGGAGGTAGAGACACAGAAGCAAGCTTACGTAGATCTACAACAGAAAGCCGAGTTCTCCGATCAGAAACATAAGAAGGAGATGGAGAATATGTGCTTGAAGATTTCTGAGCTTACTGGGCAAGTCGAAGATCTAGAACAGAAGCTTCAGTTACTGTCAAATGAAGTAATTGACAAAGACCATCGTTACCAAGACTTACAAGCTGAGTATGAGAGTCTCCAGGATCTGCTAAAACCCAAAGATTCTTCTCTCGTGACAAATGAGGCTCATCACAGAAGTCTCTTGGCTTTTGAACAGCCATCTGCAATGAATAATTCCTTTGCAAATATAATTGGAGAACAAGGAAGCATGCCTTCAGAAAGGAGCAAATGCCATCGAGAAGCAGACCAAAGTCCAAGAAGTTCAGCCGTCCTACAAAATCGAGTCACATCTCTTGAATTTTCATTAGAGTCTCAAAAGCAGATGAACTCTGATCTACAAAAGCAGTGTCAAGAGTTGGTGCAAATTAGAGGAGAAATAGAAGAAAATCTCATTAAGGCAGAGCAGATGCATCAAAGCTTTGTGGCCGAAACCAGTCAACGCATTAGTAAGCTACAAGAAGACTCTTCCATTCATCAGAATGCTTTTGCTGAAACTTTAGTTGCCCTGGAGAACAAGGAAAGAGAGTTCCAGCTTTTGAATGAAAAATTAGAAACTGAGCAAGCAGAGATTCAGGAATTAAAAAAGAGCAACCATTTACTTCAAGAATCTCTAAAGGAGCTACAACTTTTGTCTGAAACCCTGAGCTCAGAGAAAAAGGAAATGAGTTCAACTATTTCTTTAAACAGGAAGGAAATTGAAGATCTGGCCCAAGAGAATGAGACCCTCAAGGAAATTAATGCAACCTTAAATCAAGAGAAGATTACCTTACTCCAAAAAAGTGAGAGTTTTTCAAACTGTATAGATGAAAGAGACAAAAGCATTTTAGAGTTATCCAATCAGTATAAGGAAGAAAGACTTCTTTTACAACAAAGATGTGAAGAAACAGGACGTGCATTTGAGGATCTTAGTGAAAAGTATAAAGCAGCTCAAGAAAAGAACTCTGAGTTAGAATGCTTGTTAAATGAATGCACTAGTGCTTGTGAAAATAGGCAAAAGGAACTGGAACATTTAAAGGAAACATTTGCAAGGGAGCACCAAGCACTTGTAACAAAATTAGCATTAGCTGAGGAAACAAACCAGAATCTAGTTCTAGAATTGGGGGCAATGCAGCAAGATCTGAGATCGGAGATGGCAGATATCCATAACAATTCCAAGAGTGAGGTGGATGGTCTAAAACAAATCATGACCTTAAAGGAAGAACAAGGTAATATACAAAAAGAACTTAATTCCTTAATACAAGAGAAGGAGCACTTGATGATGTTAATGGAGACGAAACAAGAGCATCAAATTCTAGAATCAGAACCAGTTAGTGACTCTGTGAAAGGGGAGAGTGAGATAAATAAATGTCATGTTCAACTTCCGATGGATTTAGAAACTGGAAATTTGCAACAAGACGCTCAGTCACAAGAACTTAGTAGCCCTAAAGATTGTGACATAGGTACAGAAGAAAAATATATTTCAGTGCTTCATGAGTTGTCAACAAGTCAAAATGACAATGCACATCTGCAGTGCTCTCTACAGGCAGCAATGAGCAAGCTGAGTGAGCTAGAGAAGATGTGTGAGATGCTGCAGGTCGAAAAGCTTGAGCTAATGTCGGAGCTGAATGATTCAAGATCAGAATGTATCACGGCAACTAGTAAAATGACAGAGGGGATGGAGAAACTAGTAAATGAAGTTAAAATACTAAATGATGAAAGTGGCCTTCTCCAAGGTGAGTTAGAGAAAGAAATGGCAGAAGGCGAATCTGGCGAACAACAGAATGAGCAGAAAGGTGCGTCCTTAAATCCTTTGGATGACCGTAATTGCTATGAGCACTTGACATTGTCAAACAAAGAAGTCCAAATGCACTTTGCTGAATTACAGGAGAAATTCTTGTCTTTACAAAGTGAACACAAAATTTTACATGATCAGCACTGTCAAGTGAGCTCTAAGATGTCAGAGCTACAGTCTTATGTGGATGCATTAAAGGCTGAAAATTCCATGTTGTCAACAAGTCTGAGAAACTTCCAAGGTGACTTGGTAAAGGAGGAGATGCCAGAACCTCAGGCAGGGCATTTTCTGTCCTTGTCATTCTCTTGTGTGACTGACAGCCCTAGTCTTAGAAGTTTGGGAGAATCTTCTTTTTGCAAAGACCTCTTGGACCAGACGGGGGAAACCTCGCTTTTGAATAATTTAGATGGGACTATTGCAGCAAACCAGTCTAATATAGAAGAAGGGTCTTGCTGTAGTCCGGAGGAAGAGAGTCTGACCAAGAGAGAAATTCTATCTGCGCCAGGGAGGAGCGTGGAAGACCTTGAGACCCAATGTCAGATGTACCTGCAGTCCCTCAAAAAACTAGAAGACAAAATCGAAAGTCAGGAGATTCTGAAAAATAAGGAGATTAAAGAGCTCGAACAGTTATTAAGTTCTGAAAGGGAAGAGCTCGACTCTCTCCGAAAGCAGTATTTGTCAGAAAATGAACAGTGGCAACAGAAGCTGACAAGTGTGACCATGGAGATGGAGTCCAAGCTGGCAGCAGAAAAGAAACAGACTGAACACCTGTCATTTGAGCTCGAAGTAGCACGCCTCCAGCTACAAGGTCTGGACTTAAGTTCTCGGTCTTTGCTTGGCACTGACCTAGAAGATGTAAGTATATGGGATTTACATGCTGTTTCTCTAGTTACATTCCCGGGAGGCACTTGATAAATGTTTGAGTTGAAATCTACAGAGAATTCAAAGGTGTAAAAACAAAATACACCAAAGTTTTTTGTTGCTGTTGTTTTCTAAACAAAGCACAACTTTAGAAAAATGAGTAAACCTGATTCAGATTGGCGGGGGGGGGGGGGGGGGGGGGGGGAAGGCGGGTTGTAAATTTCTTTAATGATTCCACTCATACTTTATTATATGGGAAATTACTAAAAGGTGTTTTTTAAAGTCTCCTGGAGAAGATTATAGAGTCTGAAAGTCATTTTCAGGACCTGTATTTGTTTTCACTCTTTGTGAATTAAAAAACTCCACAGTTAAGTATTAAATTAGAGCTTATGGATGACAATGTGATCAAATTTTAAGTATCCTTGCTCTTTTCAGACCATTTTAATATTACAGAGTTAAAGTCATGAAACTAAATGGAGGAGTTTATTACATATAACTGAATAATTTTTTTACCAATTTGCTCTGATACAAATCTATGATTTGTTACCAGTCATTTAAAGAGACATCTCTTTCTTTATGGACTATAAAATTGTTTAGTCATAACTTTGTCCTTTCTAGTCTACCAGCTAAAGTAATAGGGCTATATAGTCGATGACTTCACTTGATTCCCTCTGTCTGCCTCAGTAAGGTAGGTGGGTTAGGTGGTGACTGGACAGTCGTTGTAGTCACAGCAGTAGATCCCCATTTTACAGATGAGAAGAAGGTGAGGTCCAGATGTGTAATTTATCCAAGGATAGAGATAGTGCTGGTTCTGTGATTAAGTCCTTGGACTGGGGATCTGGCCATGAAACCTTCTCTGAGTGAAGAATGTCGTAAATGCTGAAGATGCAGTCTGAACATTTTATGTGGACTTTCTTAGCTTCTTACTTGATCCCTTAAATAAACTTTATATTTAGGCTACCAAGAATATTTCTAGCAAGAAAAAATTATGCAATTTAAATATGTTACAATTCAGATGATCAAATAACTGATCTGAAGGGTTTGTCTTCATAATAAATACCTTACCCAGTGCCTTGCCTGTGGAGAACACTTACCGAACGTTTATTTACTTGTGTTGGATATTTGGATGGAGAGAGGAGACGGGGTGGGAAATAAGCCATTTAAAGATATGTGTTTAGCAGAGGCAAGAAGCCAGTTACTATACAGTAATAATTAAGCCTACTTATTCTGTTTTGATTACTTTTGAAAAATAAAATGAATTCTCATATATTACAACTACAGGCTCTTCGGGGTGGAAACACTAGCTGTGATGTAAAAGAATCAGAAGAATATACTTTGGAAACTAAAGAGAGAACACCAAAGCGTGACACTCATCAGATCTGTGAAGAAGGTGTGCAGCAGGACCTCAATCTAGAGATGGAAAAAATAACCAAGACCAGTCCAGTCAGATTCACAGGAGAATGGTCTAGCAAACAGTCCCCAGAAACCAGTTACGAGACCCTAGTGCAAGACAAAACACAGGGCTGTTTAGACATTTCTGAATTGTCACTTTCTGGTCCTAATGCTCTAGTACCTATTGATTTTCTGGAGACTCAAGTCACCATTGAGAATCTTCAATTGCAGGTAAAAGAGTCATCAAATGAGAATTTGAGGTTACTCCACGTCATAGAGGAACGTGACAAAAAAATTGAAAGTTTACTAGATGAAATAAGAGAGTTGGACTCAAAACTGGTTTTACAGGAAGCACGAATAACCACCAAAATGGAAGCATGTGTAGAATTAGAAAAAATAGTTGAGGAACTCAAGAAAGAAAAATCAAATTTAAGTGAAAGATTGGAATCCTCTTTTCATGACAACCAGGAGTTACACCAGAGAACAGAAAGTTTGGAGGGCCTCAGTTCTCATTTAGAAATAGGTGCAGATAAATTGTCACATGCAGTTATTGAAGATAATGTGGCCAAGGTGAATGACAACTGGAGAGAGCGGTTTCTTGATGTGGAAAATGAGCTAAAGAGGATCAAATCTGAGAAAGGTAGCATCGAGCATCATGCCCTCTCTGTGGAAGCAGAGTTAGAGACAGTTCAGACCGAGAAGCTGTACTTAGTAAAAGATAATGAAAATAAGCAGAAAGCTATAACTTGCCTTGAAGAAGAGCTCTCTGTGGTCACCAGTGAGAGAAACCAGCTTCATGGACAATTAGATACTTTGTCAAAAGAAAAGAAAGAACTGGATCTGATGTCTGAAAAGATGAAGCAGAAAATACAAGAGCTCGAATCTCGTGAAGATGAATGTCTACATCCCAGTGACATGGCTGGAGCTGAGGTAAAGGACAAAATGCAGCTCGTTCAGAGATTGTCCTCTGATGTAACCCAGCTCTTGGAAGATAACACTCGGCTCCAGGAGCAGCTACAGAGTTTGGAAAAGGACTCACAGGCCCTGTCTTTGGTAAAAAGTGAGTTGGAGATCCAAATTGAACAGTTGAATAAAGAGAAAGAATCACTTTCAAGGGAATCTGAAAGCCTACAGGCCAGACTGCATGAATCAGAACATGAGAAGCTGACCGTCGCCAAGGCTTTGGAGGGCGCGCTGATGGAGAAGGGTGAGGTGGCAGTGAGGCTGAGCTCCACTCAGGAGGAAGTGCATCAGCTAAGAAAAGGCATTGAGAAGCTGAGGATCCGCATTGAGGCTGATGAAAAGAAGCAGCTCCACGTTTTAGAGAAACTGAGGGAGAGCGAGCGAAAGGCGGATGCGCTTCAGGATAAAGTTGAGAACCTTGAACGAGAACTGCAGATGTCAGAGGAGAACCAAGAGCTGGTCATTCTTGATGCTGAGAATTCCAAAGCAGAGGTGGAGACCCTAAAAACACAAATGGAATTGACTACCAAAAGCCTGAAAGATTTAGAATCCGACCTTGTCACAGTAAGGTTCGAAAAAGAAAATCTGATAAAACAGCTACAAGACAAACAAGGTCAAGTGTCTGAATTAGATACATTGGTCTCTTCGTTCAAAGGTCTGTTAGAAGAAAAGGAGAGAGAAAAAATAGAGATGAAAGAAGAATCTAGAGCTGCCTTGGAGTTGCTCCGAACACAGTTGAAAGAGTTAAATGAGGAAATAGCAGCATTGTGTCATGACCAAGAAATCCAGAAGGTCAAGGAACAGAGTCTGGACCCCTTGGTGCAGGAAATACATCAGCTGAGAAACAACACTGAAAAGCTGAAAGCCCGCCTAGAAGCTGATGAAAAGGAGCAGCTCCAGGTCTTAGGAAAACTGAAGGAAACTGAACATCAGGCCAACTTCCTTAAGGATAGAGTGGAGAGCCTTGAAAGAGAACTAGAGATATCAGGGAAAAACCAAGAGTGCGTGGTTCTTGAGGCCGAGAATTCCAAAGCAGAGGTGGGGACTCTAAAAGTAAAAATAGAAGAGATGGCCCAAAATCTTAGAGATTTGGAATTAGATCTTGTCCACATAAGGTCAGAAAAAGAGAATGCGATAAAAGAATTACAAAAAGAGCAAGAACGGGTATCTGAGTTAGAAACGTTAAATTCTTCCTTGGAAAATCTCTTGCAAGAAAAAGAGCAAGAAAAAGTACAGATGAGTGAAGAATCTAAAACTGCAGTGGAGATGCTTCAGACACAATTAAAGGAGCTAAATGAGGAAATGGCAGCCTTGTGTCATGACCAAGACACCTGGAAGGCCCAGGAACAGAATCTGCGTAGTCAGGTGGATGCTCTTGAACACGAGAAGGCTCAGTTGCTACAAGGCCTTGATGAGGCCAAGAATAATTACATTAACGTGCAGTCTTCCGCAAACAGCCTCCATCAACAAGTAGAAGATGACAAACAGAAGCTAAAGAAGAAGGATGAAGAAATCAGCATGCTGAAGAGTCAAATTCACGACCGAGAGCAGCTTGCCTCCAAACTGTCCCAGGTGGAAGGAGAGCAGCAACTTTGGAAGAAGCAAAAAGTAGAACTGGAAAATCTGATGGTGGAATTGGAGCAGAAGATCCAAGTGCTGCAATCCAAAAATGACACATTGCAGGCCACCTTGGAAGCACTGCAGAAATCCCACAAGGACCTGGAGAAAGAGCTCGAATTGACAAAAATGGAAAACGTATCCTTCATTGAAAAAGTAAGTGGCTTACTCTCTGCACTTGAATAGGTAGTCTTTAGGGAGGGAAACCCCTGTGTCGATTTTATTTGCTTCTGGATGGTGTTTGCAGTATGGGACCAAACCCTGTAAAGGTTTTAGGTTTGTGGGCCTTGAACTTTGTGGACATTTGAGTTGGCTCCAACACCAGTGACTCTTGGCTTTGGCACACATGAGACACTTCTGTGGATTAGCCCGAGTTTTTGGTATGGCATCTGGACGCGGGAGAAGCTTTGGGTTAGGCATAGTTCTTGGTTCTAATTATAGTTCTCTGTCTTATAGTACATTAGAGTAGCAGCTTCCCAATACCCATTTGGGAGCTGCTGCCAAGGAGACTATAACAGATACGAGTGAGGATCAGGAGGGGACCCCACTGCCCCTGCCCTGCCCTTTTGCCTTTAGGAGAAAGTACTTTCAAAGGTCCTGATATAATAGTGACCAACAGAACCCTCATGCCCCCCAGGGTATGTCTTGGGGATTTTCTGCTTTCAGCCCATCTTAAACCTTCTCTTTGTGCAACTTTGTTTTATTAGCTGGAGGTTAAAGGGAAAACCTGCCATCAAGGGGCTCGGTTATTAATGAGAAGTTAAGGTTTTGCTTTCCGGGCCTACATATTGATCTCGGGAAAGGATTGCTTCGAATTCAGTTTTTACTGGACAAATACTAAAAAAAAGAACGTCCAGAAAACGGGATCAATCATGCTCTGTAATATTTTCCAGGAATTTCAAGTTTTGACACAGCTTGCAAGAGATGGCAGGTAGGATAGAGATAACTTGGCAACTTCTGGCAAGCTCTTTCAACATCAGGGGCAAATGCAAACGATAGGGCTTTAGCTGGTTTTAACTAATCCTAGGCATGTCTCTTGCAGATTAACATGGCATCAGAGGATTAGTAGAGATCCCAGAATTGATAAAAAGTATAAGATGCCACCTCAGACAATAGTCTATGGTGTTTATATTTAATATAAATTAATACCTTTATGAAGGATCCTAAGACTTAGTAATACTATCGTTCCTTGTCATTGCTTTCCTCATTGCTGTCTTTTATTAAATCTTGGCTGTGAAGAAAAGATGAGCTTGCCAGTAGGTTTTGAGGATGGTAGTTGAGTAGATGAGTACAGGATTAGCCCGGTCCCACCTTATGACTGAAGGTGAAAGGGAAGTGGAGTGGGCTGTATCAAAGTGATTAATTTGCACAAAACAGGCGACCCAAGGCAGATCCTAACGAAAGATGAAATTTCAGGTAAACACGATGACCGGGAAGGAGACTGAGCTACAGAGGGAAATGCACGAGATGGCACAGAAGACATCGGAGCTGAAAGAAGAATTTACTGGAGAGAAAAATAGGCTAACTGAACAATTAAATACAATGTCGGAGGAAATAAATAGCAGCAGGGTAAGTTCCTGAACTGAGAGGCGCTCATGACCCCCTGATGATGCAGTGTGCACACTCCCCCTGTTTGTTCTCGTCAGACCTGGAACGTGCCAAACTTCTTTTTAGCTTTTGAAAAAAGTAGCCCCGCACTTAGGGCGTGATGAGACCTGCACCTATCTTCACCCTCCAGCCCTGTTGGGAGCCCAGAAGCAGCCCTGAGAGAATTCCTATTATGGAGCCCAAATATTTTTTTCATAACAGGCGAGTCTGGTACTACAGTACCTCACATCAGAGATGGATTTTGTGCAGTTTCCAACAGGTTTATCTGCTTTTCTAGCCTGCCTCGGATTAGGAGCCAGAACGCTGCCAGAGACAGATGCCCTGATCTCGCTAAGAACTGGAAAGTAACGGGAAGTCACAGAGAAATGTAAAATTGGAGCAGTCTTGGGATGTTATTTTAGGACAGGGTTCATGTGGCCGATCTACAGCATCTGGGCTGCCACCCCCCATGCTGTTTCCAGAGCAGACATTGCTGATTCATGCCCTCCGTTCCTCCCAAATCTCTTCACACTGAGTCCCGCATAGCAGCTACCATGCACGCAGGGCTGGCAGGTGCAGCGAAACCTGTTTGCCAAGCCTAGTTAAGCAGTGAACACTCGTATATCCTTGACATCCTTGTGCACGTTCATCCCCGGGTAGCACTTAGGAAAGCGTAACGAGACGGAGTTGTGATGGTGACCCCGAACAATCACGGAAGGTTGAAATGCTATTTGTAATAGCCTGTGTAAGGAGTTGGGGAAATCTGTACTTTAAATGCGGTATTTAATCTTAGGAAAATCGAAAAGATTTGGCATCTAATCTCGGCAGTTGACTTGAGGAATTTTCTGGCAACGCCGCATGGGGAAGGAGTTTGTACGAATGGTATTTGAGTCCTGCACCTGCTGGAGTTTCCTTTGGTACCGAGTAGCTTGGGAGTATCCCAACTCTACTGTTACTTGAATCTGGTTTATAGGCTCTACTAAAAGGAAACGCTAGGTGTTTGGCCTCAAGTCCATAGAGCTGTGCTGTAGTTCCTGTAGTCATAGAGCTTGCAGTCTAGACACACAATAAATCATTAAATAGGAGATGTATAAGATGATCAGACTCTATCAAGTGCTATAAATGAATCAGACCAGATTCTTAACTGCAGACTAATTGGGAAGTAGGCTGTGTAGGGGTGGAGACCAACCTAATTTAGGTAGGGAGGTCAGAGAATGTCACACGCAGGATGAGCAGTCAGCCATGCAAGGAACAGCGCAGAGAAAGGAAGCTTCTAGGTCTAGAGAGCAGTGTGGCAATATCTCTGAGATTTGAAAAATCTTAGTTTTTAAAATATTTTTTAATTTTAATTTTTTTTTGAAGTTGAAAGGAAGCCATGGTGAGAAAGAAAATGACATGAGAAAAGATTGGAGAGGAAGGAGGGTCATGATAAAATCTAAAGGGATGCCAAAATACATGAGGCTGGAGTTTAAAGGGAAGACTTAGGGTGGCTGGTTTGGAATATAGGTAGTAGTTAGAAATGAGGGGAATGGTCGAAAATACAGTTGGAGAAGAGAAGGTAGTTCGGTGCAGAGACCTCAGCATGCAAGGTAAGATGGAGCGGGGAGGAGCCAGCAAAGAGAACGAGAAGGTGCGAGTGGCTAGCCAGCAGTGTCGCGTCCTCTGAGCCAGGAGTGGAGGCTGTCTCAGGGAAGGAGCAGTGGTCAGCAGCCTCACATACCAGTCAGAGCTTGGACAGGGTGAAGGGTGCTCCTTGGATTTGCAATGTGGAGGTTGCTGAGGCCGTGGAAAACTATCTGAAGAGGATGTGGGCTAAAGCCAGGTTGGAGGGGTTGAGTCAGCGGAGATGAGAAAGTGGATACAGTGTGTGTAGAAACACATGTACAAACCATCCTTTGGGACCAGGCCTGGAGAACACAGGTGCCTCCGCCACTGGTTTTACCTCGGTCACACAGTGAAGAGCAAGAGACTGGCAAAAGAGGTGAGGGCATTTGGAGGAAAACTCTCACGGTGATAGAACATGGAACCGAAACTGGTCAAGGAAGAAAACATAAGTCTGGAGGGGCTTGAGTTTGAAGGTGGGGATGGTAGGAGTGCTGTGGACGCGGTCAAGGAATTACTGCAGTGCAAGCACTTTAATAAGTGAGCCTGGAAGCCTACGAGGGTATGATCCAGAGCAGTTTGGCTAAAGATTTCTCGGAGTATGTGGTCCCAGTGGATGTGACCTTGGGGGTGATTGGGCTGGAGCAGAAGAAATTGTCATTGGAGGTGAAGTCACAGTTTCAGATGAGTGCATCACTAAGGGTTAAGCACTATTCTAGATAGGTTTTTGTCTTACCTGTAATTCTTTTTTCTTCTTTTTCTCATTTCAGTACTCAGTATTTCCTAAAGCTATATATCCGGGTTCCTAATTATTTTCCCATAATTGTTTTTCCTTTCTCATTAGGGTCAATTGAAGGAGCTCATGCTAGAAAATAGTGAGTTGAAGAATAGTTTGGATTGCATACACAAGGACCAGCTGGAAAAGGAAGAGAAAGTTCGAGAAGAAATAGCTAACTATCAGCTACAACTTCAGGAAGCTGAAAAGAAACACCAGGCTTTGCTTCTGGATACAAACAAACAGGTAAAAACATGGGGTTTGGTTCCTGGAGGAGCCAGAAAGTGGTGTGTTGACCTAATGAGGCAGTTTTTGTAAGAAGGTCAACGTTCTACATTATTACACAATACAATAATTCTGAAGGGTCCCATCGTATTACCTGCCCTGTCTTTGCCAGTTACCACACAGGTCTTATTTTATGATGTGAGCTTTTAAAATATTATTTCCATCTTGGAAGGGAATAATAGCAGAATCCTGAAGACTATTTGAAATGGTCCTTGGGACAGCAGTTTATTTTCTTGTTTGTTTTCCTTGCAATTTTTTTAGTTGAGCTTCCTGGCTAAGGTAATGTTTTTCCACCCTAGTACGAAATGGAAATCCAGACATACCAAGAGAAACTGTCTTCTAAAGAAGAATGTCTCAGCTCACAGAAGGCAGAGATTGATCTCTTAAAGTCCAGTAAAGAAGAACTCAATAATTCTTTGAAAGCTACCACTCAGCTTTTAGAAGAATTGAAGAAAACCAAGGTATGTTCATTTTTCATTACTTCATAACTTAGAATGATTCATACAGGTAATGGTGGTTTTTTCATGTGGACTTAATGCTTTCATCCAAATTGTTATGTAGATTTTTTTGGGGGGTAGTCACAAATAAAAGCAACAGTTCTCTGCTGAGTTATTTTTAAAAATCAATGGATGATCTGCGGTCTCACAGCTAGGATAAACCTTATGCATTGCTCAGTGAATCTTCTCAAATTAGACGATGGTAAAAGACTTTTTTGAGAGGGATATGAAGATCAAAGTGATAGCAGATTAAGGCAGGCCTCTCCAGCTGTAGATAATAATTTTGTGGGTAATTCCAAAGTCTTGCTTGATTGGTCTCCAGGTTCACTGCCAAACCCACTTTTCCCATGGGTCATGGAGAGGTCAGGCTGTGCCAGAGCACTTGGTCGTGTACATTCTCCTTTCTCTCCATCTTTCTCTCCATGCAAGATTCATAAACGTTCTCTTTTCCAAAAAAAAAAAAAAAAGAGGTGAACAGTAGTCTTAGGATTGTTCAGTTAAAGGTGATGCTGTAGTAATTCTACTTCTTAGAAAGGGAGGCTTTTTGATCCCTACAGATATTTTTCATAAGATGAATACCATCCTGGTTGTATAATAATGAACCTGGAGGATAAATATCTACAAAGGTCTTTACTTAAAGGTGGTTTAAACTGTAAACGTTATGATGCCATTTATCCGATACATTCAAACAGAAAAGTAGGGTTAAACTTTTGTCTGTAGCTTTTAAATAATTCTCAAGATGAAGGAAATATACTGATAAAAAAAATACAAACTAAGGAAGGTCAAAATAACATTCATGATCAATAATGTTCTGCTGCTACAAAATGAGACACACTAGGTTTAATAACAGAAAGGAGAGCTCTAGGTCTACTTTTTTATTTATTCACTTTTTGCCTTTTAAAAAAATTGATATAAAATTGGTATATAATGATATTTTAGTTTTAGGTGTGCTTTTCTGCTTGTCTGGTCTTTGACAATTCTACCATGGAGAATGTCTGTACGTATATATATATGTGTGTGTGTGTGTGTGTGTGTGTGTGTATATATATATATAGTGTACAAAACAGCTCATTGTTAGTTGAGCCTATTCAGATTGCATATAATTTTAATGAGGTCCAGTTAATAAGCACTGTTGAAATGGAATTAAATGGATCTCTAATCCAATTATGGTTGGAGTCAGAAATAAAAATTCTGAAAGTGTAGATTTACCACAACACTGCTAATATTATTTCAAGATGAAATTATGTACAAAGAATGAAATCTTCTTGCGACATGAATGTGATGCTCAGGTTCTTTTTTCTTTTTTTTATTTTTTTTTTTAATATTTTGGTCTGCCTTTGTATGTTCATGATCTCTTATTGGAAACTCTTAGAGCTAGCTTATTTTAGAAGTCTGCATTTTTTAGATATTGCATAATAAAATGCATGTGCCATATATTACATAATATCCCAGCAAGGTATGGGGTAATACTTCATAATCAAATTCATATTTCTGCAACAAAATGTATGACTATCCTCACAAGGCGGAATAAATTAGGACTATATATAAATACCTCTGTATCTGTTCAGGTCAGGTTTTTCCTCTAAATCATCGTCTGAGCTGTTTTTGGAATTTGCAGATGTGGATAAGGAATCGTGAACTTGTATTCCTGAGAAGTGTATGATGCTATCATTCTCCCATCATTCTATCCACTTTCTATTTGAGCAACTGCAGAATTGAAGTTTGTATTGTAAGCCATAATATTATTTGGCCTTCACTTGGTGTCACCAAAACAAATGCTATCTTGGGTATTGAAATTATGCAACAGCACAGACTATAAATGGAAAATGGAAACACAATTCTATCATCGAGAAGGTTTTTTTTTTTTTTTTTTCCTTAAGATTTACTTATTTATTTGAGAGAGAGTGAGCATGTAGAGGGGAGGGGCAGAGGGAGACAGTCTCCAGCAGACTCTGCATTGAGTAGGGAGCTCACCTTAAGACTCCCATCTTACGACCCGGAAATCAGGACCCAAGCAGAAACCATGAGTCTGATGCTCAACTGACTGCACCACCCCAGCACCCCTATAATCGAGAAGTTTTGACCCACCAAGAATATGGCCATGTATCTCCTGCCCTAACTCCCCAAGTGTGATTCCCATTGGACAAACCCAGACACGGTGGGCTCCTTAACAGAACACTATCTTAGGAACCAAGATTTATGCTTGCTGAGATTCAGAAAGTGACAAAACCACAGTGTCTGCCGGGAAGATGTAGGAAACCAAGTAGAGAAGATGAATTGTTTTATTTTGAATGTCATAATTCTTAAATTTATAATATATGATTCTTAATGACACCTCATGGTTATTTTCCCACATGCTCATATAAAGAAATTCAGTGTCTTAAATTCAGGGTTTTGTCTTGTAGGCAGACCACGTAAAATATACCAATCAGTTGAAGAAGGAAAATGAACGTGCCCAAGGGAAAATAAAACTGTTGATCAAATCTTGTAAACAGCTGGAAGAGGAAAAGGAGATGTTGCAGAAAGAGCTGTCTCACCTTGAAGCTACACAGGAGAACCAGAAAACAGGTAGGACTAACTGGGCACAGCCATGAGCCAAAGCTCTTTTCCACTAGTGAAGTCACACACAAATGGTGTGGAGGCCCAGAAACGTTTTTAGTGCTCTGTTCTGCTGCTGTGTGTTGATTTCCAGCGGTTCTCCATTTTCCAGTTTTAAATTTTATGCTCCGCTTGGGGTCATAGGATTAATAGGATTCAGAATGAGGTCTGCATTTTGAAAATAAAATTATTGCATCTTCTGTTCTATAAAACATACAAAAAACTGGCAGCACTTTTTGCTAATGAGCTATTCCAAGAAGAGTTTTTCGTGTGGATGTCCACTTACATAGTTCCTACGTCAAAGGCAGATTGACGTTCTGAGCTGGCATTGGTAATTTATCAGCAACTGATTCTGGTTGTCCTTGGCCCAACCTCGTGGGTCAACTAAATGGAAGGCTTAGGGGCCGTATGTTTGGATATGGAGGTAAAATAAAAAAGAAATAGCATCTGTCCTTCACACTTTTTTCCACTTACATCTTTGGAATAGAATGCTCTTACTGTGTGGAAAGCTGATGGCAAGTATAGGATGAGGGGCTCTTCTGGATCACAGCTTCACACTGTGGGGCAGGGATCTTCCCTGCTGAGAAGAGTACTTGGAGTATTTTGTGGATCAAGGGAGTTTTTCCAGTAGATTCATTGCCAAACATGGCAGTGACAAGTTGACCAAGACTCCCACCTTTGAAGCATCCCCCGAGGACTTGTCCATCAGCTCTTCCATTGCTTAAAAATGGTTTTCAGAGCTGTTTTTGACTTGTGATTAGCCCTCTTCCGTTTCCCAAAGCTATTCCAATAGACTTCATGTTCTTTACCAAATTTTATTGTTCATTCACTTACAATGGAAAGAATGGACAGGGGAAATTGGGGATGTAATTGATTAATTCATCCGATCTCATATGAACTGCAAGGAAGTTTGATGGGTTAGCTGGAATATAATTTGAGATTTTGATGGATTTTATTTAAGCGATCTTAATGAAAGTCATGTAATCTACTAGGGTATGTGCCTTGATAGGATCCCTCCCAAACAGGAGTTGTTTAATCTATAAGAATACATAGAGATATATCTCCCTCACGTCTCTAAGAGAAAATCAAAGAACAAATCTTCTTTTTTTTTTTTTTTTGTAATATTTTATTTATTTATTCATGAGAGACACAGAGAAAGAGAGAGGCAGAGACATAGGCAGAGGGAAAAGCAGGCTCCAAGCAGGGAACCCCATGTGGGACTCGATCCCGGGTCTCCAGCATCACGCCCTGGGCTGAAGGTGGCGCTAAACCGCTGAGCCACCCAGGCTGCCCTCAAAGAAAAAAACTAAGGTTTTCTGCTTTACAATGCCTGGTGTTAGAGAAATGTCAAGTGACATACAGCGTGCCACTCTATTCTTGACAGGTACTGTTGTGGATTCTAATGCAGAGGAATTAATGGCTGAGATGAAAGAACTGAAAGAAACTCTGGAGGAAAAAACCAAGGAGGCAGATGAATACCTGGACAAGTACTGTTCCCTGCTTATAAGCCATGAGAAATTAGAGAAAGCTAAAGAAATGTTGGAGACACAGGTTACTCGTTTGAGTTCACGGTCTAAACCTCACCTCCAGAATTCTCCTTTGCTAAATTCAGTGGTTCCAGAAGAATCTCTAGCCCCTTCTGCTACTGAAAAGAAGTTATCATCCGGCCAAAATACATCTTCAGGCAAAAGACAAAGGTCCACTGGAATTCGGGAAGATGGGGGAGGCACAGCGTCTTCTACCCCAGAGACATTTTCTAAAAAGAGTAGGAAAGCAGTCAAAAGTGGTATTCACCCTGCAGAGGAGGCCAAAGACACTGAGTTTGAGCCAGAGGGACTTCCAGAAGTTGTAAAGAAAGGTATGCATCATTTAAAAGCAGAATTATTTGTGTTCTTTTGAAATTCCCTATAAAAAGCCACATACAAAGAGACGGGAGCATTTATATTTTAGGCGATTGTGCAACAGCACTAAGTGAGTCCTAAGTCCTAAGTCAACCTTTAAATTGGTATTTCTATTTAGCTTTCTGCATGAGAAAAGGAAAAGGATCTTGTTACTCATGTTACAGCACAAAACGTGCTAGGAGATTTCAAGACCTGTTTGGAATATGATGTTTCTGTGCTGAAAAATCCCCAAGTGATCAAGGACACTCTTTAAGCTTTTTCACCTTTAGTCCAAATCTCACTGGGGTAGGAGGTGAGCTAGGGGATGGGTCCCCTTGGCTGGAGCCACTTACCACTTTTTGTTTTTTTTAATTTGATTCCAGTGATCCTTAGAGTGTGGCCCAGGGACTGGGCCTGGTCTAGGTACAGTTTATTACTGGTTTGCGACAAAAAAAAAAAAAGTCATGTTCAGAAATCAAGAGTAAAGGTTGAGAAATTTTCATAGTGATTTGACATTGTAGCAGCATGCAAGCACGTCCTGAGTTTTCATTTGGTTCATTCCTGTTGTGTTATACAGAAGTATCACTCCACAGCCGGTTGGAACTCACCCCCTCGCCTCCCCCTTTTGCTCAAAAAAATATCAACACTTTTTCTTTGCAATAGATGATTTGAGGAGCCTTGTTCTGAGTAACTCTGGCCCTTAGAAACCCCCAAATAGTTATCTCTTTCTCGTTGCTTTATTTATAATAAAGTATATTTATTACTTTATAATTAAAGGGTTAATCACAAAAACAAGTGCTACTTTAGTTAGCCACCCAACGCGACTCTAGAGGGTGTGTGACATGCCCACTGTTAGCATCATTGGGATTGATTCTCTCCTCTTATGTGCATCATGTTCATTTCCACTGTGGAGGGAGACTGTGTGAGCAGAAGGTGAAATTTCTCTTTTATGGGGTCAGCTGTCTGCCCCCATCTTGTCTCTGCCTGAGAGTGCTCACCTGAGTGGCAAAGGCTGTTACCGTTTTACCTTTTCTTGTTTTAAATGAGAGCTGGCCTTTGTGTGTGTGTGTTTTCCCTTCCCATTTGATCCTGTTTTATATAGCTCCCATCCAAATTTGATGCGAAATCTTGCTGGTATGTCCTTCAGATCTTAGAAAAATGAGAATTAAGACATCCATGTAGAAGAAGAAGCAGGGAAAAAAATTTCTGTTTAATGTTATTTTCCCGTCTTTTGCCATTGTGTTTTCTTGTGTGTCTGGTAAGAGAAAACCCACTGGTTAGTTGTTTGATTTGTCAACTGTGAAGTTAATCCCTCGTCTGCTGTGGCTAGCAGAAAATGTTCCTGGGGTTACTCTCATATTTTCGGAAACTTTACCTGCTACATCTTGTTTCCACTGTGGATAAAATCGGACCTAGCAATGTTGACAGTGAGTGTTTTTTTGCCCCGAGGGTTTGCTGATATCCCAACAGGAAAGACAAGCCCGTATGTCCTGCGGAGAACAACCATGCCGACTCGGACCAGCCCCCGCCTGGCTGCACAGAAGTTAGCACAGTCCCCCCTAAGTCTCAACAAAGAAAATCATGCTGAGACCTCCCAACCAACAGCTGGTGGCAGCAGATCACAGAAGGTAACTCCTATGAACCTGTACCTGCCGTTCCAAGTCCAGGAAATGACAGTGCTACCTGGGCAAGGGTTTGACACTGCGCCCTTCTCCATGCAGCATAAGTGAGCCAGTCCCGAGGACAGTAGTGAGCAGACCTGAGGATAAACTTTACCCTGCAGCAACAATCTCCTCCTTGATCCAACAGGCCACGTAGGGTTTGATGGAAAATGTTAAAAGAGGAGAAATTGTAGATCAGAACTCAAAGGGTTTGTAAGCACGTTTTAAGCAGTATGTTGAAGGAGCTGAAGAGGTCGTCTTTCTTCTGACCACGGGCCTTGCTCACTGCATTGCTTGTTCCATGCTTTTCCCTCTATCCTGTTGCCCTCTCCCCACTGCCCCCCAACAGCTGCTAATTCTTTTTTTCTTCTTTCTTTCTTTTTTACTCCTTTACTTTACAGAAAGCAAATATTTCTGTACAGATCCAAAGAAAGGAGCTCTGTTGACACATTTCTCTGTCTTGATTGTTGATGGCAGGGCTATGATCTCAGTGACCTCTATGCACCATGCAAATGGCTCAGCAAATGTTATTTAAAGCATACAGAGGGATCCCTGGGTGGCGCAGCAGTTTAGCACCTGCCTTTGGCCCAGGGTGCGATCCTGGAGGCCTGGGATCGAGTCCCGCGTCAGGCTCCCGGTGCATGGAGCCTGCTTCTCCCTCTGCCTGTGTCTCTGCCTCTCTCTCTCTCTCTCTCTCTCTCTCTCTCTCTCTGTGTGACTACCATAAATAAATAAAAATTAAAAAAAAAATCATACAGAATGTTTGCTTTACAGATCTTTGTTCCGTTATACTATGAGGCATATGAGCGTTATGTATGCGAAGTTTATGCCTACCCTCGTGGTAGGTAGTATTAGAGAAGAAAGTAAGGTTTATAGAGCTCTAACCTGCCCAGAGTTAACACTTACTGTCTCTCACCTCCACTCTTCTGTCCAGTGTTTCTCAAAGGGTCACAGGAACATTGTTGGAAGTTGCTGGAATAAGTTTAAGAATTCTAAAAGTCTTGTGATTTTTATTTTGATTGCTTACTTGTTAGAGTTTGCGTAACAATGCAATGTGAGTGGCTTGACCCAGCAGACAAAGCTTTGAAAGTGTAGTAACCACTATTTGTGTAACGGAATAATTCTTTGAGTGAGTGGGTGTGGTCCTCATTAGGAGTTTAGATGCCGAAATACAAAGACATTCGTGAGTAGCTGCATCAAAACAAGAATATATCTATAAATGTTTGTAATATTGTTGTCTGAGAGAGCTGTAAGCATTAAGGAATGAAAATTTTTATTAATTCAGGGGTAAAGAAGGGTCTGAGGTTTTCTTTCACTCCTTAAAATGGGCCCATCCATTACTCGTATTAGAAATATTGACCATTTTGTGCAAATCCTCCCTGTCACCTCCCCTTTCTCCCTTTCTTTTTCTCAGTCATTCACATTTGGATCTACCTTTTGAATGCTGGTAACAACAAAACACTGAAGAGTGTCTTGGACGAGTCCTTGACTTTCCAATGGCCATAAGAACAGCTGCTTTTCCATAAAGCAACCAGTGTTCCTAAAGAGGGAAGCTTCCAAGCTTGACCAGAGCTATCAACCACCAGATAAGTCCTGACCTGTAGTACAGGTTCAGGTTCTGGTGGAGGCCGCCGTGCCCTTGGATGGGTAACTGACTTGGACCCACTCCTCACTCCTTGATACATGCTAATACCTGTTCCCGCTTGTCTCACACTTTGGGGGATCAAACGAAGTATTTGTTTGGTTCTCTCTCTTTTTTTTAAAGTTGTTTTTATTTATTTGGGGGAGAGAGAGGGAGCACAAGCAGGGGGAGGAGCAGAGGGAGAGGCCGACTCCCTGCTGAGCACGGAACCCAGTGTGGGGCTCAATCCCAGGACCCTGAGCTCATGACCTGAGCCGAAGGCAGAAGCCTAACTGAGCCACCCAGGCGCCTTGTTTAGCTCTCTTCAAACAAAATCCTGACGCATACATAGTACTCTGTGCCTCCGTCCTGTTCAGGTGGCTCACTTATTGTAATTCCTTGCTTAGATACCTGCCTCCTGAGTTGCAGTGTGAGTACTCTAAGGTTCTGATTATGCTTCATGTCTCATACAATGTCAGATAATTCAACCGATTGTTTGTCGAATAACCGAAGCTGCTAATGTTGTCCTTAAAGTGATTACAATAATAGGTGTTTAAAGGCATCTTAGGCAGTCATCTCATGAAATCGCCACATGGGTCATTTCTTTTTCTTCTTTTATGAGGACTCAATGGAATAGCAGTCTCCATGTGGTGCTCAGACTTAGTAGCTAGGAACAAGAGCTTTGCACACTAGGTGGCCTGCTTTCCACGCTGCTGTGGAGTCTGTCGAGTACAGAGTCGTAACCATGGTTTCCTGCAGATTTGTGTTCCGTGCTTCGGCTACAGACTGCAGCCGGCACCCGCAGTTATGAATTGCTAAGCAGTTTTTGTGCACTTGTGCAAATGAATGGGGGTGGTTCCTCTTGAGAGGGGGTCACGGGAGACTTCATGGTTAGATGCAAACTCTTCAAAACCCAGCCTATTGATTTTTAATTTAATTCAGCATTTTCTGAGTCGCCTTATAAAATGCTTGCCTCATTGGTTAAGCAAATTTCCTCATTCAGTTTGAAAAATACAGAGCCAAGGTATTGTTTCTTTCCTAAAGCAGTTGCTTAGAAACTCAGGATTATGAGCCCTCGCCTGAAGTGACTGGCTGAGGTCTGAGAGAGACATTTCCCTCCGTCATTTAGCAGGACCTTTAGTGACATCTGTCAGATTCAAGGGGGGGAGATGCAAAGTAGGTGAGGATCATTCTCTGTTATGTCTCCAGAATGAATAAGCCCAGGAGCTCATGGTTTGGTGGGGACAAGCAAGTCATGATTGTAGACTTGATCTGAACCTTGGGTTGGTGGTCAGTGCCAGAGGACCTGCCACTAAATTGTGGAGGATGATGGTGATGCCGTCACCACAGCATCGGTCAGCAGTCTGGGGGGCCTTGTGTTTCTTACTATGAATGGGGTTCATTTTCACTGAGCCATCCATGTGCTCGTGCCCTGGCCGCTGTGGCTGCAGACAGAGTTTGTGAGACAGTCAGGGTAGGGTACACTTAATAGTTTAAATACTTGGTGACCTCATCTACTTATATAGACAAGTCTGAGGCCTACTAACCCACATGATGGTCAAATTCAGTTTAAACTGATCACAAACTATAATTTCCTCAGTTCAGTATCAGAGAAATTAGGGTCTAGAGGCAGAAGCCAACCGGTGGGCTTTGGCTATTTAATTGGAATTAAGAAAGAGTTTTACTGGCTCAAATATTCTTTTCCCAACGTGAATGATCTCTATCTCCATGTCTTTTTTAAAATAGTGAACCCAGAGATCTGACATTCCTGCATCCGATGGGTTCACGGGAAATGCCTGTCTTTTGTCTCACTTTCTACTTAAAAAAAAAAAAAAAAAAAAAAAGAATGCCAGTAAAACTCTGTTTTTTTTTCCTTCAACTTTCCATGGATGGTAATTTTCCACTAAGTCCCGATCCTTAGAGGCTGCTCTTTTTAAGCGTCCTGCACATAATCTGAGTTAGAGGCAGGCTTTCCAGGGATTTGATCTGTTGGCCAGATTGACCATGTTTTCTGTAACGAAAAGTATTTAGCTGCCTTTTACAACCGCATACTTCCTATGGAGAGAATATAAATGGGGAAGTCATTTCCATTCCCTTCTCCTGCTGCTCCAGGAGGTCACCAGAGTCCTCCACTGTCACATAGCCCCTCCCCACTGTTGGGACAGACTACGAGTCGCCCTTGTGAGGAATGTCCTTCCTCTTTACCTTTTAAAGATCTTCCTGCTGGAATCCTCCACTCCGGCCTTTAACTTGGATTAAATGAAGCTTTTGTAGCCTTCATCCATCTTGCTCCTCTTTTTCTTTCCTGATCCCGTATTCTTTGTCACGACTGTGGAAACCTCAAGAAATCTTGACTCTCTACCAGCTACCCTGCCCTCATGCCTGCTTCTTAATGTCTCACATTTTCTGAAATCCCTCTTTCTCTTGAAAGGCAGGGCATCAGAAAGGGGATTTACTCTTTTTTGGACTTTTATTGTTTATCCTGCTATAATCTAAGTTCAGTATGGAAACAAAAATGTAACTGGGATGTTTAACATGACACTGTAGGAGGAATAGGTTCTAGGTCTTTTAAACGTTGTGAGTAATGTTTCCACCCTAAAAAGGAAGTCTTAGGCATCTGAATTACATTCATTTGGGTGACAGCAAGGACCCACTTAGGCCAAATGAAGGCTGGCTTGGGTTCTCACTCAGGCATATCTTGAACATTTACCGGGTAGTCAAGCATATTTTGGGCACTAGGAATGTAATGATAAAGAGGACATCATCTTTGCCCTCAAAAAAGCCTATCTTCTGATCTGAGAATGTCATACTCGCCTTTTTTTGGCCATCAGAGGTGTTGAGGAAAGCTTGACACATCAGAGTTCAGGTCTGACACCCTCCTAGCTTCTGTTAGGAGTGAAGAGGAAATGGTAAAACTGTACAACATCTGCAGAAGAAGGACTTAACCTAAAATTTGGCCATATAAGGACTTTATTTTCACATTGTAGAGATGTGTGATTCAAACCTCTAACAAAGATGCTTTGTTACAGGTCAAGGTTGCTCAACAAAGCCCAGCGGATTCAAGCGCTGCATTCCGAGAACCCACCACGCGGGTCAGTAACCTTCCTGAGAGGAGTTCGGCCGACAGCCCCAGGGAGGGCCTCAGGGCCAAGCGAAGCCGGCTCGCCCCCAGCCCAGAAGCTGTCCCCGAGTCCAAGAGCAGCGAGAATTGTAGGGTCCAATAGAAGCGACCCTGTGTGTCAGGACCCTGGAAGGTGGCAGTATTTAACCAGAAGAGCATGTGCCTGCAGGGGCAGTTGTTTCCTCAGGGAGCACGTTATCAGTGGGAAGAAAACATTTCCTTATAAATCTAAATATATTGTACCCTTTAGCTCCCCCATGTCTAAGTATTGGAAAAGTTTGGAAGCACTGATCGACAACTCGTCACTTAGTGTAAATGGCGCTGTATAAAGCTTTTTGGTAATGTTGCACTTACGTGGCAGGCACTGTGTAACGACTTGTGTTTGTATGTGGATTTTGCCCTGAGACAACCCAAAATACATCCTCTACTTCCAGTGAGCAGCTCCCAGGAAGATACAAACTTCTGCTTTATGATGTATCCTATGTGTAGAGCTAGGCATGAAATAATTTTAGATCAAGAATTTCTTTGAGCTGAGAGTAAAATGAAGGAAAATCATGCACACATATACACATGTGGATGTACATATGGGGTTGAGTTCATCCTTATCTTCCAGTGTGTTTTCTAAATGTTTGCCGATTGAACCTGTGCAGATTTGTGTGTGTGGGTGATGGGAGTTGTGTGTTTATTTCCAGTGGGCCTGCTTGCAGGCACCTCGAAGATGTAGTATATCAAGTTTTCTGTCCTCTTACTGTTTCCTCCTAAGACCAGTTTGTTACTGTTCTTTTAGTATGTGTTCTCATAAACAGTGAACTTGTGTTAAAATAGGGCATTTTTTTTCCTAATAAAATAAATCACTTTTGTGTTCTGTAAAAATGATTTCTAAATATAAATGCATTATGGGCATTGATACGATTTCTTGCTAACGTCAACAGGCTCTTGTAAAAGACTTTTTAACAAATGATACTAGTATATTTGTGAATACATTAAGTTATATTAGAAGACGTGATTTGGAATGTGGGTCATGAAGACTACATAGGAATTAGACAGGAATAATATGTCCAGCCAGTGCCTGGCACATTGTGTGTACCCATTAAATTGCATCAGCAAGGATACAAATATGTGGTATTTTCCAGCTCGTTTATTGATGACAGGGTTTGAAAATATGCAGGCATTATGAGCCATATCAAATCCCAAAACTTTGGAACAAGGCCTTTTGTCCTTGAATCAGGGTAAAAAAACTTTTCCAGGCCATGAGCTAGTAAGATAATTTGCTCTTGGCTTTCAGTTCAGACTGATGTATAAACCTTGACAAATACTGTCATTTATATTTTAAAATTGGCCTTTGTAAGGTGGCCTCTATTGTTGAATAATGCTTCAATAATATTAAGCTACTTAGTATTCATCTGTTGAAAGTGATATCCTGACTTTCCTCTTTCTTCAGTTGCTCCGGGTTGTGGTCTGGTGCAATATCCTTATCATAAATCATCCCAAGGCTGCCATGTGCTCAAGGGCACGGCCCGGAGTAGACATCGCTGGGGTCAGGCCATCAGCTTTGTTGGCTGTCTCCAGTTATTGGAAGATTCCACTCAGTAGGACTCGCTGAGTAGTTCCATGGGGTCCTTCATCTTTTCCTAGGTGGACCGTAGCTGCTGCTCCTTGTTACAGAGAATACTTGGCATGCCTTCCATTTTTGTAATTGTTCACAGTCGTTATAAATGGGCAGCCAGGACACTTAAGTATTCTTTTCCTCAAGCTAACAATACCCCTTATACCATGAGCCAAGCTGCATATAGGATGGAAAGTTAATACTCCACAGTCCTAACTCTGAGGTACTTGATAAGCCAGTTAAGTCACAGATAAGATCCCAGATGACAAATCATATGGAGAAATAGATCAATTTCAGAGATCCAGGAGTCATTTCTCAGTCTGTATGGTGAGGGGCTTTCCGGAGAGGATTTTTGAATCTTGAATATTCTGTATAAACTCAGTCCTTTGGGAATTATCAACAGTTCCAAAGGGACCTCATCTTTAATTAAAAGGGAATAAAAGCCAACATTTAATTGTAGCCTGATTTCCTAAGAATCACCCCTCCACCCCTTTATTAACCTTTGAGATTTATTTGTGGTTTTTCTCATTTGTCCTCACTCTATTTATTTTGTTGGAACTATGAACTTTACCTGGAAAGAAGTCGAAACACTTCTTCCCAGGGGCCCCTAACTTTAGGAGAGGTGGGAGCCCTGTTCCACTTCCCAACTGGTTTGAGTCAGGGCAAAAACTTCTATCTACTCTTAGGGTGACTGAGCACATCAGTCTTAGGATTTACAAGTTAGTTCTTCCAAAGTCATTCGGGCTATGACAGGATGTTCTGAAAGTAGCATAAATGGGAGATAAACTGACCAATTCTTTTGATTCATTGGTTTAATACACCACAGTCAGAAGTTGAACTAATCATTGGCATATATTTTATATTTCTCATTCATTTGTGGTTGACAGAGGGTGTAGAATTGTTTCTTCAGGAGGACACTAAGTGCCTGGAATTGGTAGTTACCAACTGGTGTAGTCGAGCTGTGCTCTCCCTCTCATTCCTGTCCTATAAGCAGAACTTCCTTTAGAGGAAGGGGCTTTATCTTGGTTCACTGACAAGAGAGAATACTCAGAAGAGAATTGGAGTGCTTCAGAAGAACCAGACCATTCTACTTGGAAAAGCCCAAGGACCAAAAACTAGAATCCCACCTTCAGGTGGCGCCATGTATCTAATGTTATGATTAGATACATGAGCTATGGCTCAACTACTGGAACATCATGTGGAAATTACATGCATTTTACAGTGTTTTTACACGTGTGCTCAAACCTTAACACCTTTGCGAGGTAGACATTAGGATCTCCATAGGCTGAGATTAAGAGACCTGGGTAGAACTACTGACTCCTTCATTGGAGGAGATCTTGTTTATAATAATGACAATGAGTCTCACAACAACCTTGCAAAGTGGGGATTATCCTCATTGGATAAAAGATGAAATAGTCTCAGGGAGTTGAGGTATTTCAACTTCAGTTACGTAACTGTAGAGCCCAATCTCTTGTGTGTACTGTGCTTGTGTAGAGGCAGGCTGTGCCAGGGTAATTCTGACAGCACAGATATTCAAGAGATAGAAGGAGCTTTCCACCTTTTCTGGGCAATGAAGATGTCCTTAAGTCTTAAGATGATGGCATCAGGTTATGATCTCAGGGTTGTGAGATCGAGCCCCACATGGGGCTCTATGCTCAGTGTGGAGCTGGCTTGTCCCTCCCCCTCCCCTTGCTTGCATTCTCTCTTTCCTTCAAATAAATAAATAAATCATTATACTAGTGAGAAGTGTCAGAATGCTTGGGCTCTGCATATGGCCTTTGGCAAATAATATTATGCCTCAGTTTCCTCTGGTAAAATTGGAATAATAATACCTTTTGAAATTGTCATGATGATTAAATTAGTTGATATTTAACTATACATATGATTTGCAAATAACAAAATGGTTATTCTATATACAGATAATTTCACGGATGATTTTTAAAAATAATACAGCTTAAAATTGTTAGATAAATCTGTTAGATTTATCTACACATTAATTTCAGATTAAGTTCTGCCCTACAAAATTCTCACTATTTTCAATATCACCAATGCTTATATTGCAAATGAATGTAATCGCTATTGGTTTGTACATATCATTCAATTACTGGTCTTGCAAATTAATCATCCACTGGTTTTGTTTTTTCTTCGGCTCATTAAAAATACCCAAAGAAAACAATTACTGCAATTAAAGAGTTGTATTGCTGACGGTTATATATAAATTAGTTGTCTGGAACTCGGAACAACATTACAGATTGTGCCTAAATATAAGCTCAGGTAGTCCACTGAGCTCATGGTATGTTAAATGGCAATTAGATTTGTTTCAGTTATGCAGAACCTACAACTCTCAACATTGTTTTTTTGGTTTTGTTTTTGTTTTTTTTATATTTTCAGCATTGGGTGGCCAGAAAACTCATTTTTCTACCTATTAGCCATTGTCCAGTGTGACCCATTCTCTTCCCCCAAAATTTGTGGTGCTGGACAGGAATTGTCTAGTGATCCCAGCAGAGAGTAATGGGTGCATAGATTCCTGTCCACCACATTTCTAACAGCAGCTGCTCCTGGTATGAAAGGAAAAGTGATGGCTTTTATGTTGGCTCTGATGCTGCAGGCAAGGTCCGTCCTGTGTAATGCTGATGTATTTATGTGAGTAAATATAAGTGATTTGTTCTATTGATGTTTCGGAAAATCACAAGGAGACATATCCTCAGACTTCATACATTTTTGTTCACTTGCAGATGGGAATTCCAGCCCACAAAATTCTCACAGCCCCCATCCCCTCAAAGCAAAGAACGTGGCTAATGAATAAGATTACTGTACTTTCTTATTCCCCTCTCCTCTAGGGCACCTTGACGTTGCTTAGAGGGTAATGTTTGTTGCTCAGAGGGTAATGTTTATCTGCATAAAAATACCATATTTGCCAAATGGAATCCTTGCAGTTTCAAATGCTTCATATCCTTTGATAGTCAATAATCTAGTGAAGTAGGTCCTATTTTACCCACTGAAGAAGAGACCTAAAGAGGTTATTAAGTTTATGGCAAAACAAAACTGAGGCTCTGGTCTTGATTCCCAGTCCAAGGCGTGTGATAGAGAGTAAGGAGAGTAAGTAGATTTCAGGAGGCCCAGAAGCCAGATGCTGGCCTGACAAGTTCTTTTTCGAATCCAATTCAGAAACCCAATAGGGGGAGGTTTCCTTCTTTTACAGCTCCAGACAACTCAGCACCTAAGGAGTGTGCTTTCTTTAACTTCATTTAACCCTTTGAGGTAGTCAGGGACTTGGCATTGGGGTTTCCAGCAAAAATTACACTGTTGTCATAATAGGGGATTTCTCTTCTTCCACTTTTCCTTTTCCCCCAGTGGTGCTTTTGCAAGGAGGTAGGAAATGGCAGCTTTCCACAGTTACAGACTTTTTAGTGCAACACTAGGATATTCCTGAATTTTAAATGTGAACAGATTCTCTTGGTGTTGAAATCACAGCTGCGTTATCTCACAGAGCATTTGCTGGGCTCATGCCCTCTCCTTCCCGCTAGACCTTGGGCAGTCCACATGAGGGTGTTATTTGTCCTGAATGCCAGCTGCTTGTCAGTTTAATGGCCATATTCTTGGACCTAGGCCAGCAGAGGGTCACGAGGGTGCCCTGTGCTACCCCACAACGCTTTGTCCCTTTTGTGCTATTTATGGGCAGCCTTCATCTTATGGCTGCACAGCAGGCTGGTGGTCACTTGGAATCATAGACGTGTGGGGAAGGAACCAAGTGCCCCTGCTCTGGTTTGTAAACAGGTGTCTTAAGTGTGCAGACCATTTTCCTTCTGAAACAGCCACAGCTCAAAGCGAAGAGGTGAGTTCCATCTTGGTTCTGCCCAACTAGTTTTTTCAGAAGTTGATTATTCAATTTATGAGACAATCAGGGTCTCCCTCCATGTGGAAACACCACATGTTCACGGACTTGCAAGTATCATATTTAATGGCAGAACTAATAAATGGAGGATATCCCTCATTCCTAGAATTTAAAACAAGTATTCTTATTGAGATTTACTGCAGATTCCACTTACCAATCTGTTGTTATGAGAGCCAGAAGCCCAAATTAGCAACCTAAATCTTGTTCCAACATGTATAACAAAATTAGATTTTTCCCCCCTTGAGGTTGTCATAAACTCGTTTAAGAAGAGAATATGTTGGTTTGGAAGAGTCTCACACTGATTTCCCAAATGTGGCTTAGGTTGTAGTCAATGAAGAGTTATTTTTTAGACCACCATCGGCCAAGTTTTTTTTTAATCCCAAGACAGAAATTTTTTGTTGCTGTGGCAGAGACAGTTGCTTGCTTACCCAACTGTTAGTTCTACTTTCTTGCCTGGAGAACCCCACTCTTGTTCAGGTTTTGGCAGCCTTTGCTCACCTGAGGCCCCGCTCCCAGGAAAGGAATGTAATTAGCATAAGTCAATTATGGTCCTGCCACAGTCTTTTGCCAGTGACTGTTATGATAACCACTCAGCAGTAACCAATCCTGAGGCCAGAAATAAAGCATTTCCACAACACAAGATGTCAGATCAGAAAGATGGGTCCTTGATAACTGTGTTAAGCCTCTCAACAAACCTTGGACTTCTTGTCGTGTCAGAAAAACAAACATACAAACAAACAAACAAAAAAAAACAACCACCATTTCTCTTTAAAGCAACTTCCAGTAGGAAATTCTTTTACTTCACCCACAAGCAACCTGATATCATTGCAAAGCCTGTTTTCTAATTTTTTGGTTAGTCAACCTCTACACTCATACTTTCTTTGAGTTTGGCCTGCTTCTATCTGAGCAGGAGACAGCCCTTTGAAGCCCATTCGCTTAATGGTCTTCCTTTCACCAGGCCTGTCATGAAAAGCAATTCTGCTAAATTGGCCCAGGGCACTCGTTTGAAACCTATGTCATATATGAAACGATGTGAAGAAACCGCATAACTTTCTAATGCCTCTTGATGCAAATCTTTATTCACTATTCTACTTAAGGTGGTTTTCCTAAACATCAGGTGATCTATAATAGCTAGAAGCCCAAAATCAAAGGAATCGTGGAGTATCCATAACTTCTATTATAACAACATGGTTTTGTTGTCTGGATTTTCTTTATCTCTTTGAAGATGAAGACATTGAGGTCCCAAAGAAGAAACAGGTTTTTTTCTTTCTTTCTCTGCAACCCACACTATGTCCTAAAACCTAGATTCTAACTACTCAGATGGTGCTTTTCAAAAATTGAGCATGCGGCCAGTCAATGTGAATAGATATTTACAGTTTTTTGTTTCTTTTTTTTTTTCTAAAAGTGCTCATTCATGGCACTGAAAGGAATAGCAAGTTTGAATCACATTAAGAAAATTAGATCTTGCATTCTCTGCAGATGGAATATTCCCTCCATTCTGCTGTGGCCTTAAAGACCAGGCCATGATACAAGGGAACCCAGTAGGGAAACTATGATTAGATTGCCAGCTGCACAACGAGGTATGTGTGCGCATGTTAATGGAATAGCCATTGGGACAGACACAGAGGGCATGAACGCCCAATGTTTCTGGTGGCAGAACCACAGAACCTTAACACTTCCCTCACCAGGCTCTTCCCGCAAGCCAAAGCCCACTCAAAACTCTGCCTCTTTATGTACCCTAGGGCTTCTCTTTAAGTAGTTCTTGAACATAGCTGTGCATGTATGCCTTTGACACAATTTGGTCTCCACATGAAAAAAAAAAAATTCAGGTACAACGTGTCAGGTACAACCATGTTGTATTTGAAGATCTCCTCCTTTCTTCTCCCAGACTCCTACTTGAATTCGAATCCACTTACGGAAACCAGAACAAAATCAGAAGGTGAATATCAACTTTTTCAAATCACTTCCAGCTATTTCCTTAAAATGACAGTGGATGGGAGCCCTGCCATATTACATTAGAGAAACGAGCCACTTGACAGAAACTGAGTTTTGGAGACAAATTTAATCATAAGGTTAAGAGGGTCACGCCCACTGAAGATCAAGTAGAAAGACAGAAGAATATCTGCAGTGCCCACTGGAAATGCAAAATATCTTTTAGTCAATGTAATAAGGATGGAGGATTTGGAAAATAGAAAGAAATATTGTTCAGACACCCACCCTAACTCAGAAATTATTCTTTTTATCTGTAGGAGAGAGTCGGAGAAAATATTTTTTTTTTCTTATGTAACTTTTCATGACATCAGGAAAGGAGAGTTATCAACTGCATAGGCAGCCTATTTAGACAGTTATCTATTAGAATTTCCTTTGGACTTTATTTTTTTTTTACAGTTAAAGAATAAGATAAACATTTTTAAAAGACTTTTGTTTCCTGGTATCACAGATGAAATTCCCACTCTAACTGGGTTCTAGACTCCAAAATAATTTTTTTTAATTGTTGAAGTACATGAACGCTGGGGCTTTTTAAGATTGATTATGGCCTAGATACCATCCTCATCTCACCATACTGATGCTATGGATGGTGATGGGTCAAGAAACACTGAGGGATGGACAATGAGGGAAGAAGGAACCGCCAGAAGGTGGGGAGAGGCCTGGATGGGGTGGGGGAAAGGATTGCAAGGTCGGGGTCACATCCCACAGAAAGGGAAGCAGTTTTAGCTGGAAGACTGGAAGTGGTATTTGGGGAGGACTGCTAATCCCAGGCCCCAGAAGACCTGGCTCTGGCCAGGCAACTCTCCCAGCAAAGGTCCTCATGTCAGGACTGCAAAGTCCCCGAGGCCCTGCCAAGTCTCCCCTGCTCTTTCACCAAAGCCTACCTAGTGTCCAGGCCCAGTCAGAAAGCCTCCACCTGTTTGAAGAAGCCAGTAGAGAACTAAAAGTGGATTCCAACTCCAACTCTGACTTCATCAATAGTTTTAGCTTTGCCACCACATTTTGGACCAGCAATGCCTCCAGGATTGACTGGGACTGGTTCACCTCCTCCCCCTCTAATCCTACTTAATCTTTTAAAAGAAGTTCCTCAAGTTCCCCTTCAGTTATCTTTACCCTGTCCAATCTCTCCCAGGCTAGGAGACAATTCAGAGGAAAGTCACGAGACATAGATAATTCCCAAATGACAGAGATAGGTAACCTTTGTCACCTTAAGCTAAAATGTATTATTTCCCTCTTTTACCTCCAATGGTTTCCTCTCTCATCTTCCTACTTCTGTTCATTGCATCGCCCCTCCACTGCCTTTCTGGGCAGAGTTCCTCAGAATCACCTTCGATTCCACTCTTTCACCCTCCTTTCCTTCTTCATAGGATTCCTTGTTTACCTGTTTAAAGAGATAATTTGTGTAACAGCTTCTGTCAGTGACCTTTGTCCCCTATATTCATTCTTCTTCATTCCTTTCCTCTTTTTTATTACAGAACTCCAGTTTCTGGCTGTCATTATTTAAAATGTTTTACCTGCGTTTCAGTCTCCAAAACACTGCAGGCATCATTAATTCAATCACTCACTTTCTGTTTCTCGTACATCGCTTTATGTTTTTTTTTTTTTTTTTTTTTTGTTTTTTACTGCTTCTCTTTTTCATGTTTACTCTCTCCAAATAGAACGTACCAGAAAATTCTTTGTAAACTTGGTGAATCTAGCCAAGTGTCCTAGATGGAAAAAGCTTCAATAAGTAGTGGTTGACCAACTTAAGGCTGAATGATTAATTTGAACAAAACTAAACAAGATGCCAGATCTACAATTGCTCAGAGTCTGACTATAGATTTTTTTTTTTTCCAATCAGAGATTCAAGAATGGTGGTCTTTTGGGTTTTCAGTAAAAGACGTCTAAATTAAATGAATTTTATTTTGAAGGCTGTCAGGAAAAAAAAAAAAAAGGCTGTCATAGCCATTATCACCTCTCAACATTTTGTTTCACTATGCCTCAGAACAAACATTCACTCCAACCCAAATTAGATGGTTAATGATGTCCTAATTCATCCGTTACTATTCCTGCTTCCAAATTATTATTTTTTTTTTTATCATCCCTTGGAGTCCTGATCCCTAGTTCTATATAATTCTCCAAAGCCAAGGTAAGCTTCATCTTTCCCATGCAAGCTTCACCTTGGGTATCATCTCCTCCTGGGAGTGACAGTGGCCTCTCATTCGGTAAGCGCTTCAATCACAACAATGTAACATATACTATACTTTTATGTACAGTCCTATTTCCTCATCTGGATTCTATGACTATGTGGGGACAGTAGAGTATCCTATACAATTTTGTACTCCCGGTTCAAACACAAGGCCCAGACTATAAATACTTATTGATAATTATTGCCTAAGTGACCATCACCTTCTCTGTCTCTCTTTTATTTATTTATTTTTTTTATTTTTTATTTTTATTTTTTTGTCTCTTTTTTTTGTCTCTCTTTTTTTTAAATCAGGGCACAGAAGGATGAGAAATTGACAGTGACGTGCTGACTTCTCAGCCTTAGTCCTGGTGGCATTAAAAGTCATCTTCTCCGTTTTATTTTTGATAAAGCTAGACCAAAGTCTTCTTAATAAGCAAGCAGATCATCGCCTGTAGTCATTTCAATTGATGGACTGGGGGGGGTGAACATCTTATGCAAAATTCCCATATGATTACTCTCTGTCCCAGAATTCCCAGAGCTGTCCCCATTCCTCAAGAGAATGGTGCATAGACAGGCACTTTGCTCTCATTAGTTTGCTAACCATTTATGTCCAGTGCAGCTGATTGTCAATCTTTCTTTGAGAGAAATCAAAGCATCTAGCTCAAGGATCTAATCACAAAAAGGTTAAGAAACTGAGGCCCAGGAGATTGGTAGGCTCGTCTTTTCTCTTTTAATAAGAGTACCTTATATGACTCTGCAAAGTACAGTAGAACTGAATGTTTCCATTCCTCATAAATTTGAAATTTGTGAAAGTGTCTTATATACTTTAGATGGCCATCTGCTTGCATCATCAAAGAACAGGTTTCCCGAATGAACTTTAAAAGCTATATAAGCTCTCAGAAGGATAATCTATTTAAATGTTAAAGTTTATTTTTTAACATTCTTTTTTTTTTTTTTTTGCTTACAAAAAATGTCCTCCCTTTCATCAATGGTACTTTGTAGAAGTACCATTTATAGAGCGATTTTCTCTCTGCTCCAAACCCACCTTCTAAATTTGCTTTGTGATGCTGCAGCTGGCACTCTGGGGACTGTATTTCTGCTTTGCCATCTGGCTCCCGGATAGGCCTTCCTGGGAATGGGTGTAGGGGGTGCTGGAGAGTTAGAGGAGGAAGGGAACTCGCTTCTTCTTGCTCGCTCCCTCTCAGCACCTCCCTTAGCCTTACTTCTTGAGTTTGGCAGTGCCAGTTCACTTCAGTAGCAGCATCTGGATTCATTTTACAGTTCCCCAGCACTCATCAGCCTCACTGTACTCCCTCACAACCAGCACCAGTGAGGCCCTTCTCAGGTTTTTCCATTTTAATAATTTTCACTTCTTCCCTTTTTCCCTCTGGCCGAAGGAATGGTAATTGCCTATTACCTCTGTGGTCCTTTGTATTTTTTTTTTCTTTTCCTCTTTCAATTCTGCAACACCAAGTTAACAATTCTTTATTAAATTCCCTCTAAGCAACTGCTGTCATTTCTGTCTCCTGTTTGGACCCTGGCTGACACAAATCATGTAGATTGTCTTCTGTGTTTGGAGGCAATAATAATATTTTAAGTAAATTCTTTCATCCATATTTTTTCACCTTTTAAAGTTTCCACCAAAGGTGTCTGAATTACTGACATGCTCTGGAAACCATATTTCCCCTTCTATAATAATATATTTATCAGTCTTGATAAATAGTCTTCATAAGTCTTCAAGACTTAAAACCTTTTTTTTTTTCATGAATCCTCATTTTTCAAAGTGTGAGTTAATACTGTTCTGTGTTGCCCTGTCCTCCTACACCTCAGAATGAGGGGATGACTTGGAACTGGAATATCCAAGTCAGCCCCACTCTTATGACACGTTCCAAATCCCAGGAAGGGGCAACACAAGACACTAGAAGAATCAGCAGCCCCAGGATGCTGAAGATCCTGGACCTTTCTTGCTCCTAGTAGGGGGGAGGAGAAGCCCCAGTGGGAAAAACAGAATTGATTTAAATATCCTTTTCAACATTGCTCAGCATGAGTGCTAATGGGTTTTGGGACAGATGCTTTGGCTTGAAGTTGGCTATTCTGAGGTCAGAGGAAAATTTCTCCCTTGAGAACTGTGCTCAGAGGTGGTGCTTGTTACCATTATTCATTGAATAGTTAACTTCTGCTTTTCTATCAGATTTTTTGGGTCATTACAGAACAGAGCAGAAGTTTTTAATTTTACTGAAGTTGAGTTTAACATTTTTTTTATTTCATGGATCATGCTTTTGGTGTTGCATCTAAAAACTCATTGCCAAACCCAAAGACATAGAATTTTTCTCTATGCTTTCTTCTAGAAGTTTTATAGTATTGTGTTTTATCCTTAGGTCTATAAGCCATTTTGAGTTAATTTTTGAGAAAGATGTAAGGTGTCTAGATTTGGAGATTTTTTGCATATGAACATGCAATTATTCCAGCACCATTTGTTGAAAAGACTATCCCTTCTTTATTAAGTTACCTTTGCTCCTTTTTCAAATATTAGCTGACTGTATTTGTGTGGGCTTATTTCTGAGCTCTTTATTCTGATCCAGGTTTATTCATTTTTCAGATACTGTTTATTAAACACCTTCTAGAGAGGGCATTCTGCTTAGGCACAAAGAGAAAAGCCACTGCTCTTAGGTAGCTCTCAGTCCTGATAAGCAACACAGTTGTTTGCATAGAGTGTGGTAAATGACACAATGGATGTATGCCTGGAGTACTAAGAGATCACAGCACACAAGCCCATAAAGCATCCAAGTGTCTTTTCTACCTCTATTATGACAGTTTCCAGTCGGGTTCTCGGGTTCAAGAGACTGTCATCTTTTACCTGGATTTTTAAAGTCCTCTCCTAACTAAGTTGTCTGATTCTGTGCTTGTCTTTCCTTTTTATTTATTTATTTTTAAAGATTTATTTATTTGATAGAGAGAGAGAGTGCACATGTACAATAGGGTGGGGGGACAGAGGGAGAGGGAGGGAGAAACTCAGGCAGACTCTGCGCTGTGTGGAGCTCTACATGGGGCTCAATCTCATGACCCTGTGATCACTACCTGAGCTGAAACCAGGATTCAGATGCTTACCCAGCTGAGCCATCCAGGTGCCCCTTGCCTTTCCTTTATAACATAGGAAAATTCTGTCATTCTTCTGCTCAAAATCTCCCTTCTACCTTAGAGTGAAAGTCAAAGTCTTCACATCACCTTCATGAACTGGATTCCGAGGGCTTCTGCCCTCATCTCCTATTCTCACCTCATCATTCTGTTCTGGCCTCTCTGACCTCCTTGCTATTCCTGAGGTGCCAAGCACTCTCAGGGCTTTGCATCAGCTTTGCTCCCTGCTCGAAATAATCTTGTCAGATAGCTGCATTCCTTTCTCTTCCCAATTCCTTCAGAGCTTGATACAATCTATAGGATCAGGGCTCATTGCCTGCTTGTAGTTTGCTTCTTCTTTGTCATCTTTGTTTCCTTCGTCTTCTTCTTCCTCTTCCCCCAACTCCTCCTACTTTTTTTTTTTTTAAACTGTCTCTCCCAAGTAAATTCCATGAGATTAGGGAATGTTATCTCTCCTCTCCTTTCCTCCTTGTCTTCTTCCCCCGTCCCCATCATCCCCAGAATGATACTTGGAATATGGTATGAATTTGTCAAATATTTATGGATTGAAGGAATGAAACCATAGAAAAGAAATGGGGACACGTTGGGGGTAATCCAGGTAAACTATTAACTTCTCAAGGAAAGAGGTTTATGAAGTCATTGCTAATTCCCATTGATTCATTCCTGGGCATGAAATACATGCTTAATAAATATGTAAAAACCAATATACTCGAATAGCTACTCTGTAGTTGAGAACACTGAGGTACAAAAGTTGAAATGCTTTCTTAAGATCATGTACCCCAGGAGAGCCACAGGTGGCATTTTGACTACAGGGTTATATATATTTTCATTTCACCATTGTAAATCCATAATCTCTAAAGCAGGATGAACTGATTGGGTCAAGGGGATTGATTAGAAGCCAGGAAGAGGCTTCATGTGTTAGAATATTTCTTAGTAGGATTTTGAAGGAAGGGAGCCTCAATTAAAAGGAGGAGAAAAGAGTTCTCCCTTCCAAATCCCATATCTTGGTTGAGATGTCTTCTAATGCGGGAGTATGCACCAGAGGGTCCTGACAGCAGCCTTGACAAGTGGCTAAAGTGACCTTTGCTTACTAGCTAGCACAGGCCACGGTAGGTAGGGGCTGAATGGACTTCCCATCCCAGCAAGGTCCTCTTTCACATTTGCATCAAAAGGAAAATGCTGGAGGATTAGAAACACCTGAGGTACCCAAGATGAGGAAGCAATTTTCTCAGACATGGGCTCCTCTCAGGGAGCACAAGAGATTACTTCAAGAAATCTATCCTTCTCAGAGTCCTTCTCAAGGGTGTCTCCTGGACTCCAGCCAGAGATCCCTATTGCAACATTCCAGAACAAAGTAGAAAAGGATGAGATGTAGCTGACTCTGCACTCCTTGCTCTCCATTATAGGGATGTGTGTACTGGGGATGGGAACCATCTGCATCAATACTTCACCCTGGGTTCAAGAGCAAGTTGCTGTTGAACTGCTAGGATAATGTCACTGATGCCCTTGTTGGTGCTTATATAGATAAAGGGGGGTGGGCATGTCCAGTCTCTCCATCAGATAGGATTTATAGCTTTTTCTTATTTGTGTGAACTGTTTTGCTGATAACTTCTACCATTAGAGAACAAATAATACCGATTTGTATTTCAAGACTTATATAACTGATTCCATATGCTTTGACAATTCTATCACATTTTTAGACAGTTGCATAAGATATTTTTTTTCTCACGGGATGTCAGGATAGAACTTGGAAAGTTGAGGGCTGTCATGTGAGGAATGTAAAAGGTTAGAAAGTCAGACAACGAACTTCAAATCTTCTTACCAAGACTGGTCTAGGAAGAAATGAGAGACATTCTTTATTGTGATCCCCTACAGAGTAAGAAACGCTGCTTTGTTGTGGTGGTTGTTGTTGTTGTTCAAGACTCCTGTAAAAACATTTTTTTTTTTTGTTTATTGTCTATCCGTATACCATCAATATGTCTTAAACATGTTCTGAGTTTTCTCTGTAAATTTCCTATGCTTATCACTATTCAGTGTACTTGATTGAAAATTTGATTTTCGGGTTTCAGAAACTTGTGGATGAACTGGATGCATGATTCAATAAAATACAACTAAGAAACAATAAAACATTTTTGTAGATCTTGGATACTAGCTCTTTATCTGATATGTCATTTGCAAATAACCAAACCGTGGAAGGAGCTGAGATGTCCTTCAACAGGTGAATGGATAAGGAAGATATGATATATATATATATATATACACACACACACACACACACACACTGGACTATTACTCAGCCATCAGAAAGGATGAATACATACCATTTACATCGACATGGATAGAACTAGAGGGTATTATGCTAAGTGGAATAAGTCAATAGAAGAAAAACAATTATCATATAGTTTACCTCATATGTGGAATATAAGAAATAGTGTAGAGGACCATAAGGAAGAGGGGAAAACTGAACGAGAAAAAATCAGAGAAGGAGACAAAACATGAAAGACTCTTAACTCTGGGAAACAAACTGAGGATCGTTGAAGCAGAGGTAGGTGGGGAAATGGGGTAACTGGGTGATGGGCATTAAGGAAAGCATTTGATGTGATGAGCACTGGGTCTTATATGCAACTGATGAATTATTAAAAACTACATCTGAAACTAATGATATACTATATATTGGCTAATTGAATTTAAATTTAAAAAATGAATTGAATATTTTTACAATTAATGCTTTGCTTTGTAATTTTAGACTTTTATACATGTTACAAGAGAAAAAAATCTCCTTAGGAGACACCAAATCTTTTAGGATCCCTTCAAAAAAATCAACTGCTCGTTAAGAGTGTCATGACTTACAGTGGTATGTAATTGTTTATTCTGATCTCCATTTTATTTCTTTCCTTTTTTTCTTTGTTATTTCCTTCCTCTACTAAACTTCAGCTAAGTTTCTTCTTTTTCTAGTTCCTTGTGGCGTTATGTTATTTGAAGTTTTTTTCTTAATATACACATTTATAGCACAAATTTCACCTGAACATCTGATTTCGCTGCAAAGCCCATAGGTTTTGGACTTTGCATTTTCTTTCTCTCTTGTTTTGAGACACATTTTGATTTGTCATTTGATTTCTTATTGGCCCATTGCTTGTGCAGTATTGTGTTGTTTAATAATTACAGATTAGGTATTTAATATACACATTGTAGATTTTCCAGCTTTGTTTTATTGTTGATCTTTAGTTTTGCACCATGGTGATTGGAAAATACACTTCGTATAACTTTAGTCTTCTTAAATCTGTAAGATTTGTTATGTCTTCTTTTTTTTCTTTTTTAAAAGATTTTATTTATTTATTCATGAGAGACCCAGAGAAAGAGAGAGAGAGAGAGAGAGGGAGAAGCAGGCTCCATTCAGGGAGCCTGACGTGGGACTCGATCCCGTGACTCCAGGATCACGCCCTGGGCCGAAGGCAGGCGCTAAACTGCTGAGCCACCCAGGGATCCCCTGTTATGTCTTCTTTTATGTGATTTCACCAGGGGATTCTTCTGTGTGTACTTGAAGAACATGTGTATTCTATTTTTCTTGGATGGCATGTGTTATATATATCTTTTAGAGCCATGTATTCTGAAGTATGCTTCAAGTAAAAAATGTTCTTGTTGAAAAAAATTAACTGAGGGTACTTGTTTAACATAAAGCATATCAGAGGGAAGGTAGTTGGGGGGATGGGTGAAACAGATGAAGGGGATTAAGAGTACACTTATGACAAGCATTGAGCAATGTACAGAATTGTTGGATCACTATATATTGTACACCTGAAACTAGCATAACACTGTAGGTTAACTACACTAGAATTAAAAAAATAGCTTAATTAAAAAAAAAGGGCAAGAAAGAACAATGAAAAAAAAAAGAGCTTCGGAAATGGAAAGAGGGACTTAAATTTCACTCAGCTGAGTGTGACTGAAAACGTTGGATATTCCTTTGCATATGGATATATTTTCTTGTATTCACAATGAGCAAAAGAAAAAAGGCTGGAACTCTTTTTTGTTCCCTCTGAGCTTTCTTCTCTTTCTTTTTCTCCTCCATTTGGCCAAAGGAGCAAAGATGAATGTGGATGGTTATTAAATAATCACTTGTTACAAATAACTGATTAGGATTTGGACTATGTCAACAGTTATTGCTTGCCAGCCTCTTGGCAGCACTCTGATCACGTTAGGCTTTGGGTAATCAATTTATTCTAACACAAACCATATTGGATGATTGAGATTTTATGCCTTTTTATTTCCTTTAAACAGCCTTCTGAACCAAATGCTTATTATTCTGAAATGCAGCCAGATTCTGGCCACCACAGGAGTCCAGTGTTAAGATGGAGCTCTTAATACTTTAGATATTTTCTTGGCTTACATCTAAGAAGCACTTAGGAACTGGGACAGAAAAATTACGTTCTTGATTTTCTGTCTTATCTGCTGCTTTATTGAAGTTTCATTAGGTAGAGTGACAATAACTTTTTAATCTATGTAACTTTTTCTGTAATAGAACTTTCCTCCTCTTGCTTTATGTTGCCTAAATTTTAGTTAAATAAAGAGTACCCGAAATTTTAGTATTCAAATTCAGTAATAAACAGTCACCACAGTGTGGGTGGAGGCCTATAGAAGGATGCAGAGAGGGGTTTCTGGGAAGACATCATGTAAATTGACTAGCAGTTGTGCAGAGAATTGGAAGGGAATTAAACTGAGAGGTGGAGCATAGATGCTGGTAAGACTGGGGCTATAACAAAACTATGTTAAAGATTTTATTTATTTATTCATGAGAGACACAGAGAGAGGCAGAGTCGTAGACAGAGGGAGAAACAGATTCCTTGTGGGGAGCCTGATGCGAGACTTGGTCCCAGGACCTCAGGGTCACGACCTCAGCCAAAGGCAAATGCTGAACCACTCAGCCACTCAGGTGCCCCAGAATCTCCTTTTTTGGAAACTATGCTTTAACACTGTGTGGCTGAAACCAAACACACGCACAGGGTGATCGTGGGCATTTGTCTTCATGGGGGATGTTGTATTCAGGTTTTTATCTGAATAACTGACACATTATAATATCAATGTCTTAGGTGAGAAACTCAGTTGTTTTTGACCTCTTCATTCATTCATTTCTCCTTTCCTTCATGTATTTATTAAACATTACTGAAGATTTCTTTTGCTCTTCAAATTTTGTCACTTCTTTCCTGATACCTTTCTTAGGCTCTCCATCTCCATCTCCCAACTAAGCTCCCAGAATAGTACCTGAGCCTATTCTTTTTCTATACTTAAACAGCCTATGGTAATCCCCAAATCCATTAGCTTTTTGCTTATCTATTGAACATTTATTGGATACCTCCCATGCACCAGGCACTATACTAGGTGCTGATATAAAAGGCTTATAAGAGTCTTTTCTTATTACCCTTAAGGGGAGCTTACAGTCTAAACCCACTGACAAAGTATTATTGAGATTCTGGTTGACATCATCTTAGTCCTTAGCGATGCTGATTAAATGGCCTCCTCTCTTTTTTGTTTTCTCACCCCCTACTCCTCATGCTACCCTAGTGGTTTCCTCAACATCTCCGCTGGTGTGTCTTCTCTTCACACTCTTCTCCCTTCCTTTTGTGGCTTTTTAGACTCTCCACCCTACTGAGCCCTCATGACCATCTCAGGTCTCCAGTGGTACCAGGAAGACTTTCAGCAGCCCTAGTTCATCAAGGTGTGTGGCTTTCTTTGAGCTGCTGCTGAGATCATACTTCATCTAGGGGATATCTGTGCCCTTTGCCCATGGTGTTACATAATGTTACCAAGTTTCCTAGAAGTTTGATGCAATGCAAAATATCACTTGTATGGTACAAGGAGGCTGCTTGACAAAAAGGAGCAGTAGACACATTCGACTGAATTAGCAGATGGAACTGGGGAGCAGATGGGAAGGAAAGAAAGACAAGTACACTTTAAAAAAATTTATTTTAGTGCACTTTAGAAATTTATTTATTTTTATTTTTTAAAAAATATTTTATTTATTTATTCATGAGAGACATAGAGAGGCAGAGACATAGGCAGAGGGAGAAGGAGGTTCCCTATGGGGAACCTGATGTGGGACTCGATCCTAGGACCCTGGGGTCACAATCTCAGCCAAAGACAGATGCTCAACCACTGAGCCATCCAGATACCCCTCTCCCCCTTTTATTTTAAAGGAAAGACCTCTCTCATCTAAACTTCCAAGAGGCTGTGAAGAGTGGTAAGTTTTGAGATCAGCACTGTGTAAGCCAGACCATGGAGACTGGTCTGGTTGGATGCCTTGGGTCCCATTCAAAGTTGCTGTTTCCTCAGTTTGCCACCAAACCTGCACCCAGCTGAGCAGAGAAGACACTGGGGAAGATTAAACACGAGTGGATGAGACTTTTTAGTATCTTCTGCTCAGAGTTGTATGGTCAAGGCTGTGTATGTGGACATGGGAGCCTGCCAAGACAACTGACCTGGCCCTGCTGCTTTTCAAGGATTCATGTGGGAGAGGGTTCCTGTCAACTTCCAGGGATCTGCCTTACTTCCATACAAGAACATTATTGCTATATCGAATATTATGTGTTGAATTGTGTCTCCACCACCCCCAAAAAGATATGTTGAAGCCCTAACCCCCAGTTTCTCAGAATGTGACTAATTTAGAATCTTTACAGAGGTAATCAAGTTAAAATGAAGTCACTAGGATTGGCCTAATCCAATATGACTAATGTCCTCATAAAAAGGGGAAATTTGGACATAGAGATAGGTGCACAGAGAGAAGGCAATATGTAGACACACAGGGAGAAGACAGCCATAGGATTCAAGCAATGCATCTATATGCTAAGGAACACCAAGGACTGTTGGCAAATGCCTGGAGCTAAAAGAAGCCGTCAGAGAGAGCATGGTCCTGCTAACACCTTGGCTATGGACTTGTGGCCTCCAAAATGTGAAGAAATGCATTTCTACTGTTTCAGAGTACCCAGTTTTTGGTATGACAGGCCTAGAAAATGAATACTTCTTCTTAGTTTGTCAGCAATGCCACAGCAGACTGGCCTAAGGCTTACCACAGGCCATAAAAAAAAAAAATGACAACTTTCTTCTGCTTAGATCATGGAAAAAAATATGTCTATGTTTTTCAGATACATTTGCATGCAAAGGCAATGTTTATCTATAAGCTAATAATATATAGTACCTTCTTTGTTCTAGAAAAGCACTGTCCAATAATGTAGTAGCCACTAGTCTACATAATGGGAGAAGATATTTGCAAGTGTCTTATTAGATAAAGGGCTAGTATCCAAAATCTATAAAGAACTTATCAAACTCAACATCCGAAGAACAAATAATCCAATCAAGAAATGGGCAGAAGGCACGAACAGACATTTTTCTAAAGAAGACATACAAACGGCCAACAGACATATGGGAAAATGCTCAATATCACTTGGCATCGGGGAAATACAAATTAAAACCACGATGAGATACCACCTCACACCAGTCAAGAGTGGCTGAAATTAATAAGTCAGGAAATGACAGATGTTGACGAGGATGCAGAGAAAGGGGAAATCTCTTACACTGTTGGTGGGAATGTAAGCTGGTGCAGCACTCTGTGAAATAGCTCCTCAAAAAGTTAAAAATAGAGCTACTCTACACCCCAGCAATTGCACTACTAAGTATTTATCCCAAAAATAGAAATGTAGTGATCCGAAGGTGGCACCTGCACCCCAATGTTTATAGCAGCAATGTCTACAATAGCCAAACTATGGAAAGAGCCCAGATGTCCAACAACAGATGAATGGATAAAGAAGATGGGTGTATATATACTATGGAATACTATCCAGCCATCAAAAACCATGAAATCTTGCCATTTGCAACAACATGGATGGAACTACAGAGAGGGTATTATGCTAAGCAAAATAAGTCAATCAGAGAAGGACAATTATCATATGATCTCACTCATATGTGGAGTTTAAGGAACAAAGCAGAGGGGGCATGGGGGAAGGGAGGGAAAAATAATATAAGAGGAAATCAGAAAGGGAGACAAATCATAAGGGACTCTTAATCATAGGAAACCAACTGAGGGGAGTAGGGGGATGGGGTAACTGGATGATGGACATTAAGGAGGGCATGTGATGTAATGAGCACTGGGTGTTATATAAGGCTGATGAATCACTTAATTCTGCCTCTGAAACTATTAATGCATGATATATTAATTGAATTTAATTTAAAAAAATAAACTCAAATTTTAATTAAATTAATTAAATTAAAAATTTAGTTCCTTAGACACAGGAACCATATATCAAGTGCTCAGTAGTCATGTAGCTAGTAGCTATATGCGCAGAATACGGTGCAGAACATGTTCATCATTACAGAGGGTCTATTGAACAGCACTGCTCAGTTGAATGTTCTGGTTAACAGATACCATATGCCTAAAAAATAAAAATAAAAAAGGAAAGAAAGAAAGAAAAAAGAAGAAAGAAGCCAATACAGTTAACTGAATCCTGAAACTGTACTCTGATGGTTCTTTTTTTTTTTTTTTTTTTTTTTTTTTTTTTTTTTTACGATTTTATTTATTTATTCATGAGAGACACACAGAGAGAGGCAGAAACATAGGCAGAAGAAGGAGGCTCCCTGCAGGGAGCCTGATGCTGGACTCAATCCCAGGACCCCGGGATCATGACTGCTAGTTCTAAAAGGGATGCTGTTAATCTTGAAGTATTTTAGAGGTGGGAGTATGAATTTCAACACTCACTGTACAGAGGGCCAGAATGCCGGCAAATTGAGAGTTGGGTTGATTGAATGTTAAATAAATCAGCATTTGCTGTCTAAACTATGGCCCAAATACAAAATTTAACCAAGTCTGGGGAATAATTTAGAAACATTTAAAGTCATTAGGATCATTAGATCTGACTTGAGCAAAACAAAATAAACAACCCTCCCAGCCTGATTTGGAACCAGTTCTCCCATGCCTTCTAAATCAGAGCTAAATCCTCTGAGTTTAAATATATTACAAATATTTGTCTTTGTTTGGCTATGCATATGCTCACTTCCATGCTTTGTCAGTGTTTGTTCCATTGTTTTCTGTACCCTAATTACTCACCGTCTCAGAGCCATAAGACTGTTTGTCTAATTTGTCTCTGCTTCCAGTCCAGAAGTCAAAGGAACAGACTGTCTGTATCTTGTGTGTTCTAGGTCCCAACCTTCATGTGAATGTAATCAGCCCACGAGTATGCTCAGCAGTTCGACATTACCACCATGATTTCTTGTGCCCCCTCATTTTTCATAATGGAATTTTTACATTCTTTCCAAACCTTTGGGTCAGAGTGACATTAAATTTGCCCCTCTGAACTCTCAGCTACAATTTTCTTTGTCTGGCCTACAGGGAGAGAGAGGCTAAATTTCCCTTTTTATTGTGGTTAGGGGTTCACCAAGGAACAATGGCTGGAATGTGGCTCTGAATTCTTAAATTATGGATAACTAAATATTACTCTACAGACAGAGAAGACTCCAAAAAATTCTTAGCTGACTAGTTGGCTTAAAGAAATTAACACTCTTTTCTTCTTTTTTTTTTTTTTTAAGAAATTAACACCCTTCTATAAAAAAATCACTTGGTCTGTATTTAAGAGATATGTGGCGCTCTGTATTTGAAATAAATTGCCAGGGAAGGACTAACCTTAATGAGGCCAGTCATCTGAATACGTGATTGAGAGATTATTATGTCAGCTGAGAGCAGAGATGAGTAGATAAAATAAGAGAGAAATTTAATTGAGAATTTTCTGTGTTGAGAGTAGAGAGATTCTACTTACCACATTTTCAATTCAGGTTTCTGTCCTTCTCCTGGGGATGGAAGATACATGGCATTTCTTATTTTAAGAAATTCAACAAACAGGGGCACCTGGGTGGTTCAGTAGGTTGTGTCCGACACTTGATTTCAGCTCAGAGCATGATCTCAGGGTCATGAGGTTGAGCCTCACATCAGGCTCTGTGCTAAGCGTGGAGCCTGCTTAAGATTCCCTTTCTCCCTCTCACTCTATCCCTCCTCCTTCTCCCTCGCTCTAAAAGAAAAGAAAAAAAAGAAAGAAATTCAACAAACAAAAATCTGGACAAAAGAACTCAGAACATCTTTAGAAAAATAGCTAGTACTGAGAAAAAGAAAGAATATATTCTTTGGTAATTTGGAACTTTTTCCCTCAATACTAGCTATTTTTCTAAACACACAGGATTTCTTTGAATAATGAGGTTTGGCAGACATCGCTGTACTGGTCTTATTCAAATTAATTATTTCTTTTCTTTTCCACCTAGTTTCTGGACACCTCATGATTCACTCATGCCTGATTATAATGGGCTGCTTTTTCTTATGTATCAAAGTTCTTATTGTAAGTTATAGACAATTTTCAGTCTCTACTCCCAAATTTGTAACTCCAGGCCGGATCTTTTTCTTGGACTCCAGACCCACATACCCAATCATCTGGGCAGCTTCCCAAATTGACCGTCTCATGGATGTATCAGATGTGGTGTCCAAAACTTTCCTTTGAACCCCAGATCTATTCCACTGATAGTCTTCCCCCTGTCAGTATCTGGTAATTTCAAATTTCCATTTGCTTAGGTCAAAATCTTTGAGGTCAACCTTACCTTCTTTGTTCCACACCCCGAATCTACCCCATCAAGAGATTCTCTTAAAATATTTCCAGAATCCCACCATCCCCACTTTTGCCATCAGCCACCACGATCTCCCCCTTTGATGATTGCAGTAGCCTCTGAGCAGTTTCTCAGCTTCCAGTCTTTCTATTTATAGTTTCCTGACTAGCAGCCTGAGTGTAGGCCCCATTGCAGAATTCTGAGCAGAAGAGTGACAAGATCTGACTTCTGTTTTTAAACAATCTCCTTCCTTAAGTGTCACTCACTCAATAAGGCCTACAGTCAACACCCGATTTAAATGACAAGCTACCAGCATTATTTACATTAACCAAGACGTGGAGCCAACCTAAGCGTCCATTGACAAATGAATGGATAAGGAAAATGTGGTCTGTATATGCAAGAGCGTATCATGCAGTCATAAAAAAAAAAGGAAGAAATTCTGCCGTTTGCAACAGCTTGGGTAGATCTTGAAGGTATTGTGCTAAGTGCAGTAAGTTGGACAAAGATGAATACTGTGTGATCTCTCTTATGTGTAAAAGCTAAAACTAAAAAGAAACCCAGAAAAAGAGAACATTTTTATGGTTATGAAAGAAGGGGGAAGGGAAAGGAAATTGAATGAGGTTTGTACCAAGAGGTACAAACTCCTGGTTATAGGATGAATAAATACTAGGGACGCAATGTACAGCATGATGACTATAGTTAACACTGCTGTATGATATATTTTATTTTATTTTAAATTTTATTTATTTATTCATGAGAGACATAGAGAGAGACACACACACACAGAGACACAGGGAGAGGGAGAAGCAGGCTCCATGCAGGGAGCCCAATGTGAGACTCAATCCCGGGATCCCAGGATCACGCCCTGAGCCGAAGGCAGGTGCTAAACCACTGAGCCACCCAGGGATCCCCTGTACCATATATTTTAAAGTTGTTAAGAGAGTAGATCCCGAGAGTTCTCATTACAAGGAAAAAACATTTGTTTCTCTTTTTCTCTCTCTTTTTAGAACTGAAACATTTTTTTCTTCTTTTTTCTTTCTTTCTTTCTTTTTTTTTTTTTTTTGTATCTATATGAGATGATGAATGTTAACTAAATTTACTGTGGTCATCATTACACAATATATTATTATTTTGTACACCTTAAACATACAGTACAGTGCTATATGTCATTTTTATTGAGATGCAGTATAGAATCACAAGCTACCCCCCTTGGCATTCTCAATGACCTCAGCTCAATCAATTTCTCATAACACTAATCATTTTTATCATAATATGTAATTTCCTCGTTCATCATGTTCTTTGTGTGTTTCTCATCCAAAGTGCCCCCCCCCCGCCCCAATGGAATGTAAGCTACATGAAGGCAAATATTCGGTTTGTTCACTCATACATCCCAAGTATTGAAACTATACATGGTACATTGTAGGTACTCAATAAATACTTGCTGAATGATTAAAGACAATTTTCTTTGTAATCCACCCAGGAGTCTTCAACCCTATTTAGCGAGACCTACTTGTCCCCCCAGCTCCTAGATAAATTCATTATCCAGTCTTACAGCTTTTCTAGTTAGATAATGGAAAGGCTGTGGGACACTTTCTATCATGGGGACAGTCTTATTTCCATGCTGTAAATGAGCTAGTTCCTTGTGATACATGTAATTTGGACTTTCAGCCAAATTTAAAGTGTTTCCTTCTTGTCAGGGCACCTGGGAGTTCAATTGGTTAAGCATCCAACCTTGATTTCAGCTCAGGTCATGATCTTCGGCTCATCATGGAGTCTGCTTGTCTTTCTCCCTCCTCCTTTACTCCTCCTCCTCACTGGCTCTCTCTCCCAAATAAATAAATAAATACATAAATAATCTTAAAAACAAACAAACAAACAAACAAACAAAACCCTGTTTCCTTCTTGCCAGTTCCTGGATCCTGTAATGGGAAAAGACATCATGGATGCTTCTGTTCCACATCCCCATCTTGTTTTGTTTTGCTTTTCCAACCCCTGTTTGCTAGTCCAGCCTGCTCCCTCCTAAAATGAAAAGGGATTAATGAAAGGCAAAGTATTCAGAGATTGGTATTTTCACCATCTGTCCCTAGTGTTCATGAGGCTTGGCAAATATATCTTTGGGATACATTTTGCGGGTTTCTAGGAAACTCTCTCACTGGGACCCTCCAATGACCACTTCTGTGACATGGGGTATGGCTGGCCACTTAACAGCACAAACACTCAGCCCTTGGGCATTGGGTCTTCCACTTCACAAGACTCTCTGGTAAACCTCTTGAGCAAGATCTCTTTGAAGATGGCTCCAGCCTGGTTCCCATAAGACCCATATATGGTTCACATGAACCTTTCCAATATCCTTGCCTGTGTAAAAGTGCAGTTCATGTCCAGTGCTACCATTTCCTCTGAATGCTGCTCTTTAGCATGGCTTCAGATATTTCAGCTGAGTCAGCACTGGTCCATTGAGTGGTTCCCTCACTAGGAACTCCCTTACTAGGTCTCAAAGTGTGAGATAAAACACGTTTTTTTTTCTTCCCTCTTGTGGGAGAGACAGAGCAAGGGAGTGGATGCAGAGCAAAATGACAGATTTTCCAGAGCAATTCTTATTCTCAGCCTTTCCAACTCGAACCCTGTTTTATCTTCAAGATTGGTGATAGATTAGGAATTAACAAGTGGATGTCTGCGTATCCTCTTTGCAAAGTCTTATGGGTGCTGTGGGATCTACTATTTTGTTGTCAGCCTATGGGAGAACAAACAGAATAAGCCACAGTTTAGCATATTCTTATAACTTTAAAATAATAAAGAAATGAATTGGTGTTGTCAGGATGTCCCCTGCTTCAGCCTTGCTCTCATATGCTGCCTTCTTCTGGTCCTGAAGCTTTCCTGTGCCTGACTCCTCCTCCGTTTCAGGGTTTATCTTAGATATATCTTCCCACAGAGGCCTGCTCAGCCTAAAGCAGCCTTCTATTATACTCTCTCAACTTCCTCTTTATTTCCTTCATGTATTTATTACAATTTGTAATTGCATATGTATTGATGTGATTAATTTCTGTCTCCCATGTCAGATTGTTAGCCCCAGGAGGTCAGTCTGCTTGGTTCATAGCAGCCTTGTTGGAGCTCAGGACAGAATTGAGCGTACAGCTTCTGCTCAGAAATGTTAGGGGATCCTATAGTGCTACTTAGTGCCAAACTACCTAGTGTGGATGTTGGCTCTGCTGCTTACCAGCCATGCACTCTTAGGAAAGTTCTTTTCCTCAGCTGTAAGGTTGGGACAACAATAGTACCAACTATTAGGTGATATATGAATTAATATAAATACAGTGTTTAGAGCGCCTGGCATAGAGCATGTACTTTAGAAATGCTTGTCATGTTATTAATTGCATATGGATAAAGCATTGTCTAAGTAGTAGGTGAAGTGTTTCTTGGGAACATTCAGTTAAGAGTTATATTTCCACTATAATCCAGAGAAAACTCAGCAATGGAATATGTTTCAGGGAATGTGAAAGCATCCCTAATGGCCTGGAGCTAGTTCCTGCATTACACAGATCTGGGGGCAGAATTGAGAATAACCATCTAGTTTAGCAATTCATGCTAACTTTAGAGACAAAGAGGTGAGAATCTAATCTTGTCTCTTTCACTTATAAACTCTGATTTTAGGAGGTTGTTCAATTTCTCCAAGGCTCAGTTTCTTTATATTTAAAAGAAACAATAATATCTAACAATATGATAATAATAGCATTATAATAGCACCTGCTTCACAGGTAGTGAAGATTACCTGATTATTTAATAATTTAATAATAGCATTATAATAGCACCTGCTTCACAGGTAGTGAAGATTACCTGATTATTTATATCATAAATGCTCAAAAAAGGTAGCCATTGTTAGTATTGTTACGAGTAACAGTAACTAAAGCCATAGAAGAGCACTGGACAAGGATTCTGTACTTTAGAGGTAAACTTTTAGAAATTGCACATAAAGAGTGTGTTCTTTGCAATTCTTTATGTTCTTTTTTTTTTTTTTTTTGTTCTTTGCAATTAATGTTGTGACTAGCGTATAGCTGTTGGATATAATCCCATTATGAGAAAACCAAGCCCCCCAAAAATCTCACTACAAATTAATAAAAGGTTTTTCTACTCTCTGCTTATTTCAAGTAACATTTGCTGCAAGTAATTTCTAGCATATAACATAAATCAGATTGCAAGCATGAGGAGTCATTTGAATCTTGATAATCTCTGGATTTACAGGCATGTGAAACATCTCCCCGAGAATGACACTTTGAACTCTGAACGAATCATTTAAATCGAAGATGCAGGTGTTATTTCAAACAAATTCAGCTTCTGGGTTGCTCTCTCCTTACCTAAATCAATCTTCTAGTTTTTTTTTTTTTTAAGATTTTATTTATTTATTCATGAGACCCAGAGAGAGAGAGAGCGAGAGAGAGGGAGAGAGAGGCAGAAGGAGAAGCAGGCTCCATACAGGGACCCTGACATGGGACTCGATCCTGGGTCTCCAGGATCAGGCCCTGGACTGAAGATGGCGCTAAACCCCTGAGCACCCCCCACCCCAACCCCCGGGGCTGCCCCAATCTTGTAGTTTTAAATCTGCAAAACATTCACATAAGATTCTTAATGTCTGATTTACTGGGAAAAAATGTGTTTGGATTACTTTAGAAATGTAGAGTTCTTGGGGTGCCTGGGTGATGGGCACTAAGGGGGGTCACTTGACGGGATGAGCACTGGATGTTATACTATATGTTGGCAAATTGAACTCCAATAAAAAAATATACAAAAAAAAAAAAAGAAAGAAATGTAGAGTTCTTGTTAGTTCTCTGATAACCTGAGTGATAAAGCTAGATTTCTATTTAGTATTTCGTTTACATTTATATTTTTGTTAAAATTACATGCCTGTTCATTTTTAGCAGGAAGCAAATGCAGTTGATAAAGGACATTCTACCTACAAGATTATGTCTCTCTTCAGAGATGGAGCTAGCACTCAGCAGCTCCCCATCATGATCAGGCTTCATGACTCAACATTTTGAGGACATTAAGGCATTTATTCTCTTTGACCGTGTATACTTGGTATGATGTCATTTTCTTGTTTTCACAAGAAAGCGAAAAGTGAGAGTTCAGATTTTTTTGGTCAGTGCTTATGGAAACCCAAGTAATACATTTAGCAGGACTCCAAGTCTGTGGTCACTAGTCTGCTCATGACAATCACGTGTTTCTGTGCTTACCAGAAGCCTGGGGTTATTGTAATTTCTTTGATCTCCCCAGGCTTCACTTCTGAACTGCAGGCTGTAGGATGTCAGAAAAACTGTGTTCCAAATGTGAGGAAGCCCCATGACCTCAGGCAGGGCAAGCCCTTGGGTTGCCTCTTTGTCCTGGGTCCATTTCCTGGGTGTGTCCCTTCCTCTCTTTCTGCATTTGGGGTCCCACTCAGGATTCAGAGACCAGACCTTGGGAGATGGGGGGATGTGGTAGAGAAAAGGAGACTTTCCTTCTACCTCTCAGTACAGTGAAGCGCCTGGTCAGACTGTTGAGTAGGAGGCTTAGTTGCTTTTCTCTCCTGATGAGCCTTTCTTGTTATCTTTCCACTAAATCTCCCTCCCTTCACCCAATGCTTTTCTTCTGTTGGGAAGTCATGGTCTGGAGCACTTGGCTGTTGCAAATTGGTGGGGGTAGGGGGTGGATGGGCCCGAGGATGACCTGACTGCTGGGTTGGAGTCCACGTTCACCACACTATCTGGAGTTGTGCATACCTGCACCACTGCATGGGGTGACCCTAACCCAGAATGCAACCCTGCAGCAGAAATTGACCTTGAAATTTACTGACCTACTTTTAGTTGTTGGCAACTACCTCATTAAGGGCTTAGGTTTTGCTTGTGAACACATCTCTAGCACACTGGAAAAATTAAGTATTTTAACAGCAGTTTCTTTTGGGAACTCGTAAAATCCATCTTAGCTGTCAAAAACATGGTTTACCAAATTTAAGGGACAATACGGATATGCTAATGTCGCCCCCTTGTCTCTTAGAGAATGTAGATAAGGTGGTGATGTGGTGAACAGAGCATATGAACACCTAATATTTTATCAAGAAACCTGTGGTATGATTCAAAGTGAAGGGTGTGGTGGCTTGCCAGATTTTTAAAACATCCAGAGAAACGGTCTACATTTTAAAAATAAAACTCTTGAAGTATTAGATGCAGAAGGATACTTTTGTAATCTGGAAGAGGGGAGAAGTCTTCCAAGCAGACACAACATCAGAGTTATAAGGAAAAAAATTAGCAGAGCTGACTCTAAAAATTAGTTTCTCATTAATTTTTTTCTTTTTCATTAAACTTTTCATTTTGAGATAATTGTAGATTCACTTGCAATTGCAACACATGATGCAAAGGGAGCCCCTGTATGCTTCACCCCATTTTCCCCAAAGGTAAAAGTGTGGTACAATATCACAGCCAGGATATTTACATCCATGCAGTCAAGATATGTAATATTTCTGGGCAGCCCAGGTAGCTCAGCGGTTTAGCACCTGCCTTCAGCCCAGGGTCTGATCCTGGAGACCAGGGATTGAGTCCCACGTCAGGTCCCCTGCATGGAGCCTGCTTCTCCCTCTGCCTATGTCTCTGCCTCTCTCTTTCTCTATGTCTCTCATGAATAAATAAATAAAATCTTAAAAAAAAAAGATATGTAATATTTCCACCATCACAAAGAGCCTCTAACTTACCTTTTAGGACCGTACTCAGTTTCCTTTGAGCCCCACCTTCTACTTAACAGTTTGCAACCACTAATTTGTTCTCCATTTCTATAATTTTTCATCTTGAGGATGTTATGCAAATAGAATCATATAGAATGTAATTTTTTTTAACTCCATGTAACTCTCTGGGGGTTCATCTGGGTTGTTGTGTGCATTAACAGTTTATTCCTTTTTTATTGCTGAGTAGTATTCCAGGGTATGGATGTGCCACAATCTGTTTAACTTTTTCCTCCTTGAAGGACATCTGGGTTGTTTTTAGTTTTTGGCTATGAATAAAGCTATTCAAATTATATGAAAAAATATAATATTTCCACATAAGCATTGGTGGACATGTTTCTGTGTGAACATAAATTTTTACTTCTCTGGGGTAAATGCCCAAGAGTGCAATTGCTGAGTCATAGGTAGTTGCATGTTTCACTTTTTAAGAAACTGCCATACTATTTTCCAAAGAGGTGTGATATTTTACATCTCCAACAGATTCCCTGCATTTTTTCCAAATACTGGCATTTCCACTATTATTTAACTAATCTGATGAGTGTGTATTGATATCTCACTGTGGGGTTTTTTTTTTAAGACTTTTTATTTATTTGAGAGAAAGAGAGAGGGAGAGCGCACACAAGCAGAGGGAGAGGGAGAAGCAGGGTCCCCACTGAGCAAGGAGCCCAATGTGAGGCTCTATCCCAGGACCCTGGGATCATGACCTGAGCTGAAGGCAGATCGTTAACCAACTGAGCCACCCAGGTGCCCCTCATTGTGGTTTTAATTTGCATTTCCCTAGTGGCTAATGATGTTGAACATCTTTTCATGTATGCGTTTGCTATCTGTACCTCTCCTTTGGTGAAGTGTCACCTCCCATCTTTCACCCATCCTTTAATTAGACTGTTTGCTTTTTACTTGTATGTTTGCTTACTATGCTCTTTCTTCCTTTGTGATATACTAAGGTTCCTTCTTTTATTGTTTACTTTCTGTTTAGAGGACTTCATTTAGCCATTTTTTAGGGTAGGTCTGCTGTTGACAAATTCTCTTAGTGTCCCCTTTGTCTGAGAATGGTTTCCCCTTCATCCTTAAAGAATATTTTCACTGGGCATAGGATTTCCCCTTCATCCTTGAAGAATATTTTCACTGGGCATAGGATTCTGGACTGACAGGGTTTTTTTTTTTTTTTTTCAGCACCTGAAAAACATGGCACCCCTTCCTTATTATCTCCACAATTTCAGATAAGAAATCAGCTAATTCTTTTTTTCCTGTAGGTAGGTATTGTTTCCTTTGGCTGCTTTCAAGATCTTCTCTTTGTCTTTTGTCTTCAGAATTTTAATTATGATGTGTTTTGGATTGGGTTTTTGAGGGGTTTATCTTGGGATTTGTTCAGAGTTTTGATTCTGTAGGTTTATGTCTCTTACTAAAGGAGATGTTTTCACTCATTGTTTCTTTGAGGACTTTTTAGCCTCAGCCTCTTTTTCTTGTCCTTCCAGGACTACAATGACATGAATATTAGATATTTTCTTAGAATCTCACAGGTGCCTGGAGCACTATTCATTTTTTTTGGTCTATTTTCTCTTTGTTGTCCAGATTGAATAATTTATATTTTTCTATCTTCCAATTCACTGTCTGTTTTCTGTCATCTCCATTCTGCTGTTGATCTCATTCACTGAGCTTTTTATATTGGTTTTAGTATTTTTCAGTTCTAAAATTTCCACTTGAATCTTGCTGTATCATCTTTATCTTCCTTTGATAAAACTATTATTTGCAGAGCCTTCTTTTTTTCATTTGTTTCAAGCATATTCCAAAATTTTCATCGGAACATTATTATCATGGCTACTTTAAAGTCTTTGTCAGACACGTTTACCATCTTTGTCATCTTGGTGTAGACATCCATTGGTCTTTTTTTTCTCATTCAGTTTTCCTCATTCATAATATGACAAGTGATTTTCACTAGAAACAGATAATATTATGTTAAAAGATTTGAATCTTATTTAAATCTTCTGTTTTACCTGGGTTTTCCTGACACCATTCTGATCTGGACAGGGAGCCCTGCCTTATTATTGCCAGGTGGAGGTAGAAGTCCAATTTCCATGCCTGACCTTCATTGACAGGTAAGAGCAAATCCTCTTTGTTATTGCTGAGTGAGGGTGAAAATTCCTGCTCCCCAGATGGTTCCCACAGACACCACAGCAGGGTCGTTTTATTACTACTGGGTGGGAGGGAAAGTTCTGAGTCTCCCCTAGACCTCCTGTGATACCACCGCAGTGGAAAAGTTTCTGGATACCTCGTTACCACCTTTCTCTGGCTCTTTGCAGGCATGGATAGGAATGGAATCACAGTGTTTTCTAGGGTGTTTGATGGAGGAGAGTGATTACTGTCTAAAATGTTTCCATTTTCCTGGGCTTCCCCTCTCCTTTGACCAGAAACAGATTTTTGTTGAGACTTCTTTGGTTTGTGCTTATTGGTATTGCTGGGTTGGCAGCTACTTCAGCTGGAAGTCTGAGCTATCTGAGGCAAAAAGAAAGCCCAGGAAGCTTGTATCAGTGTGTTGTTCCTTGGGTCCCATGGTCCTTAGCCAATCTGCCTTCCTTTATAGTATGTATGTATGTATGTATGTATGTATTTATTTTTGAAGATTTAATTTTTTTTATTTATTCATGAGAGACACGGAGAGAGAGGCAGAGAGACAGAGGGAGAAGTAGGCTCCTTGCAGGGAACCCGATACAGGACTCGATCCCAGGACCTGGATCACGCCCTGAGCCAAAGGCAGATGCTCAACAGCTGAGCTACCCAGGCGTCCCTCTTTTTTAGTTTTCAGTTGTTTCTGGTGAGAGGGATAGGGAAAAGCACATTTATTTTACCTTTCCAGATGTGAAAGTATTTCTCACTGACTTTTAAATTTCTTCTAATACGCAGATATGAATACTTTTCCTGTTACTTGTGTTGCAAGTATTTTCTTCCAGGTGTAACTTGTCTTTTAATTTTGATTTTGAAATCCTTCATCATTTCATTCACAGGAATTTTTAAGAAGACAAGAATTTTTAAAAACAGGTCAAAGCAAAGCAGACACTTAAAACAGAAAGAAATACGAACGGCTAACAACTAGCATATGAAATTTGATATCTGCAAGTTCGTTTTGACAATGGTGAAATTATAGGGGTGCTACAAATGTACGGTTTTAAGGTTACATTTTAAGGTTCAAAACACAAAGGTTATGATGAAAAAATTTGGTGGAATATTGGTCAATTCATGGTTTCCTGTACTCATAAAGAACTTTAAAAACTATATAAGATTTTTTCATCCTCCTGTAACGTCACTAGGAAGGAAAATAAAAAAATATTTGGAAGCCAAATGAAGATACTCAATTTACAAGGAATATCACAGAGATGTTAGAGATTCTTCTAAAATTAGAGATGTAAAGAATCTGTTTTATTCTGTTTCTGTTATTTTTGTTCAATCAACAAGAGATATATTAAATTAAAGCACTGGAAGTATTTATTTTTTATTTTTATTTTTGTATGTTTTTTTTTTTTTTTATTGGAGTTCGATTTACCAACTTCTAGTATAACACCCAGTGCTCATCCCATCAAGTATTGGAGGTATTTAGAGAAGAATTCCTTTCAAAGGTGTAGACTTCTTAGTAGTCTAGGTAAGACAAATAAAGGTAAGACAAATAATCTCTAAGAGGGTTAAGATCTTTTAAGTGTTTAATAGAACCATACTGTAATTTACTGAATGCATCAAATTACTAGGCCCCAATAAAGAAAGAAATATTATCCAAATATAAGTTTCCTTTTAGTGTAATGGCCTACTTTTCCTGTTTCCCAAGATGCCTTCAGCCTCTAATGTGCTTTTTGTATATAGTATTAATTCTGCAACATAATGCTCTTGAGAATTCACAGCATATCTAGTTTCCTCTGAAAAGTATTTTAGAGGATTACTTTGCTTGGTTTTGTGTTACTGGCCTCACATAATCACATATCCTATATTCGACTGGATGAAAATTACTTTGGAAGGTTTGGGAAATTTTATGGATGCTAATGTAGATATCTATTTCACCATTATATCTGCAATTGGCATTCAATTTTCTCCAAGGAAAGGGGACATAGGCAGTGGATTAATTTCTAAGCCTCATTTCAGCCTTGTCTGTAATAAAAAGTTACCTGAACCTATAAACTACCAGGAAAATTAGTTTGATTTATACTTGCCATTTATTTGTCTATTTCCTGAGACAGTTAATGCTAATGCAATATGCAAGATGGGTAGGAATAATAACAAAGAGAAGCAAATTAGCCACAGTTGGCTAGAAAATTCTCTCCTCAAATTATAGTCTGAAATACCAATTAAATGTCTTCATGTCATGATGTAGGTATAAAATAAAAGAATGACATGTGGTTAATTATTGAACTGTGGAGATGTAATGGTAATACAATATTTGATAACCTGAAAAGGAACTTTTTTTTTTTAAACCAGCAGTATATTTCACTGTACTTGAAGGTGGTATTTGAATAGAGGTTTTAGTTTGGAATCATATGGATTTGCCATTTTTGTAGGTCAAATATTGCCAATTTCATATGGTTCGATCTATAAAAATTGCCTAAACAGACCACACATACTGGGCAAGACATTTTTTTTTCTTTTTCTTTTTTTCTTTCCCAGCCCCCCTTCCCCCGCCCCTCCAGGCAAGACATTTTTAAATAGCAAAATCCTAGACTTCTCATTGTACTGAGTGGGGATGAAGCTGTGGAGAGCAGGTGTAGCATGTTGGATCACATGACACAGGAAACAGGAAAGGCAGCTCTTCTGCCCAGCAGGAGAGCAATTTTTTAAAGGTTGAACTTTACTTCCAGGCCAACTATGAAACCTTCACTGCCTCCCTTACCCCCTCAACAGGTGCATTGGGGTGTGAGAGTCTGGATCAGTCCAGTGGCAGAGGAACCAGCCATTCCCAACAAGGCAGGGACCTGCAACTGATGCCAAAGCAACATAAATAAATAATATGGAAAATACAGAAAAAGTAATCATGGGAAGATACAGAACTACAGAAAAAGGAGCAGTGCCTCATTTCTATTTCTATCCTGGTGTGTGACCTATAGTATCTATCTGGTGCTTTATAGAAGAATTCTTCAGAAAGCTCTGGGTACTTTTTTTCCCTCATAGTCAGATCTATGTGCTGTGCTCATAGCACTTGAGAAATGATTTAGATTTATGAACTAACATGCTTCCGTGAGGAGCAAAGCCACAGTGCTCTATTGGAAATGTAGCTGGCCTTCTTGAATTAGCTGTTCTAGTCGCTGGCACAAGTAGCCCATGTAAGTTTTAAAAATCATAGAAACTTTTGGATCTAAGTTTCTGCTAGCTGTTCTCTGCCAAATATGATCTCTTCGGTGTATTATTAAGAAAAAGTACATCACAGACTACAGAATGCTCCTGAATATGGAGCACTGACTATACACAATAGGCAGATAAAAGGAAAAGCAGCACAAAACCCAGTCATTCATTCTTGTACCATGTGCAGCAATTTTCTCTGTGTACGTTCACTCTATTGCAGAGGGAAAATATTAAAGACATGGAGCTATACAGAGTTTTGGAGTTAATCTCAAGGAGTTGTCCTTGTTCACCTGGTAACATGCATGGAGAATAACTACTGCATATAGTAAATAAAATAAAAACATACAGGTATAGATTGCAAAGACGTGTGTCACAGTGTCCTGTAGAAAGGGGTGGAATTTATACCTTTGGCTGACTCTGGGTGACTGTTAGGTAATGCCAGGTGCTGACTTTTAAGAGAATACCCAGATGGCAATAAGCAGCTGGAAAATTAGCATCCATTGGGAAAGAGGTTATTAAAAAGGGGAATGACTCAAGTGAGTCCAGAGGGTGGAAAGCATGGATCATTTCTTTCTACAAAGTTCCTTTTTTGTCAAGAAGATGACTGATTTTAAACGATTTTAACTTATTTCTCCTTAAGTGACTATTCCCTCCCTACTGAAGTCATTCATATTAAGATGTAAGCAACCTTGAAAAGAACATCAATTCAATACTAACTGAGACCTCCTGAAGGGTCGAAGATATCCTTTTGCATTTAGTGCGCTTTTGAAGTGTGTAGACCGTGATTCAATTGCCACATGTTGTGTACATTTCCTTCCCATGTATTTATCATGTAAAAGAATGTGAAACCAACCACCGGGATGCTGATACTGTCTGTGTGTCAAAAGATAATATCAGGAAAAAAAGTTTTGGCAAATCTTCAAAAAAGTAGAGTCAACCTGATTTCTCCACAATTTGGATAACTTTGTTTTTTAAATATTTTTTATTTTAAAAAAGATTTTATTTATTTATTTATTTATTTATTTATTTATTTATTTATTTATTTAGAGAGTGTGTGGGGATGGGGCAGAGGGAGAGAGGATCTCAAGCAGACTCCTTACTGAATGTAGAACCCCAAATGGGGCTTGATCTCATGACCTTGAGATCATGTCCTGAGCTGAAACCAAGAGTCATGTGCTTAACTGACTGAGGCCACCCAGGTACCCCATCTCCACAATTTGAGTAACTCTAAAACCATATTACATTCATTTCCGAGAGATCCTCTGCTTCTGATTTGGTTACCAGAAAACAGTTAAACTCATATGACTATTATCAGGACATCTTGGAGAAGTGACCATTACTAAGATTCAAATACATTATTTTAATTATTTTGGATGAAATGAAATTGGTTGCAAACACATTTCCTTGATGGCAGTTTATGGTTTTTTTCTCAGAGGTCTCATCCTTGTGCTCAAAGTAAATGCAAATATTTTATCATCCTACTGTATTTTAACTAATCACTCCTCTCTCTGGGCAATGCTAACTCAGTAAATAAAACCAGCTTCGTCCACACTGTCTGACAGAGAAATGCAACCCTGCTGGCCGGATAGCAGGTATGCAAACTGCAGTACATATGCGACATACTGAATATAGGAAGTGGTTGTTTGCAAGATCAGTTTAACAAACTGCAGGATATTACCCACCTGGTGTGGGATTTCAACCTCTCGCTTAATATTTTTCTATACGTAATTCATTTTCAATTATTTAAGACAGAGCTGATGAGACACTGCGGATAATGAGATTTCAAAACTTTTCTACTTTTTAAATGTTTTCAACTAATCTCTGTTCCACTGTCTTGTGACAAATAACCTTAGCTTCAACTTTATAGACAGAATTGAGCTCTGTGCCACATGTATGCCTTCATTTTCTTGCTTGCCACCTCTAAAATCCCCATGTATATTCACTAGATCTTCATCCACTTATTTTCTAGGTAAAATTGTCCTTTGTCCCTTCTAAATCCAAAGCTGATTATCTGAGATCATGATTCTGTTTTATTTGTCCTCACATGTGGTCACACATCATGTGAGATATCTCAGCTCTTTTTATATCTTCATTTTGCCTTCTCTGCTAGTTCCTTCTCCAAACATGTAGGTGTTTGGGTTCAACATGTTTTTCCTTGGTCATGCCACCATTTCATGCTCTGAGTATCTCAATATAGGGCAAGGGTTAAAAATCTAGAATCTATAGCTGGACTGCCTGGGTCCAGTTTCAGTTCTGAATTCTTTGTAGCTGTGTGACATTGTATGAGACCTCTCCTTCTATAAAATGGGCATAATAATAACAGTAGGTTCTGTTGTTTAACTGGTTTCAGTTCTGGGGGCAGGTGAAAGAGGAAACCCTGACTGACTGATTGATTGATTGATTGATTGATTGATGACACAGAGGGAGAAGCAGGCTCCCTGCGGGGAGCTCAGTGCAAGACCTGATCCTAGGGCCCTGCGATCATGACCTGAGCCAAAGGCAGACACTCAACCACTGAGCCACCCAGGTGCCGCCTGAAGCCCTGATTTATATGTGTGGCAATTTCCATTGTGTAAATATTTCCAACCTGACTGATTTCAAGCTACCAGCATGATGTCATTGAATTCTGAGTTGGAATGAGATGCTCACATTTGATTCTAGAGAACCAGTTCCAGGTGGATCCAACACACCCCTTTCACAGGGTTGCTATGATTAAAGTAATATAAGCAAAGCAATCAGAACAAGACCTATTAGTAGCATGTGCTCAATAAGTGCTAGCTATTACTATATCCTCACAGAAAGAATTTAAAAATTATCTTTAGCCATTCATTTATTTCTTAAATCCTGGGCAGATTTTTGGGCATAGAGCATGGACTTTGTATTTAAATAATCCTGGTTGTATTTTCCCTGTGTGAGTTTATGCTAGTTTTTTCTTAATCTCTAAAATAGTGACAATAATATCTACATTGTAGGGTGGGAAAATTAAATGAGATAATATATATAAAATGCTTAGAACATAAAAATCGTTCATTGAATGTTTATTTCCTTATCTTTCCATAGTCTGCTAAAATTGCCTTCAGGTAACTAATACAACACAAAACAAAATATATAAATCCGATGGGAATTTCTCAGTCTTTATCTTCCTGACTTCTGTCTTATTTCCTATACTGATCATCCTCTCTCTGGACTTCTATAATATTGAATCCTTCTAATTTTCCTACCTTTTTGCTTTTACTGTCTCTTTTGACTTCTTTCCCCCATTCTGCCCTCTAATGGTAGGCATTCTCAGGGCCCCTGGGTGGCTCAGTTGATTGAGTGTTGGACTCTTGATTTCAGCTCGGGTCATGATATCAGGGTCGTGAGATGGAGCTCTGCGTTGGGATCCATGCTCAGCATGGAGTCTGCTTGAGATTCTTTCTCCCTCTCCCTCCTCCTCTGCCCCACCTTGCTCTCTCTCTCTCATAAATAAACAAACAAACAAACAAATAAATAAATCTATCTTAAAAAAGATGATAGGCATTCTCCTTAGTTCTCACACACTCTCTCTCTCTGCTTCCTCGTCAATATTTTGTTGTTGTTATTAAAGTATAGTTGACACACACTGCTACATTAGTTTCAGGTGTGCAACATAGTGATTCAACACCTTATATCCCATAGCTCCACATATATGTCTCCTTTACCGTATGCTATAGATATTTGACACTCCTCTCTCTCTTCACCTCAAATAGATTGTGGTATTTATCATTTTGTTAGAAATGATGAGTAAGAGTCATTATTTCTGGCTCCCTGAAAGGCATTAATATGTATAAATTTCCACTTTGAAAATTTCTTAGTTAATTAAAAAACGAGACAGAAACTAGGCTATGAATAAACAGTCTTAAGTCACTTACTGGCATAGGACGTTCATAAATAGTTTGATCTAACAGTCCCTCCATCTCTGTTTTTATGCTATTCATTGTCCTGACTCTAATTTTTATTTATGGATGACAGCTTAAAGAATGTGATCCAAGATGAATGGCTGTCCTGCTGCATCTATTGGTCACAGTGAAGAAGTCGCTATGGAAACAGCGATCTCTTCTCCCCTCCACTCCATGACCCTCTTACCATTTACTGTTCAAAAGCTTCTGGACCCATTCATGCACATTACATGGGCAATGATAATTGTAGAAAAGATGACCTTAATTTTGAATACAGATCAAAGTTCCTTGGAGGAAAGAAGAATGTCTTTGTTTGCTGTATGGGGATTAATTGGGAAAGAGACATATCTTTGAACATATATTTGAAAAAGCCTCACTTAGTCCAAATCAGCTGGAAAATCCTCCCCCCACATAAGAAACATTTATATGTAGCCTTATATTTAGTTGTTTTAAAGACATGTTGGTGGTTTATTTTCATTTCTTTAGGTATAAAATGTGTTTCCAGATACATCATACCTACAGGGAATAACAGCTCACTTTATAACATTTTGACCTGTAGCTATTGTCTAATGAATCATAAGGTTAGAGGTTGGAGGAACACCTGGGTGGCTCAGTGGTTGAGTGTCTGCCTTCGGCTCAGGTCATGATCCCGAGGTGCTGGATTGAGACCTGCGCTGGGCTCCCCGCAGGGAGTCTACTTCTCCCTCTGCCTATATATCTGCCTCTCTCTCTGTGTTTCTCGTGAATAAATAAATTTAAAAATCCTAAAAAAAAAGGTTAGAGTTTGGAGGTCATTTGCATCTGAATATCTGTGTTCATTCTCTTTGTATAGAGTCATGCCTCCTCACAATTTGCTTCTTGTCCCATGAGCATTTTCAGTCTATTCATTTGTTCATTCATTCATTCAACAGAAGATGCCCATGTTCCCCTTATATTTCTACAGGAGGAATTTTCTACAAAATTTTTATAAAATTTTCTACAAAAATTCTCTTGAAGATCCTCTTTTCCCATTCATGAAACAGTCATGGAGTGGACACTTTAGTTTCTCTCTCTTTTTACCTCATTAAATGGGCCAAGTTTATTAGTCAGTGCTATTCCCTGATAATGGGAAATTTGTCTTTCAGGAAATGCCTGTGGCCTATGTTCATGCAAGATAATCCTACATGACTATTCTCTACATTATAGGCCCACTGGGTGAGACTTTTTAAGGCACTAGAGGTACAGAGGAAAAGTCTTATAGTTCCCATTTGTTTTGCAGACTCAATAGTTTTCAAAGGTTCCCAGTTTGGCCTTAAGTTCCAGCTATATTCTCCAATTCAGTTTTATCAGTGTTGGTTTTCTTTTCTTTTTTTTTTTTTTTAATATTGTATCATCATTAACAAAACAAATTTTTAGATCTCTAAACAGCTTCCAGTGTCTATTCTCTACTGCGAAGGGCCTGGTTGGGAGGAATGGTGGGACACTTCAAATCTCTAATATTATGAGATATAAAATATGTAAGGCAGCATCCCTGAGGTAGCTTATAATGTAGCTGAGGAAGCCAGGAATGAGCAAATAAATTCAATTAAAAATTTAAAGTATTGTGAGTAAGTTTCCGTTTACTGATGCAGACAGGGATTCATAAAAGTAATCATTGAGTGTTGGAGTGCTCAGAGCAGGATTTATAAAAGAGGAGGCGGAACTTTGTAAGGAAAGTGGTTTCAAATAAGTAGAGAAGCATCCCAGAAGACAGAAACGGAGCCAGTAGAGAAATTACAAAGGACAGATTTGGGACTAACCTAAGGAAGTTCTTTTTAATACAGAAAAGTCATGTTAGTTTAAGATTATTATTTCTGGACATGAGAGACTCGTAACTCTGGGAAATGAACGGGGGGGTGGAAGGGGAGGTAGGCGGGGGGTGGGGGTGACTGGGTGACCGGCACTGAGGGGGGCACTTGATGGGATGAGCACTGGGTGTTATTCTATGTTGGCAAATTGAACACCAATAAAAAATAAATTTATATATATATATATATATATATATATATATATATATAAGATTATTGTTTCTGGGAAAGGACCAATTAAAGTAAAACCACTTTGAACAGAACAGAAAATAGAGTATATAAAAAACAAAGTTTGATTGAAGTTTAAAATTGAAATGACAATTATGTAAGCAAATTTATTTTGTTTTAGATTTGACAAAATTCTGGTTTTAAATGCACATATGTACTAGTTCTTAGGGTGAAAACAAATCAAATGATTTTTAATAAAATGTTTCTGATTACATTATATGATGGTAAGATGTGATTGTTTTTGCAACAAATTTGAGTTTGGTAATTTGATCAACAAAACTTAGTGCTTGAAAAATTATTCTCTCCTTTTTTTTCCTTTTCCAAATTTGGACACCCAGTGTACAGTACTGAGTTAGTCATCATCTTTGCTTATTGTATAGTTTAGTCATTGGCCTTTGGGGTTACTTAAATAATAATATAATTGATAGCCTTGAATCCATGATCCAATTCAAGGGCTATAGTGCAACTATATGCTGCTGATCTGGGAACCATACTCTGAGGAGCAAAGGTCCAGGTAATTTTTAACTGTTTCTTCCAGATTTAGATTTTAATGATCTGGGAGTAGTAAACAATCATGTCCTATTTCTGAGAACATTTTGCTATCTTTTCTCTATATCCTCTTAGTGATTCATCAGGGATCAATTCATTTATTTAACAAATGTTTTTTGAGCACCTACAATGTGGCTGGCATTAATAAAGAGACACATCAGTGAACAAAACAGATGCCCCAGTCCTCAGATTATAGTTTATTTTTTTTTTATTTTTAAATTTTTTTTAGGTATAGTTTAAATAGAACTTCTAAGTACAAGCAAATGGCATGTATCTTTTACACCACCTTTCTTCTGTTCTTCATTGCACTTCAATTATTTTTACATGACAAGAGACAACATTACTCTTTCTTACCCTAGGTTCTAAGTGTGGGTCTCTATTTGACACAATTTTAAAAGTTATGAGGATTAAAAAAAATATTCAAACCGTTTACAATATTACTTTTTAAAAAAATTTTTTTCTTTATTTATTCATGAGAGACACAGAGAGAGAGACAGAGAGGCAGAGACACAGGCAGAGGGAGAAACAGGCTCCACGCAGGGAGCCCAAGGTGGGACTCAATCCCAGGACTCCAGAACTACACCCTGGGCCAAAGGCAGGCTCTAAACCTCTGAGCCACCCAGAGATCCCCTACAATATTACTTCTTTAGAAGAACAACTTGTATCTTTTGGTTGAAGGTGACTCATAGAATAAACCATGAAGAAAAAGCGTGCTAAAACTTTTGCAAAATAAACATTTTTTTTATAAGGGCAAAATTTGATTTCTATATCTCTTCAAGTTTTCTTTCAGACTGACTTTCCCCTGCATTTATTATTTTGCTTTTATTTTTCACCACAGGAAGTGATTCTCGATAAACCTTAAAATTCAGGATGTCTTGGTGTGCATTTCTCTCCCTAACGCACTTCAAGGCAAAGCTTTTGAAGTGGAATGAACTTCAAAGTTGGACCATGAGCTTTTGAAGTGGATCTACCCTGAGACTGATTTTCAAAACAAGAGAATGATGTGCTCACTCTCCCTTATGCATCACACATGACAGAGAAGAAGTGTGTAGTGACAAACAGTGCCTCTGCTAGTGCCTAAAGGATTTAAACCAATAAGCGCAGCATCTGAATGCTTTAACTTCAGATTTTGGAGGCAGAAGTAAAAAAATATAAAAGGAAGGTTAAAGGCTGTCTTTACTATTGGCAAATGCAATGGAGGAAAACAACTAATTTTCAGGCTTGCTTTGGAAGATGTATACTTGTCCGTGAGGTAACTGTGAAAATGCAAATTCAAGATATTTAAATTAACCCATCTCATCAAGCCTAGTCCTTAATATGTGTTTGAAATGTCCTGTGAAATAGAATAAATAATAAAAAGAGATTATCAGAAAAATAGAATAAATGCATAATATCTAGCTCCCTTAAAAAAACCCCAAAATATTAGTCAGAGCTGTGACACAGTGGTTATAACAGTTCCTAATTATAACTCCATGTCAGGCTCCCTTGTTTTCTAAATAAAATAGTGATTTTTCAAGGGTTTCAAAAACTCTAAATATTTACACAGCAGGCTGGAAAGTCTAGAACTCAATCTCTTTTAATTTTTAATCTATAGTTCCCAACTAGGGCTAAAAGAATTTAATACAAAGAAAATACAAAAGCATAAATACTTCAAAGTTAAACTATGATAAAAAGATACATCTACGAGAGATGAATATGTAACTTTCATCTGAGCATTACCTTAGAGCAGAATTTTTATATTGTCACTTCTGGTCATATTTTTTGGTTTTAATCCTCTTACCTCTCACTCCTAAAACTCAGTAAAGAAAATATATTTTATTAAAATAATTTGAATTCCTATAGCTTGTTCATGTTGGTTTCTTAAAGAAAAACCTACATTTTGATTCATCACCACAATGTTTTGGTCTATCAACCTCTTAGACTTTTAGAACCAAATTATTTCACACTCTATGTTCCATGCTCATGTCTTTGTCACAATCTCTGTTTTCTAACTATTGACTTTTTGATTCAAGGGCTTGCAATTTACATTTCGTCGTTATCTTAATAGCTGTGATTGTAGGGCAAATTAGTCAATAATTCAAGTAACCATAGATCTCATGCTTAATTAGACTGTATTCATATTATCTTATTCAAGGCAACATTTTACTTTTCCACACAGTCTCTCCACATTAGTTGATAGGTGGGCTCAATCATACTAATTTGAATGTTAATACAAGAAATATACTCTTATGAAATTGACCCAATAGGCTGAATCCTGCATGCTTTTTCCATCATTTCTGGAAGATTATAGAGTGATACGAGCGAGGGTCAGAGATTCAACTGCTGTATAAGCTGTGTAGTGTCTCTAAACACCTCATTATTGTGTGACTGATCACAGTAGAAACTAGGTGAAAGAGAGGAAGTAGATCAGCTCCTATTAGTGACACCCGATGGGAGAAAAATTGAGGACTTGTAGGGTACTGATGAATCAGTGACACCAAATTTCTAAAAAAAAGAATATTTTTTGTATTGCAGTGATTGCTAAGTAGCAAACAATCCCAAAGTTTAATAGCTCAAGCAAGCAACCGTTTTGCCCTGTTCACAATTTTGTAGGTTAAGATTTTGGGAAAGGCTCCTCTGGGCGGTTTTTCTCTGTTCCCTGTGGTGGTAACTGGGGAGGCTGTGGTCTTGAGGACTCATTCCCGAAAGAGCTTTTTCACTCACTCTCAGTGTTCTTGGTACCTCTCTTTGTCCATTTGGCTTCTCACCCTCCAGGGGCTCTCCAAGTTGCTCAGGATTATAATATCGGTGGTGCCAAAGGAGTCAAACTTTTCGCATAATGGCTGGTGTCCCCCAGAGCAAGTGTTTTAAGAGAAAGCGAAAGTGTATCAAGCTATATGGCTTCTAATTACTTAACCTCCAAAGTCCCAGAGTATCATTGCTCTGCATGCCATTGGTCAAGTGAGTCTCCCAGCCCAGCCTAGTGTCGAGTAAAGGGTGAGAACAGATTCCACTTTCTTAAGGGGTAAGGACATCAAAAATAGATTCCACTGTTGGTTGGGGAAATGGTATCAGGAAGGTAGAACTTAATGGCAGCTATCTGAAACAAGCAATCCCAAACACTATTCTCTAAATGGTATGGGAATTAACTATTGCAAGACTCTGGAGGCCAAAGTCTATCATTATGCATTAAATAGTTACCTGCAGTTTACATGGTTTCCTAAGAGGAGAGCTCCCTGGGGGAGAGTGTATCTGGAGGCTCAATCCCCTTTAATTTGAAACACATTAAAATTCACTTTGCAGGAATATTGAAGAGAAGCAAAAATACTTCAAACCAATTTAAATCATGTTAGCAACTTCAACACTATAACTGATTTTTGTCATTACACTTTTATTAATAAAATGTGTTCTTGAAATTATATTATCTGTTGGTAATCATTTCATTAAGAATGCTTAACTATAATTCTGAACTTAAAGTTCTGATGAACACTATGAATGTATGAATACAGAATTTCATCATAAGTATCTGCCGAATGTCTTTGAGGTTAAATACTAGGAGTTCCCTAAAATTCTCCAGCTTGGCATCTATGTCATGAGCAGTAAAATCTAATTATATTTTTAGGAAACTAGCAGAGGGGAAAAGAGGGAAACATTTAAATACAAACAAATATTTTCCCCCACATTTATTATTCTCGCATCAAAAGTTCTTGAAATATAATTATGACTTAATCTATATCTATGACATTCTTAGTACTTTTAAACGATTTTAATTCCATTGGAAATGAGTATTTACAGGCTGAAAGAGACCAGGGGGTTGCAGCCGTGGAAATAGAATTGGAGCCTGGAGATTGGAAGGCAGAGGTATTCTGGAAGTCAGGAAGTATTCATAGTCCTAATCAAAAACATTTCCATTGCTGCTTCTTTCCACAACACCAAAGCTCACAAGAGTCGACCCTGTTCTCTGGTTGCTGATTTCTACATCATACAATGCTAAAATGTGCTCATCCATTTGCTCATTTGTCAACAAATATGTATTCAATGCCTAGTATTTTACTAACAAGTTAAAGTATTTAAGGGAGTTGAAATATTTAAGATGTTTCCCCTAGTTCTAGTATCCAGAGACTTAAAAAGAGATTGTGCTTTCACATTTGACATAAACAGAAAACCCAAAGACTTAAGGCGGCACCTGACTCAACTTTCATTTTTGTTTTTAATTTTATGTCAGGTCGGGGGTAGGTTGGAGTTAAATTTACGCAAAAACCATGGATGTGCAGTCAGCTGAGATGTGTCCTAGTTAATTTAGTTGGCAGATTGCCTCCTTGACTTAGGAAAGGTCAAGGCCTGAGCGTGTCTGTGGCCAGAATGATCCCTTTGTATCCTGGAGGACATGGCCTTGCCTCCTCTAAAGCAAGGAACAAACTCACATTGAAAAAGGACTTGAGGGGGAAGAGCTTTCTTTTTGCTTGTGGTGGTTTGGAAACTGATGTGGAAAATGACAGATGCGGCATGAAGAGTAAAAGTAAAAACACCCTGGGGGTGGTATTATTCCTCAGTCTTTTCCACCTTCTTTGATGTTTGAGATCTACCTTTAATTTGTATTTATAAAACTAAGACATGTCATGGCACCTGGGAGGCTCACATTGTTAAGCCCCCGACTCTTGGTTTCAACTCAGGTCATGGTCTCAGGGTCATGAGATTGAGGCCCTCACCAGGCTCTGCTTGGGGAGTCTGCTTGGGATTCTCTCTTTCTCCCTCTGCTCCTCCCCACTCCTACTCTCTCTTGTTCTCAGATAAATAGGCTTTCAAAAACTAAGACATATACGGCAATACTTAAAAAAAAATCTTATTTATTTATTTGAGAAAATGAGAAAGAGAGAAAGAGAGGAAGAGAGAGAGAGAGAGAGAGAGAGAGAGGAGGGAGAGGGAGAAGCAGACTCCGCTGAGCAGAGAGCCCAATCCCAGGACCCTGAAATCATGACCTAAGCTAAAGGCAGATGCTTAACTGACTGAGCCACCCACCCCCATATGGCAATACTAAAATCTTAAGGTCCTTGTTGCAGCACATATTTCTTTTATGGCTGTGGTATGATTCTGAGGGGAAGTGCTTGGGGTGGGGGTATGCTTTGGGGTAGAAGGTCGATCATTAAATTCATGTTTTATTGATATTAAGTGTGAAAGCACACCTCCACAAATAGAGTACTTTTGGGGGGAAATGATGACATGCAAAACGCTCCTGATACAAACCCCGTGAAAACTCAGAAGACAATAGCATACTACAAACTGAGACCACTGAACTAGAAAAAAAAAAAAAAAAAAGACTGGAAGGAAAAAATAAAATAAAATAAAATAACATAAAATAAAATAACATAAAATAAAATAAAATATTAACTGTGTTGTTTTTGGTTGGGGATGTTTGTTATGATTTTAATTTTTTCCTAGTGCCTCCTTATGTGTCTAAACTCTCTGCAGTGATCATGTAATATTACTCAGAGAAAAGGTTCATCAAGGAAAGCAAAGTTGTTACCTGGTCTTCAGGCTTGAACAGTGAGATTTCCATGATATTCAGATCTAATTAAAATGTGACCCCACAGATGCTTTCCTTACTGGTTTGTTGTTCCTTCGTCCCATTAGTGAAGTCTGTGTGCTCCTACGGTACCACCCAAGAGGAGACAGACACAGAGGAGACATTTTACATAACATCTCCAAAGAGAGAAAAGAGCAAAGTGAAGAACACAGTAGGAAAAGCAGTGGAACAACCGGGGGAAGATTCAGAGTTCCCACCCTCCATTTGAGCATATACAACCAAGAGATTTTCTCCAAGTCCTGCACTCTTCCCTCATTTGCCCTTTTCCATTTGGAAGATTTCCCTTGCTCCTTCCTTTCTCATATACTCCTCTTCCCTTCCCATTCAAACCTCTGTTTTTTGGATAATGGTCATAATTATGACTAAGGACGATGGGCACAGCAATGTGAGTTTATAAAGGGCATGCCCAGGACTCAAACTGAAGGTCCTTCTAACTCCCAAACTCTAAATCCCATGGCTTCCATATGGATTTATCCATAACCTCTACATTTATCCATGATCCAAGGGAAAAACAATTAATGTTTGATTTTTTTTCTTGTTAAAAATGAAAAAAAATGGGAAACCTGGTGGCTCAGCAGTTTCGCTCCTGCCTTCAGCCCAGGGTGTCATCCTGGAGTCCTGGGATCGAGTCCTACATCGGGCTTCCTGCATGGAGTCTACTTCTCCCTCTGCCTGTGTCTCTGCCTCTCTCTCTGTCTCTCATGAATAAATAAAATCTTTTTAAAAAATGAAAAAAAATCAGTTACAAACATGCTTGGGACATTTCTATGTCATTTTGATTTGCACTTCAACAGAAAGAAAAACCAAACCCAAAATAAGTGTATCTTCCAGCTTTTCCAATGTCAAATGGCAATTGCAATGAGTGAAACAAAGATTCAAATGTAATCTTCATATCAGAATATAAATACAAACTAGGGAAGCCAAGTGCATAGGCTGTTGAAAACAAAGGCCTGACCATAAACCCCAGAACATTTATATTCATGTTTCTAAATAGCTCTCATTCATAATATGCTGAGATATAATTCTCATCTTCAGCCCAGTTTAAAGTAGGAGAAATTTCCCACTTGTTATGGTAGCAGTGTTGAATCAAAAAGCAATTTGTATTTTGTTAGAAGATAAAGGTGCTTCAAGGCTTCTCTGTACAAAGGTGGCCAAGATTCAGCATCAAGAAACCCTGTTCTCCTGGCAATTTTTGTTTCTTCAGTAAACTGCAAACAAATCTGCAACTTTGCTTGTTATGGTAATACTTGAACAACAATGGGTGTCATTTGGTGTGGATCTAACCTCTTAAAAGTCTTTCTGGAGAGAATAAACTGTGTTGGTTATAATAAGCTTAATTAGAGTTCAACTAATTGATAATTCACATCTAAAGCTTGATTACTTATGACATCTATTATTTTTGTCTATTAAGTGTTTTTTAAAAATAACATATTAAAGTGAAATTCACACAACAAAATGCACCATTTTAAAATGAATAAGTCAGTAGCATTTAGCATATTCATGATGTTGTGCAATCAGCAGCTCTATCTAGATCCAGAACATTTCTATCTCTCCAGAGTTGAACTCATATCTATTAAGCACTTCCTTTGCATTCCTTCCACTTCCAGTGGTGGCAACAACCACTTGGTGTCCCATCGCTGACTTAATCTCTTCCACATGATTCATATAAATGGAACCATCCAATATGTGCCCTTTTGTGTCCAGCGTCTGTTGCTCAGCATAACGTATTTGAGGTTCCTCCACCTTGTAGCAGGTATCAGCAGCTCATTCCTTTTGTTCAGCATTTTTTTTTTTTTTGCCAGCTGAGGTGTAAGGGACACATGAAATTGTAAAATGTGGAAGTGTACAATGTTGGGGGGCACCTGGCTAGCTTAATTGGTAGAACATGAGACTCTTGATCTTGGGTTGTGAGGTCGAGCCCCATGTTGGATGCAGGAATTACTTAAAAAAATTTTTAAATAAAATCTTTAAAGTGTACAGTGAGATGATTTCATATCCATACATAGGATGTCCAGAAGTAAGTCAACACATCAGTCATCTCCATCATCTCACACCTCATATATTTACCTTTGTTTTTGTCATTGGGTGAGATCTATTGTCCTAGGAAATTTCAAGTATTCAATAGCTTATCCACTGTAGTCACCATGCAATCCACTTGACCCACAGAACTTTTCATTTATAACAGAAAGTTTGTTTGCTTTTACCAACTTCTTTTTTCTCCCCACCTAAAGCCTTTGGCAACCACCATTCAACTCTTTTCCTGTGAATTCAAGTTTGTTTTTTGTTTTTTTTTTTTATTTAGATTTTTCATATAAGTGAGAACATGCAGTGTTTGTCTTTCTCTGTCTTATTTCACTTAGCATCATCCCCTCCTGATTCACCATGTTGTTGCAAGTGACAAATTTTCCTTAATTTTTAAGGCTGAATAATATTCCATTGTATATATATATATATAACCTTTTCTTTACCATTCACCCATCAATAGACACTTAAGTTATTGTTTTCATATCTTGGCTATTACGAATAATATGATGCATATGGAAGTACCGATAACTCCTCAAAACAATAATTTCATTTCCTTTGTATATCCACCCAGAAAACGGATTGCTGGATCTATATGATAGTTCTATTCTTAATTTGTTGAGGAAACTGATTTCCATAGTGGTGGTAACAGTTTACATTGCCATCAAGAGTGAAGAAGAGTTTCTTTTTTTCCTCACCACCATTTGTGATCTCTTGTCTTTTTGACAAAAGCCATTTTAACAGATGTGAAGTGATGTTTCAGTGTGATTTAGATTTGCATTTCCCTAATGATGAATGATATTGGGTACCCTTTCATATACCTGTTGGTCATTTTTTTATCTTCTTTGGAAAAAAATGTCTACTCAAGTTCTTTGTCCATTTTTATTTATTTATTTTTTTAAGATTTTATTTATTCATGAGAGACACACAGAGAGAGGTGGTGACATAGGCAGAGGGAGAAGCAAGCTCCCTGTCGGGGAGCTGGATGTGGGACTTGATTTCGGGACCCTGGGATCCCGTCCTGAGCCAAAGGCAGATGCTAAACCACTGAGCCACCCAGGCATCCCTCTTTGTCCATTTTTAAATTGGGTTATTTGTTTTTTGTTATTAAGTTATAGGAATTCCTTGTAAATTTTGGATATTAACTCTTGATCAAACTCTTATTGTTTGCAAATATTTTCATTCATTCTACGGATTGCCTTTTCCTTTTTTGATGGATTCCTTTGCTGTGCAGAGGCCTTTTCGTTTTACATAGTCACACTTGTTTATTTTTGCTTTTGGTGTCAAATCCAAAAAGTCATGGCTAAGACCAATGACAAAGAGATTATCTTCTGTGTTTCCTTCTAGGAGCTTTACAGTTTCAGGTCTTCAAGTCTATAATCCATTTTGGGCTGATTATTGTGTATGGTATCAGATAGCCATCTAGCTTCATTCATTTGCATGTGGATATCTAGTTTTCCCAATACCGTTTATTAAAGAGACCGTTCTTCCCCCATTGTGTATTCTTGGTGGCTTTGTCAAAAATTAATTAGCCTGGGTGGCTCATTCAGTTGAGCATCTGACTCTTGTTTTTTTGGCTCAGGTCATGATCTCTGAGCCAAGGGCAAGCTCCGAGTTGGGCTCCATGCTAAGCAGGGAGTCTGCTTGAAGATTCTCTCCCTCTGCCCCTTCCCCCACTCTTTCTTTCTAAAATAAAATAAAATAACTCTTAAAAAAATTAATTAACCAAAAAAAAAAAAAAAAAAGAATTAACCATACAGGCATGGGTTTTTTTCTGGTCTCTTTATTCTGCTCCACTGATCTCTATGTCTGTTTTTAATGCTAATACCATACTATTTTGACTACTGTAGCTTTGCAACATAGCTTAAAATCAGGAACTGTGACGCTTCCATTTTGTTCTTTCTTGAGATAGTTTTGGCCATTCAAGGTCTTATATGGGACCATACCATTTACTTGTGTCTTCTTCAGTTTCTTTCATCAATCTTTTATAGTTTTCAGTGTACAGATCTTTTACCTCCTTGGTTAAATTTAATCCTAAGTATTTCATTCTTCTTGATGCTATTATAAATGACAATGCTTTCCTAACATGCAACTGATTTTTTTTTTGATTAGTGAAAATCTAATTTTATTACTTCAATAATATGCAACTGATTTTTGTATCTTGATTTTGTTTCCTGCAACTTTACTTCTTTTACTAATTCAGGTTTTTTTTTTTTTTTTTTTAAGTAGTTAGGCATTTTTTTGTATCTTGTTATCTGCAAACACAGACTATTTTTCTTTTTTCCTTTCTGATTTGGATGACTTTTATCTCTTTTTCTTACCTAATTATTCTTTTGAGCTCCCAGGAGGATCTCTGTCATGCTGAGTAATTAGAAGCCAGATCTTCAGGGAGCAGCTAGTAAGGTATGCAGTCAAACCCCTTCCGGGGAGTGATAGGAGACTGGTGGGTTTTGTTTGCTTTCTCTGTGCTGAATGGGATAGCCACAGGGAGTACTCACATGTCCTTTGAAAAACTGCTCTTTGTCTTAGTCCTGAGGGACTTGAGGGCCATTCCCTCTCAGAACTGATGATCAGGAGTCTTGGGGGTCAGCCTTGAAAATCGGGGTGTTTTATGTGTAGCCCAAACCCTTAGCTTCTCAGAAGGAAACAGATTTGGAGGTGGGTCCCTCCTGATTGTGAGATGCTGTATCAAGGGTGAAGTTGATGGTGAGAATGTATCTCAGTCTTTCCCACCTGTTTCAATGTGGGTAGTTTCTCAGTTGCCTGATACGTAGGAGTCAGTCAAGTAGTTTCTGGCTTTCTCTCGGGATTTTTCTTCTATACACGTAGCTATATATTCTTGGCTTCTGAGGGAGGAAGGAAATTCATGATCCTCCTATGATGCCGTCTTAGCGATATCACTCCAAAATCATCCCTTCATTCCTTTTTATGACTGAATGATTCTCCATTGTATGGCTATACCATAGTTTGTTTATCTATTCATTTATTGATGGACATTTGGGCTGATTCTACTTTTTGGCTCTTGTGAATGGTACTGCTGTAATAAGTGTTTTAAAACTTTTTTTAAAAAATTAAAGCTGTACAAGTACATAGTTTCAAGAATCAAACAGCTCTACAAGCCCTCTTACAAGAGCAATGGTTACTCAAACAACCCTCATACCACTTTGCTGTTGAATTTCCCTGCTCCCTAAAAGTCGGTAGAACGGTAAAGAGTCTTAATTCTTTGTGATCTTTGAAAATTCTTCTGCTCCTTTCTTGGTAGTTCTTTCCCTGGCCTTTTACATATGTGCCATTAATTCTCAGCCTGCAGGTCTCCAGAGCTCAGGTGTGCTCTCTCAGGTGTGGCTCATCCTTTCCAGCAAATTCTAAGTATTTAGCCTCCCCCAACTCCATCTCTGTGACCTGTTGAGCACCCCCCTTCCCTCACGCTGCATTGCAGCCTGGAAATCGCTTCTACCCAGGTCAGGTCTAGGGCTCATTTGTGTCCCTCTCTCAGAGGCTGCAGTCCTGTTCAGTCTGTTGTCCACTGTCTGAGCACTGTTTTTTCACATCTGTTTTTCTAGGTGTATAATGCAAGAGCATGAATAAATCCAGTTGCTCTTACTCTACCATGACAGGATTCAGAAGCCCCCTTCTGAGGATTTTTGGTGATTGTTCTCTTCTTAAGTTTCTTTAGTTTCTTTCTTCCAGGCCAGGCTCTTTTTGTTTTTGTTGTTTATATTTTTCCGATCACATCCGCTCCCCCTCACCGCCACCTTGTTTATTTTGGTTTTTGTCTTTGGCTATAACAGACGTTTTCTTCAAGTTCCTGGTTACTCTAGACTGCATATTTAAGATGAGGGCACTAACACTGATTGGAAACTCGATGTTTGTTTTGGGGCAGGGGTCATCACCTGATGGGTTTCCCTGGAGAGTGATCTGATTTTACAGCTGTTTACTACTTAACATTGCTCTTTGGTTAAGTACTAGTGTGCTTTGTTTAGAATGAAGAAGTGTGCTTACACCCTTGAACTTGTGACTGAGGTAATGGCCAGTGGATTGCATCAGGGGACGCTGATGAAAACAAATAGACTTTTTCGGATATATTAAATGATAAGCTGACCATTCCTTATTCTGTGTAAGCACAAGAGTACTTTGTTTTATGTGAATTTTTACTTTACTTTGAAAATATGACTGTATTCAGTAGCTCAGGCTGCCATCACGAAATATCATAGACTGGACAGCTGAAACAATAGGAATTTCCCACAGTGCTGGATGCTGGAACCCCAACATCAAGATGCCGGCCAATTGGCTTTTGGGAGGGTTCTCTTCCGGCTTGTAGAAAGATAACTTCTCACTATGTTGTCACATGGGGAGAGGAGGAGAGAGAGGAAGAGTAGGGGAGACAAAAGAGAGGGAGAGGGGGAGGGGAGGAGGAGGGAGGGAGAGACAGAGCTGTCTGGGGTCTCTTTTTATAAGAACCCTTTTTCTATTGGATTAAGGCTCCACCTATATGACCTCATTTAACTTTACTCCTTTAGAGGCCTGTCTTCAAATATTGGCACACTGGGGGTTAGAGATACAACATCTGGATTTGGAGAGCACGCACTTCACTCCATAGCAATGATCAGTTATTTTTCTTATCTAGAGTATAAGCTCCTTTGAAGAAAGGAGTCATTTTTTTTTTAATTTTTGCTTTTGCTTTATTGCATTCTCTCTTTAAAACCTATTCTGCCGCCCAACTCCTAATCATGTCCATAATCACCCAATTGATAATTAGGTCATGTGACCAGGTGAAGTCCAGATGTAGCCTCCTTAGTTCATAGTTCATGTTAAAAGGTGCCTCAAAGTGCACCCTTTTTGCAGTGCCCCTCAGACACTGAATGACCTAGTCAATCGTTACTAGGTACTGTGGAAGGTGATGAAGATAAATGCTCTTATATATAAAATCTTTCTGTATCTCCTGACATATCAAATTATCATCTGGGAATAAAATGGAGAATTTATGGTCCCATAAGTATACATTAAATGTCAATCTCAAATGAAAGAGTTTTAAGGAAGCACCTGTTAGCCTTATAAAACTTCCTTTTAAATCGTCTTACCCTATTCATGTGTATGTACAGGAATTATCATAAGATAAAATAGGTACTTCACAAATCATTTTGCAACAATGGCAAAAATGAACACTTCAGTCAATCCTTTTTATGATGAAATGTTTTAAAGCCTAGCTATCCAGGGCACCTGGTGGCTCAGTTGATTAAGTGTCCAGCTCTTGGTTTTGGCTCAGGTCATGACCTCAAGATCATGAGATGGAGCCAGTGATATTGGCTCCATGCTCAGCAGGGAGTCTGCTTGGATTTCTTACCTTCTCTCAGTCTCCCCTCCCCCAAATAAATATATCTTAAAAAAATCATGTCTGGGTATCTGATCATCAAATTAATCCATTGTTAATTGAGTAATTCTGAGGCTATTTCACTTGTAGAAGCATTATGAACTATCAGGGGACATGATTTTGCATATCCATTTGTAGCAACTCAGTTCTTAGCTGACCTTTGACTATTTCTCCCTGAATTAAACATAAAGATAAACTTGTGACTCATTTGGATTTTAAATTTTGGATGTTACAAGGAGAAAAGTTTAAAATAAACTTTGCATTTTAATATGCTTATTTTTCTGAAGTGAGTGAATCGAACACTTAAGGTTTTAGAACCCATAATGCATCTCTGTGTTTTTCAAACAGAAAAATGAGCAGAGGAGAAACTCATTTTTATTATATTAGCTCTCTGTATTATCTGACTTTTTGTTCAGTGAGATCATTTTGAAAAGGTTAAGTGACTTGGAAATTTACAAGATGTTCTTAGTTTCATGTCCTATTCAGTTCTTCTCCCAGGAGAGGATGTTGAAGACGCTGCCCATGTTAGCCATCAGTATTTCTGACCCGTGGAACTATTTGAGTAAAACTGTATGGGAGAAAAAGGAAAAGAGTAATAAAGGTAATATGTATCTAGAGCAATAATGGATGTAGGAAAAAATACGTGATTTCTGTACATATGGCGTTTTTAGTAAAATAGTGTAAATCAGACTGACATAAAAATTAGGGAACATACAAGATGGAATATAAACTGGATATAAACTGTAAATGCTAAAATGCATTTGGAGAAAGGAGACATCAGTGTAGCTTTAGAGGAACCGAGGCAGACAGTGGAATATTCTGGGAGTCTATTATTGAAGGAAAGATAGAATTCTATCAGAATCCAGGAGGAAGGATTGCATGTTCTGTAGTTGCAGCAGCTGTCAGCAAAGACAGGTAGGTGAAAAAAGAGTATTTTTGCCCAATGGGAACCTTCTGGAGGGAGGTCTGACTGGAGAAGATCCATAACATGGAGATAAAGATGAAGAAAATTCTTCCATGACATAGAGCCATGAACACACCCAAACAGCTGGGTTTTTTCTGGAAATTATTTTTTTCTACCTTGAATTTTTGGAAAATACATCTAAGGTGGGGTAAACAAATAGGGCAGCAGTTCGGGTGGGCTGTATCCTCACTTGAGCCCTTGCTGGCTGTGTGATCTTGGCAGTTTCTCAATTTTTGGAGGTTTGAAAGCTGCCATAGCCTTGGCCTCGTTCTCCTTGTCTTGCTTTACTTCCTCTTGGTTTCCAATATACAGTTTTCACATGTCTGAAGCTGATTTCTGTCTGTCTTGACCCATAAACTTCCTTCATACCTGTCACCTAAGTTAAACTTTTCAATTTTTAAAAAAATATCCTACCTAGTTACAACATCTTGGTGAAGGCCTGAGACCTTTGCAGGTTATATGGATCTTTGATCTTCCTCATCTTTGGACTCTTAGTACATTTGGAATCTGTAGCACATCTCATTTAATCCTTACTCATAAATTCTCCACCACATTATATATATATATTTGCTTGTGGATCTCACACTTGGTTATAATTGTTTTTATAGCAATGACCATGATATCATATTGGATCCACAGTAGATGTTCATGGGGGCACATGTCAATTAAGTTTATTGGTAGATATTTCTGAAATTTTGGTCTGCTTTTTGGTTACTTTGACATTCTGAAGGATTTTTCCTAAAGTATGCTTTTGGAAGTCAGGAGGGGAAAAATGTTGCCATATGCATCTGAGTTTATTTCCATTTAGTTTGAGATCTTTCAGAGAAAAAAAAAACCAAAGTAGGAAATAGCAAAATGAAATTCTAGAAATAAGTCTAGTGAAACATATAATAAAATCTATTTATAGAGCGTTTCTTATAAGGTTTTCCCATATGATAGTTTCATAATATTAGGTGAATGGTCACACAGCTGTGTTTCTCTCCCTAAGAAATTTTATATTTTCATTAGTAGATCCTCTGAACATTATCTTAACAGAATTTATTATATTCTAATGTTTACTACTTATATAGTGAGCTTTGAGAATTATCACATATTAAAAGTAATTGCCATCATATTTCCTAAAATTATATTATCTCTATAAATGTCTATCCTTAGGCATTTATATTAAAAAAATCAAACTTTGCCACTAAAATATCATCATTATGTAGATGATTATGACAAACTCAGAAAATTGTTCACATCTGAATTGCTAAAACAGATTTACAGAAATTTTTATTTATGAATATAGATGCATCATACCACAGTAAATATGGAACATCTTAATTGGAAGATGGATGGAATAATACATATTTTTCTTTTCATGTGTGTTTTCCAAAGACCTATAAGATTTTTTTTTAAAAGCGACTAAATTAAGATAATTTCGTTCTTTTATGTGATTTGCTAAATTCTTCTTAAGAAGCTTATTAGAACAAATGTAGCAAAATTATACTCACATTACTAATGTGACTCTAATAGAGCAAATGGATATATTTTCCTTCCTGTAGCATTTTACTCTTCAAATGGTTTCTATTAGTATGCTGCTTCTAACAAACTCCAGTTAGCAAAGATAAATGTCTTCTTTTGTTCAAAAAGGGTGTAATACTTTTAGTTTGAAACAAAAACAAAAACAAAACCCTTTCACATGGTTCTTCAAATTGTACAAGTTACCAAGCTGACATGGCACAGTAAATCAGTTTGTTTGAGAAGATGGCCACTGTGTATATTATTTTAAAAATTAATCAATTTTTGAATAATTAATATATATAGTACACAATTTAAATGTTTCAAAAAGAGATACAATGTAAAACAAATTTCCCACTTACCCTTGTCTACCAGCAGACCAATTTTCTGTCTGACTGAACTGAAATCACTTTATTATATGTCCTTCCAGATACACTCTATGCTCACAGACATTTGAATATATATATATATATATATATATATATATATATACTCTGTTTTTCACATTAATTGTATACAATTCAGTTTTTCATCTTTTTTCACTAAATAGCATTTATTGAGGACTGTTCATTTTCATAACCTATGGAGACGTATTTTTTAGTGGCTGATTATTAATCTTTTGCATATCTATACCAAGATGTGTTCAACTAGTCTGCTATCAATAGGTTTTCTGTAGTTTCTTTCTTTCTTTTTTTAAAGATTTTATTTATTTATCCATGACAGACACACAGAGAGAGGCAGAGACAGGAAGAGAGAAAAGCAGGCACCCTGCAGGGAGCCCAATGTGGGACTCGATCCCAGGACCCTGGGATCACCTCTGGGCCAAACGCAGACGCTCCACCATTGAGCCACCCAGGTGCTCCTGTAGTTTGTTTCTTAAACAATCTTTTGTTCATTCTCCATGAGTAGCTTTGTACCTATAATATTGGAGCATTTTTAAAGGACAAATTTATAGGCAGAGAGTTAGGACGAAGGGGCTGCACCTTTTAAAATTGGTAGACATTCACAAACGACCAACATAAAACCAGGGTTAGTTTCACACCAATGGAAAGGATAAAGCCCTTTATCCCTACTCTCACTGAAAAGCATCAGACTTTTTTATTTTTGCAGTCTGATTTTGTAAGGTAATAAATAAGATAGCAAATGGGATCTTACAGTTCTGTTTAGAAATTTTTTTATGATGAGTGAAGTTCAATATCTTTTAAATGTTTAAGGACCATTTCTATTATATTATAAATGATCTGTTTGTATCCTCTTCCCTTTTTTTTCTGTTGGTCTGTTGGCCTTTGGAGGAACTCATCATAATTAAGGGCTAATGACATATTGCAGCAAATGTTTATTCCTGTTTGGTTTTTGCCATGAAAAAATGGATTTTTTCCTATACTTTGAATTTGTTAATATTTTTCTCTTTTGTGTACTGGGTTTTGTGTTATACTCAGGATTTTTCTACCTTAAGATTAAATAAAAATATTTTTCCCCTTGGGTGCTTGCTAATGGTTTGTGATTCCTTTTTCTCTTATGCTTCTTTTTAAAGATTTATTTATTTATTTTTAGAGAGACAGAGAGAGAGAGCGCACAAGAGCGTCGGGAGAGGGACAGGAGAGACTCTCAAGTAGACGCCCCACTGAGCACAGAGCCCAATGTGGTGCTTGATCTTGCGACCCTGAGATCGTGATCTGAGCCAAAATCTAGAGTCAGGTGCTTAACTGACTGAGCTACGCAGGTGCCCCCTTTCCTGTTTCTTTAAAATAAATGTTTTATATTTTTACTCCACATTGATACAACATTATTTATTGAATATAACTTTATCCAGTAACCCATCTGTATCTTCTGGAGTAGAATGATCTTTCATCATATTCTAAAGACCTCAATGTATTTGTCCCTGTTTCTGGGTTTTCTTTTCATCTATTGGTACCATTTCTTGACTACTTAAGTACCATCACACTGTTTTGATTATTGCAACTTTAGAATAGGTTTTAGTATCTGATGGTCTAGTCATTATTTCTATCTTTTTCTTCAGGGTTTTCCTATGTATTTTTTTTTTCAGGGGAACTTTAGAATCAGCTTTCCTATTTAAAAAGAAACTCTTCTTTTTTATTTTATTTGCAATGACAACAAGCATACATTTATTTAGGGAGAATTGGCATCTTTGCAACATTAAATTTTCCTATCCAATTATAGTACATATTTTCCCATTTATTAAGGTCTAATACTGTATCTCTCAGTAGTATTTGAAATATTTCTGCATATGTAGTTTTTACATTTGAATAAGTTTATTTCTGGACTTAGGGATACTATTTTGAGTTCATCTCTTGTTTGTCTTTGAGCTGGTTTTGGATATTTTTTGAATTAATTTTGAACTAAGTCATGTCTCTGAATTCTCATATTTTTTGCAGTATAAGAGTTTTCCAGTGGATTCTCTTGGATTAGAAGCATCTAATCTTCAAAAAAATTACCTCCTTTCTGCTGATCACATCTTTTTCTTTCTTTCATTTAATTGCCTTGGCTAGTCAGTTGAGAATAATGCTCAATATTTGTGATAGTTAACAGCCTAGTCTTGTCCTTGATTTAATGGAAATGATTTTACTGCTCTTCAACTCTTCTAGAAAGCAATTTACTTCATCTGTTTTCATACTTACTTGCACATAACTGAGAAGTCTGTTTTGATTTGTGATTTTATCCTCACATTTGTGATTTCTTTCTCTTATCTTTATTAATTTACTATTTATATGCAAAGAGTCACCTAATAAAATAGGTTCAGGTTTACTGGAGATAGGCAGCTGCTGGGTTTGGCTTTCATATTCATGATTTTACTTGATTTTTGGCATCTGGAGATTTGTTTTACTTCCTGACAAGCTCAGCAGTGCATTTAAAAGTGTTTAAGTTATTTTAACTAGCATTTCCAAGCATTTTATGTCCTAGAAATCCTATATGTCTTTTTGAAAGTTACCAACATTTGTTTTTTAGAAAATGCTTTCGTTAGCTACTTTCATCCCTTTGTTTCCTACTGTATTTCTCTTTTCTATTATTCTTCCTCTTTACTATCACTTTCATTTCATAAATGTTAGCTTTTGTTTTATAAATATAATTTGCTGAACTTAATTGGATTTGAACATAGTAGGATCATGGAAAGCACAAGGCTTCACCCAGCTACATAATATGAATGAACTGAAGCTGTTTTTTGAGAGTTCAGGAGGAAATGTCAGTGACAACACTAAGTTGTAAGATGCCAAGGAATGTGGATGCAGAATTCAGTTTATTGTAATAGGACTCTTTCTAACAATCAGAACTTTCACAAACTCCAAAAAATCCATGGTCTCCCATACTGGTGCCTTTCAGCATGATTGCATCCTTGGATGTGTTGTATAGGCACACAGGGGGCATTGGGTAGGGAGTTGCAATGGTTGGTTTCTCTAGTTCCTTCTAGCTCTGACATAAACAATGCCCCCAAAACACTAGGCCCACTCGGGCTGTCACTGTAAATGGCTTTGGATAGCATTGTAATAAACAGCTCTACTTTACTGAGTCTGCCTGCCTTGCATCGGGTCTGAATATAATTAGGACTCATTATTCATAAAACCAGCCTGCACACACTGTTGCTCATCTTGTGGGGCTCCTGGGAAACATTTCTAGAGTTAACTGGGGATGCAGAGTAAAGCTAAGGCATTTCTTTTGTAGGCTTATAAATGCTAGATCAGTTTTTATTTCTTCTGCTGTTTTATATATTATATAGGAAAGCACACACACACACAACATTGGTGCACAGTAGTTCCTATATGATCTCAAAAGTTATGCTTTTCATTTTTTCATAGGTCACAGTTGAATCTTGAGTCATTTTGGACCAATGGCTGTTTTGGGGCAGTGTTGTGGGAGGGGCAGGGCATGCTGAGCAATTACAGCATATTAGCCTGATGAATGAAAATATGTGGCCCATGTGAATGGGAGGAAGAGAAAAGAAGCTTAGAACATTCACTGAAGACTATCCATGAGACATTGTTTGGCATAACGTGATAGAAAGGCACTGGGGTGCTTTGCAGTCTGTGCTCTTGCAGTATATGTATTTTTAATATACAAGTAGTGATTTATTGTGTGCCTACTATATGCAGAGTATTTTACGCTAGTTTAAGCCACTTAATAGGTTCCAGAGTAAGAAAAATTATACCCCTCTCCCTCCCACTCTTATAGATAAGAAAAATGAGATTTAGAGGGGTTAATTGCCCTATTTGTTACTCTTAGAGGTGATGTTCAAAATATTTAACAACTTCGTGCTTCATCAAAACTGATAGCTGACCAATAAGTACGTATTGAGTCCAGTTTACTGGACGAGGTGCAATATTGCCACTATTGATCTTAATTATCCCCTAATACTTTTCTCACCTTTAGTTTTGAAGATCACAACCACTGCCCTCACTCCCTTCCTTTTCACCTCGTGCCCAGGCAGCCCTTCTCTCTGGTGTGGTCAAGCACATGGCTCCATCTTTCCTCACTCCAATCTGATGTTACTGCTCATGAGTCTTCTCAAGTCACTCATTGGTCACATCTTGGTCCTCAGAAACTTCTCGGGACTCTTCACTTCTGTTGACTACTAACCTCTGCGATTTTTTGGGCACACACTCTGCTCCAATCAAGGTATTAAGCTGTTCCCAGATATTTTCTGGTTATAATATCACAGAAAATCTAGTGAGATAGATACTGTTTCTATATTGCAGATGATGAATATGAAGCTGAAAGATCCCTTTGCCTGCCCTCATGCACCATGGCCATGGTGGAAGCAGGAGTGAGAATTTGTCTCGCTGTCTAAACCTTTTAACTTGATATAAACAAGTCCTCTACAAACCTAAAATGCAACATAGTGCTTGACACATAATAGTTTCTCAATAAATATTTGGTGGTGAATAAGTAAATATTCTTATATCTTTATCTCTGTACTCTAGGAACATAGGCCAATTTATTAATCTCTGAATGTGTATTACATATAAATATCTGGAGGCTCTTGTCCATATAGTTAATTTTGCTTCCAATATTCATAACCCCCCTCTTGATACTACTTGTATGCTTAATTTATTATTATTTTATACCATGTGCTATTATTTAATTTCTCATTTTAAAAAAATTGCTCAATTAGTTGGTAAATTTTTTGAGGGAATGCATAGTCTCTATAATTCCTTGAATCATAAACATATTGCCTTGCTCATATTCATGATTATTTGACTAGTGCTGGCCTCACCTTTTGGCACCCATTCTTTGAGATGGCAAGAATCTTGCTCATTTTTGCAGAAATTAAATCCCTAGGGCTGAACATAGGAGCAAATTCCATAACAAGTGCTCAAAATACTATTATTAATATTCATTATGCATTCTAAATTATGAAAAAATGCACTGACTTTTGAAATAGACTTTGGTTCTGCCCTTTAATAGCAACATCATCTTGTACAACTTAATTAATCTCTCTGAACCCAGTTTCCTTATTTGTAAAATGAAATAATAATAGTGCTACCCACACAGGAGTGTTACAAACACTTTGCACTTAGGATGAGCATAATAAATGGTTTGGTTGAAATAGATGTGGAATACAAATGAACTGTTACTGAGATTTATTTCATGATCTAGAAAGTTCATTATAGAATAACATAAAAGTGCACTTCTTGAGACGATGTCCTAGAACACCATAAATCAAAGGATTCTAGGTTATGTTCTAGGAGGACTCTGAAATATCATCCATAAAGCCTTCAGCCTACTGTTCCCTAATCTAGCATTTTCCATTGGGCAGGCCAAGAACGATCGATATTTAGGGTGCTTATAGATGCTCTGTGGGAAGATTTTTGTTGTAAAGAAACATTTATAAGAGCTAAATTAAAAACAGTTAAGTGTTCCTGAAACATACCTTTTAATATGCAGTGAATATGGTATAACTTGTAGCATTTTCCACTCTCATTTGACCACCAAATACTTTTATTTTCTTGCATGCTGTGTGGTTAGTAAATGTTTCTTAAGACTATCCTCAAGAGATGCCTGGGTGGCTCAGCGGTTGAGCATTTGCCTTTGGCTCAAGGCATGATTCTGTGGTCCCGGGATCGAGTCCCACATCAGACTCCCTGCGTGGAGCCTGCTTCTCCCTCTGCCTCTGTCTCTGCTTCTCTCTCTCTATGTTTCTCATGAATAAATAAATAAAATCTTTTTTAAAAAAAAGACTGTCCTTGAGAAAATCTAGGATGGTTAGTTTCTAATCTTGTGCCAAAATTCTGTAAAAGTAACTCAGCGAACAAAATGTTCTTTAGAATATAGAAGAAGGAGTTAGAATAGATTTATGGATAAGTGTAATAAATATTCCTAAAGTCAGTGTTTTGTAAGAACAATATTTACTACAACAATAAGTGATTAACCAATGTGATGCTTAGATAATAAGGCAAATAACTTAAAATTAAAAAATTTTTTATTTAAATTCAATTTATCTAACATATAATGTATTATTAGTTTTATAGGTAGAATTTAGTAACTCATCAGTTGCATATAACACCCAGTACTCATGACATCAAGTGCCCTCCTTCATGCCCCACACATCCCCCGTCCAGCAACCCTTTTTGTTTCCTAGAGTTCAGCATCTCTTATGGTTTGGCTTCCTCCCTTTTTTAAATCTTCTTTTCCTTTTCCTTCCCTCCCTCTATGTTCATCTGTTTTGTTTCTTCAGTTCTTCAGTTCCACCCATTTGGTATTTGTCTTTCTCTGACTGACTTATTTTGCTTAGCATAACATCCTCTAGTTCATCCACATCGTTGTAAATCAAATAAAACCAAGATTTAAAATTTTGTCTTAATCATCCCCAAACCACCATCTCCCACTAAGTGTGGAAATTTTAATTGGTATGCTGAAGAGAACCTGAAAGCTTGTTTTCATTCTGAATGCATGTCTCTTAGAAGAGAAATTTAAGCATAACAGGAGTAGGACCCTTCAGGAGGAACGAGATGTAAATAAATCAGAATATATGATCCTTCATTGCAGAATCGTTTTATTTTTGACTCTTTACAGAGGTCAGAAAAGGACACAACTTGTATTCATTGAAGATCATGTGTTTCAAGTTGAGGGCTGGCTGCCATTTTCAAAGTTTTGAGATTCTTTTATGATCTGAGAAATTGCTTCTGTTTTCACATTGTGCCATGGCGGTAAATATCTATTGGAAGCATTAAATAACACTTTGTAGATATTGTCCTAAATAAACATCCTTTATTATTGTAGTTTCCTTTTAATGATTTAATGATTTCCAAGAGCTGATGTTGAGCTATCTCCAAAATGTTTTGCTTGGATTCTCTGTGTGATAATCTGAGATAGTGAGAAGAGCGATTCCAACGACAGTATATTTTTTTAAATGTTTTTTCCTTCTATTTTCTTGTTTTAAAGTGAAATTTGCTCAACTTTGCAATGGACTTTTCTCTCCTTAGACATGAACCACTAAATTTTCTTTTTTATAAAATAGGTCTCGGGAAGCAAGGGCTGAGGATCTTCCATGACACTCTCTACACATAGTTTCCAATTAAATATGTACCTTAGAAAGGCAGTATTCTATGTCTTAAGAAGATCTACAGGATCTTTTTTCAAATAGTCACATTTACTTATAAAGTAGGCAAAATAAAGGAAAATTTTTTTCTTGAGACTCAATTTTTCTATCATAAAAACAATAACTGAGGGCTGGCCATATCTCAGACTTGAAAATAATAATTGAATCATCACAGCAAACCCTTTTTACAGATCAAAAAATGGAAGTGCCAAGATGTCACCCAGGCAGTAGCCCTTACAGCCTGCTCCTAACAGCCTCCTTTTAATACTGTGCCGGGTGCTCCAATGGAGTCTAAGAGAATTATTGGGGAACAGAAGTTATACCTTCCACTTCATACCCTTGCTCTCTCCTCAACCCTTTCCTTGACTCTCAAACCTTGGCTTGTGAAGTAGAAATATACCCCCATTAGCGTTGCAATAAATACCTGAATGGCAATAAGATGTGGAGTTGAGGATGGCACAGAGAAGTGACACTTGTCCATCTTCAGCATGTTTGGACCTCAGCTCAGCCATCCATAAATGCCTAGTTAATGGTGTAACCCAGATCAGCATCCAGCCCTGCCTCCTAAGGGACCTTTGCCAATGCTTTAGAGGGAAGGGCTGAATAAGAAGTTAAAACTAAATAAATGAAATGAAATAAAGTAAAATGTGCACAATTATTTTTCTAAGAAATTGAGTGAACACACAGAGTTGGCAATATGTTGCAACACAAGTGGATTTCCTCCATTTTAGCCCAATATCAATGGGGATGGAAAGGTTATGGCTGGGGCCATTTTCTTGGCACCCTAGGAACCTCTTGAGAACAAGAGTAGCAAGGGAAAGGTGGTGTCAGTCATGGCCATGTGTGTGCCTATGAGGAAAGTGATGCCCCCAAAGGTCCTTGACCTAGAAGAGGGGAGGGTCTGATGCCTGGATTACAGTGAACCTGGAAGTGGATCTTGTTTGCTATAATTGGGACCTTTTTGTATCCTTTGGGCCAATTTGTCTTAGGGAGATTTGGGTCAACAATCTGGTATTTATAAATCTGTTTATGAGAAATTTAAGATAAGAGGTTCTATTCTCTCAATATGCCAATGCTGTGTTTATGGAACTATTTGACATGATAAGGAATCTTCTTTTCTTTAGGAACAAGTGTCTCTGATGGAATTCTTTTGTTCATTCATACTCTTATTTGCATTTTCAGTGTATATTTTCATGTTTTTACATCTTATATTCCATTCAGGTGGTCTTTATATTGCCTATGAAAGACTCATAATATTTGATATGAGCAGTAGTTTAAGAAGATCAAAGCATCTACATATATGAACCAGAATGAAGATACAAAATTAAAAAAAATTCTGTTTCTGGAACCAGAAATTCATTTTTTTGCTGAAATTCTCTGGTATTATCATATTATGTCCTAAAACACTCAACCAGCAGAGCAAATGTTCTCTCTCTACCAGGAAATGAATTAACTATCATCATTTTTTTAAAGTAGATTTAGTGGAGTCCCTGATGGACATATGAAAAATAGTTCCCTTTTACTATTGAGGAAAACCATGCCCAGCCAAGGTACATCCAGTGACTATTAAATGGTTCATTATAAACTTAATTTCTTGATCTATCTGCACAAAGACACATCAGTTCCAGTTCAGTTGTTGACATTTGCTGATACATAAAGAAAATATGTATCTTTTAAAACATATGTCCATGTTTTCAGGCTTGAATTAGAGAGAAAGTGTTAGTTACACAAATAAATCTTGGTTAACTAAGCTGGACTTGGGTGAACAATTATGAATAGTTTGCATTTTAATTTTTCTAATCAAGTGCATCTCTTCAACTAAAATATATTTATGTCACCGTCTTTCTCAGTTTTATTTACTTACTTTTAAAAAAAAGATTTTATTTATTTATTCATGAGAGACACAAAGAGAGAGGCAGAGGGAGAAGCAGGTTCCCTGCAGGGAGCCTGATGCGGGACTCCATCCCAGGACCCTGGGATCATGACCTGAGCCAAAGGCAGATGCTCAACCACTGAGTTGCCCAGGCGCCCCACTTTCTCAGTTTTAAATTCTATGGTAAAGGTGGATTTTTTCAATCATCACTACATAGGAATCAGAACAAAGTCAATATGAATCTTTGCTCCTCAACAAATACTACTTGCTACCATCAGGTTGGTCTCCTGCCTGTTTCTTAGTCCTGCTGTGCTCAGCTAACTTTGAGTCTTTAAAAAAATATATTTAGATAATCTAAAAGGCCTTCCCAAGTTCTATTTTGCTCTCATCCTTTGTCCCTTTGTTCAGGATATCCACATACCTCGAAGATTTTCTTTTTTAAATCCTTCCAAGTTTGTCTGTACAATCAGAATCTTAATATATACCACCCTATTCTCTAGATGTCTCTACCATGTAATTTACACAAGCAGTAGTGGATAGAAGTTTTGTTCATGACTTATTTCATTGCATATATCTTACTTCTTCAATTATATTATAAACCTTCAGAGAGGAAACTCTATATATCAGTTTAATTATTTTGTATTCCTTCACACTTAGAGGAAGGCTAGTGAGAGGTGGGTAATCTGTTTCTTGATATTTTACCTGAATAGCTTTTAATTAGTCTGTGGGCAGGTTAATTCATAGGCTAACTTAAGTAATTTAATAAGCTTACAATTTAATACAACTTAGTAAGTCATCAGCAAGGCATTTCCCTCCCTTACATAGACTATGGTTTTCAAGAGTTGTATTTCCAATATTTTTTACTCAAGCACTGAGAACTTCCTGTATGCAGGAATTATTTTCGTGTCCTAATTGAGACACTATATATAGTGGAGATTTTTTTTAAACCATATTTTAAATTCAGCTTGTGGGGTAGGTTAAGATATCAGAGGTATGGTTATTAGTAAATATTTTTTAAAAAACTTTGCAAGTCTCTTTTTTATTACAAGTTTTTTTTTTTTTTTTTTTGAAATAATACATGCTTGGTGTAGAAAACACAGAAAATGTGGGAAAGCAGAACAAACCAAAATAAGACAAAACAAGAATCCCTCATAATTCCACTGGTTTCCTCATCAGTAATATCCTGGTATATTTTGATCCTTACAGTGCTTTTTCTAGATCAAAAAAGACTCTAGAACTTTTGTGAGGCCCAAACTTTTACATTTACATTTTCTTCTTTAAGAAAAAGAATACAAAATTATAAATAAAAAATTGAGTTCAAAAGTAAATATTTACATAGAAAGCAATGCAAATCACAGAAATTACAAATTTTGTAAAGTAAAAAACTACCACAAATGTCAGAAAAATAATGGATTATTTTTTAAAAATGTTTTACTGTTTCACATGCCTCTTCACTATGTTTTGGGTTGAACGCTCACTGATTGCTTCTGTGTAAGACAATGATTTCTTTTTTTAATTAAAAAAAAAGAGTATTTATTTATTTATTTATTTATTCACGAGAGACGCACAGAGAGAGAGAGGCAGAGACAGAGGCAGAGGGAGAAGCAGTCTCCATGCAGGGAGCTCGATGTGGGACTCGATCCCAGGGCTCCAGGATCACACCCTGAGCCAAAGGCAGGTGCTAAACTGCTGAGCCACCCAGGGATCCCCAAGACAATGATTTCTTGAAAATGCTTTTATTTATTTATTTTTTTCGAGGGGGAGAGAGAGAGGGAGGGGCAGAGGGAGAAACAGACTTCTCGCTGAGCATGGAGCCTAGTTTGGGGCTCTATCCCAGGACCCTGGGATCATGACCTGAGCCCAAATCGAGTTGGCTGCTTAAATGACTGAGCCACTTGGGCCCCCGACAATGATTTTTTTTAAATACCATTTTCTATAGATAACTAAATAGATAATTTATCTTCCCCCTCAAATAGTAGATCAAAATTCATTTATTACTGGGGAATCTTTTTTTTTTTTTTTTTTTAGCTTCACACTACTTACTGGTATGGCCTCATCTGTAACTTCTCTGTTGCAAATGGGAGGGAGGGATGGGTATTTCTGGTGAGGTGGGGGGCAGCCCGTGCTCCCACAAAGTTTGTCTAGTCTGGAGAGGGTGGAGTTGTCTATGAGACCAGGGTTAGGATGGCCCTGTGATCTGAAAACTAGGCAATGCCTCATACAGATCTTTCTCCTTAGGGACAAAAATAGGCTCTGAGTGTTGTAGAAGATTCTTCAAGAGGTGTTCTTGCTGGACCTGATGGATATGGATGTAGGCCTGGTGGCCTGCAGGTTCTTGAATCCCCAGATGACCACCAGGGTAGAGATGGTGACCTCCAGCCTGGGGAAATGGTCAAAGCTCTTTTCTTCTTGAAAGAGGACATGCCTGATTTTGGAAGAGCTTATACAAAGTAGGGGCCGGGAGTAAAAGTGTGGTGGCTTTGTAGTCAATCCACCCCTCTTCTTTTTTAAAAGTGTTTTTTTTTTTTTTTTTTTTTAAGAGAGAGAGAGAGAGAGCAAGTGAGCAGAGGGGGAGAGAGACAATCAGACTCCATGCTGAGTGTGGAGCCCGATGCAGGGCTCGATCCCAGGACCCTGAGATCATGATCTGAGCTGGAATCAAGAGTCGGTCACTTAACTGACTGAGCCACCCAGGTACCCCCTACCTCTCTTCTTGATATATATTTACACCAAATAGTGTTTGAGTGACCTGATTTTTTTTTTTTACTCAGCAATATACAGTATGTATATTGTGACTTTTCTCCATACTAACAAATATTTTTCTAGAATATAATATTTAAAAGATACTCAATAGCCATCACATAATAAAATTTACCATACTTTCCTTGGCTAATAATCTGTTGCTAGACATTTTGGTTCTTTGTAATTTTTTAGTATTGTAAACAATGTTGCAGCCAACAGTATGCACCTATCTGATGCCTTTTTTCAGGGTAATCTTTTCTTAGGATAAATTTCTAGAAGTGACAGTTCTGGGTAAAATGGTGTGCAGAATTTTTAAAAGGATTTTATATATACATTAAGACTAGATACACTGTCAAGCTATCCTAAAAAAATATTATAACAATATATCCTTCCAATAATAGTTTATGAGAGGAAAGAACTTTGCATTTCTTCAATGGAAAATACTATAAATTAGGCTATTACTCAGTAACCCTGAGAGAACCGTTAAGGAACTGAAGACTGTTTTGAGAAAGACATACACAAGACATGCCTGCCTGACACATTTGTCAGAAGAAGACCATATAGCAACCTTCATGAACAACTTTCCGAAAACTTTCTGCCGACATCAAAAGTCTGTGATGTGTCATTGAATTTTGGTACTTAGGCAGTACGTATGACACATGATCTAATAGTGAAAGAAATTTAAGACAGAATCCTGAAGGTGTGTGTGTCTTCTAGGAAGCTGGTAAAATTTGATGCAGTAGGAGTTGAAGGCTCCTGCAAACTGAGTGTCTGCAATGCATTATTAATGTCCTATGGTTTTGAAGGATGGTAACAACCAGTATTTTCTAGTCAAGTATGAACGTGTCACTGTGGTCTTACATAAGTAAATTTGATGGCATGATTATTTTCTATCCTAGCGTATTTACTATGAAATATGAAGAAGCAAGAGAAGATAGCGCAATAAAAACTACAGAACACTATTAATAAAAACCAGGAAAGAAAAAGAACAAAAGAGCTATTCCATATTGCCAAGCAAATAAAGCAATTAATATTTAAAATGATGGGGAATTTCTACATGTTACATAGAAATAATTTAATTTATAAAAAATTTAATGGTTTCGGATGTTTAAAGTCTCTTAGGAAGCCCACAATTTAACATTCATTAAAGTCTTACTATCTAGGGATGATACTTTAGTGTGATATGTTATAAATCAAAGAAATGTAATCAAAAATTTCATTTCAGATTCTATGAAAACAAGTAGTTATTCCTTTTAATAACTGGCTTGTGTGTCTTTTCTAGGAAATGCAAAGTGAAAAACTACAAACATAATGTACCAGCCTGAAATAGATGTTACAAAATTGAAATGAAAGAGAAAAAAGGAACATTCAAAAGGCATGTGACATTTGCTGCATTTGGGATCTTACGGTATCGAGCAGACACAGAATGTGGGTGTAAAGGGGGCAAACTTGGCTCTGGCCAGTGCCCCTGGGCAAGGCACCACCTCTACTGCTCATGTGCACTTCAGACTTTAACGTGGTTGTGTTTGCTTTCTTGGCATCCAAGTCATGTGGGGAACCCTAGCTGTAATAGAATCTGGAAAATTCTACTTGAGTTTTCCTCCCCAGGTGCCAGTTTTCCAGCCTCTTAGGCACAAGAAGCCACATCAGAAGGTGGTTGGAGTCGTTTTCGAGAAGGCACATTTGCTGGATGGGGCAGGTGATTTAACTTCTTTACACACAAACAGGTACCACCTCATGAGTTAGAGGTTGATGCTTTTATGTGAAGAATTCATTGAGCAATCTAATTCAATCATATTTTGGGGGGTATCTCCCAGGTGCTTTGGGATCCACAAAGAAAAACAAGGAAACTACCTCTATGATAATGTGAGAAGAAAAATCCCTGAGTACCTATAGCATAGAATGCTATGACTGATACATTAACCAAGAGGAGAGATTACACATTTTTGGGGGTGGGGGAGATTTGAAAGACATCATGTAGGAGGTAGCATCTCAGATGTGCCTTAGAGGGACAGAATTGTGACAGGTGAACATGCAACATTGTAGATGGAGAGAACAGGATGAGCAGAGGCACAGTACCATAAAAAACACGGCTTGGGTTCGGAGAACAGAAAGTCATAAAGTGCTATAGCAACAGAGTGGGGTAGTGAGCCTAATGCCAGAAAATTCACCTGTGATGAGAGGATGTTTCTTCATTCAGTAGGTGAATGGTGGAGGTGCTAGCAGAAGTGAGGAGCGACAGGAGATGGTTACTGGGATTTTGAGCCCTGAAATGACATGATCAGAGTCTACATTTAATCAGAATATTCTGGTTTGAATGTGTTGGATTGCTTCAAATAGAGACAGACTGAGGGCAAGAGACAGGAATGGAAACTATAGCCATAATCTCGTAGACTGAACAGGACTTGAGCAAGGGGGGTGGCAGTGTGCACCCACTGTAGATGCCAGTTGTGAGCCCTGGAAACATCTCTGGCTAACCTAGGCTTGAGGCCATGTATTGGAAAGATCCGTAGGATGGCTGGAGAGATAAGCACAGCAAACAGAATCCAGAAGAGAGAAGTGAGCTGGAACCATTGTCAAGATGAGCTCACATGGGCAGCCTGATTAGACAAGGTCCTGCTCTGGCTCTTGTTGGTGGATATGTCATTGGTGTCTTGATGATTTTGCTGTTGTATAGACCTACTGAAGTGTTCCTACATGTTTATATCACTTCCTTAATTTTCACAGGCTCCGTTGGGAGACTCCGATTGGCTGAGTTTTTGTTCCCTCATGCCAGGGGCTGGAAGAGGGAGGCTGCTGTAAGTTGGCTTCCGGAATGGGAGTTGGAGTACTGCACCTTCCCAATCCCACACACAGTGAAGAAGAGGATTTGATTGCTGGGAGGCCAAAAGGAAAAAAGGTCAGTGTTCACTGGTTCTTGCCTCCCTGGCTGCTGAAGAAACACACCCTTTATCTACACTTGCACTGAAAAAGAAAAATAAGTAATAGTGCTTGAACAACTCCCTCTTCCGTGGGAAAGACCCAAAGCCTTGTCATATTTTATATCTGGTTCAATGTCTCTGAAAAATGCCCATTTTCTTCTACGTGTGTCTTCCTTCCATTTGATATTTTGCCATCTCTGAACTAATATTTCAAGTTGACAATCACTGATATAACTCACATACTATATGGGGACAAAGGGGGAGAAAAGGCAAGAGAAACGTTTGTGCAGCTGGTTGAGAGGCTGTATTAGGAATTTCTCACTTGTGTCCCCCACAGCCCTCTTGATGAGCCCTTCCCTCAGGTGTTTGGAGGTCAGGGTGTTTCTAATCTTTTCCATTTTTAAATTTCTCTCTTCTGAATGCCTATTATAGTGCCTGGCGCAGAGTAGATTAATTAATTAACTTTTCCCCTGGACATGCTTCTACAAGAGGAAGTCTACACATGATGACTGGGCTTGCAGCCATACTCTTTCTGTCCCCTGGGCAGTAGCTGTCAGCCCATTCTTTCTGCTAGTCAGAAGTAATCACTAGTGCCATGACATCATTTCCCTCATTTTTTACCCATTATCAGGAGATGCCTGCAACCATCAGCTTCCAATTCGGTGGAACCAATGTTCAGTTCTGCAGGTTTGCTTCTATTTCAGAGCATTTACAGCATCTTACAGGACAGCACTCGCACTTTGCAAATGCTGAGTCCTTTTGGGTACTCTTTCTAAGTCTCTGGTAGACTGACTGTATAATGTCTGCTGCGCATAGATGCTGTGGAATATCATAATACTGGTGGGTTCTCATGGGCACCAGCTCATTGCCTTGATCCTTTTATGATAAATTGGATTTATTGCTCAGCAGAAATGTTGTTCGGTATACTCTTACCACGAGGGTTGAAAAGAATTGGCAGACAGCAGGAGCAGGCAGGCTGGAAAGTATAAGCAGTGCACCCCAGCAACTCCCTGTGTCTTCAGGATTTCCTGGGGCCCAGCTCCCTGTATATCTTTTCACTTGAAGACGGATATGCTAGAATTTATGCCATTCAGGTTATATATATATATTTAGGTCATGGTCACCTGTATGCTATTATAAGTCATTCACTCTGAAACAGGGCTCAGTAGCAAGCCATTAGCTTCTTCCTTTAGAAGAAGGGTCTTCCTTTAGAACCTAAGGGAATCAGAATCCCTCTGATTCTCCTTAGAGGAGTTTGTTACAGTCTCCATACAGCATCCTGATCTTGACCGTTTGAGTTTCCCCACACAGTTGGGTCATGATGTTGATGCAAAAAGTCCTGGCTCTACTGACTGGCTCTACTGCCCACCTAGAAAGAGAGCATTATCTTGCTGTTGGTCTTGCTCAAGGCCAGGGGCTAGCAGGCCACTTGGTCAATGTATCAGAATATCTTCCCCGAATGTGACTTATTTTGCCTTCCACATTTGAAGAGACACATGGTATATTGGCCTCTTTTCTTACTGGTGGGGTAGAAAATTTGTCTTCTTTAGAAGGGATATTCAACACACCTGAAACCACTGAACCCTGACTAGTCTTCTTTACTGAATTGTTAGGCTTCTTTCTTCCTACAGGATCTATCCCCTGCTCTCTAGCACATATGTCTCTTTCTAAGAGAACCTGCTAGTTCCTGCTGTCCAGGTCCTGCCAGCATGAGATATCAGCAAAGTAGTGACCCAGCATAATGGATGGGTGGTCAATGTTCTGTAGGCTCGATCATGGCACAGGGCTGAGAGTTGATCTAACCTTAGAAGCAAGAATGTTAAGGTGTCCTGCCTTCTTGCCACATGACAGAAATTGATTTCTGGCATTGTCTTTATATTGAGATACAACAGAAGCACTTGCAGGTTAAGAGCTACCATCCGGGTGCCGCTTATAATGTTTTGCTCCTGAAAGGAGACAATTTCCAAAACAGGTCTTGTTTGTCACATGATTTAGATTCTCAGAATCCAATTCTGTTTCTGAGACCTGGCTATCTTCTGCAGTGGACAAACATAAAAGGTTAAATGGGGGTTACAGGATCATCACTCCTGCATCTATCAAATCTTTGATGACAACATGAATCTCTCCAATTTCTACCAGGGAAGTGGTTAGCTCTTGGTTTTTTAAGTTTTGGATTTACTGTTTTGGTGAGGAGGTGAAGGAGGTGAAGGAGGAGGAACAGATTTTTAGTTGGCTCTTGCTTCCATCTTATCCCTTATTGCCCGGGGCTAGTGAGTCCCTATGAAGAAGCCTTTAGTTTCTGAAGATATCCATTTTGGTTATTGGCTCCAAACTGGAGAAATAACCCCAAAATGTGTTGGGGATTTCACTGAGGTTACCATTCCCGAACTCCATTTATTGTTTGATTCTCAGACCAGACTTCTGTTTAGTAGGTATGGAGCATTTTTTATTAAAAAAAAAAAAAATCAAATGGAATCTCTGTGAATTGCTCATACATTCTGTCCCTAGGAACCCTGGTCACTGCCAAGCAACTGGACCATTTTGATTGCTTGCTTTGATACCTCTTTAAAAAGCTACCCTACTTTGCTGCTGGAGATGAAGGCTTTTGCTACTCCAGGAGCCTTCAAATCCAATTGAAATCTAAAAGCCCATTTCACTATAGGATTTTGCACTGAAATCCCTAGTTAATGCAGATCAGTGACTAAAGAGATTTTCATAAATATTGGGTTGTCCTTAAATGACTTAGTGAAGGAAATGCCTGCCAGATCTCTTTGGGGCACATAGTCTGAGAGTGAGTGCACATGGGTCATATGATCAATACACTTCAACATTCCTACTTTCCAAAGTCTTCAGAATCCATTCATTATATTACACTGTGGAATTTCTGGCATTTCATCTTTGCTTAGAGTGGCCCAACACTGAGTCAAGATTTCTGTGAACCGGCTGAGCACACTACTAGAACCACTGCCAGTTATTGAGCAAGGGCATTAAATCTAGAATTTCTGCTTAGCGTGCTCGTGTTGATACATTTAACCCTAATATAAAACTACATTCCTTTCTTCCTGGGTCAACTACCTTAATACATATTCTTGTACACATAATTTAGAGTTTTGCCAACATAAGCAAGCAAAGTTCTGAATTGTTTTGATAATTCTTTATCCTTGAGTTTGACTTTTTTGTTGGCCCCTTGGGGCATGTTTGGAACTAGCTGTAGGTGTAGAACTGGTGCGTGTGTTTGTGTGTGTGTGTGTGTGTGTGCCTGTACCCACATGAATGAATGTTGGATGTGGAACATGAGAATTAGCTTCATTATTATAGGTAACTGTCTGAGGCAAGGAAGATCTTTTAAAAATTTCTTTCACGTATGAATATGCAATTTGAGTTTGTAGAGCAATTCTGTAGACTACAGAAACATAAAATAATGACCATTCAGAAAATATTGCCAAATTGTTGAAGTTCTGATTTCCCAAGGGATTCATTATCATAAAATCTCTTTTCCAGACTAAGGAAGATTTCTCTGGATCAAAGGGGTTAGATTTGGCTAGGTTAGAATTGGTCTCTTATTTTCTGAATCAAAATCAAGACCCAAATAATTCCACTGAGACCTTGCCTTGAATCTGATAGTCCTTGTGATCAAAGATTCCCTTCTGCTTTCTATAACCTCGGTTTTTTTCTTTTTCTCTCTCTCTCTCTTTTTTTTTCTCTTGCATTGAAGTATCTGATCTTCTCTGAGAAGATCAGATGAACTTGTTTATCAGAGATAATAACATATTAAACTTAAACAAGAACTTGGTTTTTTAATACTCATTTGGGCTACAAGCCTCTATCTACAAATCTGAATCAAAAAAAAAGTTAATGAACATGTTTCAAAATAGAAACAGAAGCCCTTATACATCATTTATTACAGTGCTTATTTTTGCATGAAAATAATCAACCAAACTATAAAAGAGTACATCAGATCTGACATATCCCTTCAGTAGCAAATATAACAATTAAAAAATTCAGACACGAACACCGCCTGTTCAAATTTTACCAAATAGAGTTTCTTTTGCCCAAATATAATTTGTACTCACTTGCCTGGGGATCTGTGGAAATTTGCAGCACAGCCAAGTCCTTTTGATTCCTGTTGAGATTCTCATGATGCCAAGACACTTCTCACATCCCTGACCTTGGGCTCACAGTGTTCGCGAGAATGCTATTTACTTAAGAAAGAACAAAGTAGCCACCGGAGTTTAAATTTTTATATATCATTTCTTTGTTTTTGTAAGAACATTATTAAAACAACTATAAAACACTGTGGAAGGAAAGAAAACTCTAATTTCACCTCTAATTTTAACTCCCTGCCAGAACAAATATTTTCCTTCTCTCTTGTGCTTCCTTCATGTCTGAACCGGGCAGGCCAGGCTTCGGGCTTTGGGCTTTGCCCGCAGTTCAAGCTTTCCATGTTGAATTCCAATCCATTTCAGGTATCAATAACCACAGCACAGGTCCTTTCTAGACTTTTACATGTGTATGTATTATATATACTTTTGTGTCTATAATCACATATTATATACATAATATATAAATATACATATGCATAAATATACATATTTACTTTCTCATCCCAGTGTTTCTCTCTCTTGACTAAATTACTAATTTGCAAAAATTTTTCTTTCATTCTGCCAGTCTAAAGAGGGTCAGCAATGGGCTCCACCTGACCTTTCATTTGTCTCTCTCTCTCTCGTCTCTTTTTCTCTTGTTTTAACCCTTTTGTCCCATTGAAAGACTTCAGTGCATGTCACACCCTGAGCTGATCACTACTCCCAGATACTCCAATCCATTCAGAGATTTTAGATATGGGTACTTTTCACTTGATCCTTGCTTCAAGGCTGGGTTTTTCCCCAGCCTTATTGCTCAAAACACATTTCAAATTTACATCTTTCTATTTGGGACTGAGAAGCAGTTGCCTCTTTCCCTCCCTGCAACTCTGAATTCATGGGCTCTCTTACCTTCCTTGCCCCCTTTCAAGTGGGGCCAAATAGTTTCTGAGCTCATGTCCCCCTTGTAAGCCTTGCCAAATGCAACAATAGCACAAGTACAAAGGATGAACCGTTCGCCTCTTCACTGCTTCCCCTAGACTTACAGATTCAGGGGGTGTGTGATCTGTTTCCCAAGTTTGTGCAGGTGACAGCGTTTTTCTGGTGTGTTGCCACAATGTAATTCAGCTCGCCACCTTTCCAACTTCCGTCTACAGTTTTCTTGCTGCCTGCCAATTAGCCACCAAGCCAATACCACACGGTTTATTTTTATTTTAGTAGCACTCCACTTTTAGGTGCAATTTTTATATTTTTCTGTGAAGGCTCAGTTATGGTGCGGTAACAAACAATTCTAAAATACCAATGATATAATACATTAACACATGACACAATGACGTATGAGAGAATCTATTTCTTGTTCATGATGTCCAGAGAGGGTTGGCTCATCAGAATGACTCAGGGCTTCAGACCAATGGAGAATCCTTCTGAGCGCCTCCTTTGATGTTTGCTAAGACAGGAAAAAGGTGCTGTGCACTATCATGTGCTGCCATGACACACACTGGTTCTGTTTCTATTTCATTGGTCGTGATAAGTGGTGCAATCAGGCTTTAATTTCAAAGTGCAATCCTATTGTTGTGGGGTGAATTATACCCCCCAATAAATGTTGAAGTCCTAACCCCCAGGACCTGTGAATGTGACCTTATTTGGAAATATGGTCTTTACAAGGTAAAAATGAGGTCATTAGGGTGGGCTCTAATCCAATATGACTAGTATCCTGATAACAAGGAGGAATTTGGATGGAGGCAAACATGCATAGAGGCAAGACAATAGAAAAACACAGGAAGATCATAATCTACAAACCAAGGAATCCCTGAGGTACCTGAAGCTTGGAGAGAGGCATGGAACAGATCCTCACCGCCCCCTCAGAAAGAACCCACCCTATCAACACCTTGATTTCGGACTTCTGGCAGCCAAAACAATACATTTCTGCTGTTTTAAGCCACTCAGTTTAAGGTACTTCATTACAGCAGTCCCTAGAAATGAAGACAGCCTACTATGTATGCAGAAGGAGGAGGAAGTTGGAATATTTGTGAACAGCATTAGCAATTGTCACAATGTCTGTATTCATGTAAAAATACATAATTTTACTAGTTTTAATCCAAGTTTGTGGAAAAATTATTTTAATTTTCTTTACTTAACATTATTTAATTAGCATGTCTTGGCATTTTATACTGACATTTTCATTATTAAATTGCTACATTATACTATATGATATAGTCTAAAAATTTTAATTTACAATCTTCATGCTGTGAACAAGTACTATGAATTACAAAACCAAAAATTCTAAAAAGACTGTACAATTCTCAGATAACATCAATTGCCAATAAAGCAATTAATATGAGGTGCCAAGAGTGCAAACACACTATATAGTGTTGCAATTAGTGTAACTAATGCTAACTCTTAGAAAGTCAGAGATTATTGCTAGAATACAGTTGAGTTTATCATTGTATGGATAACACGTACCAGTCTGTTACAAGGCTTTCTCAGAGCTGAAAAATATATGTGCTATGTAGAAAAACTTCTATCTGTAAATATTCCAAGAAATATATCAATTTTATCCCTTAATTCAGAGATACATACAGCAAGGCCTGGCTTTCTAGGGAAGAGTAAACGGTAAAAATCCAAATTAGATTTGTTCTTATTCTCAATATCTGGTGTTGCTCAAGAAGAAAATCCTTTGATCTTCAACTCCTATTCAGATATATATCCTTGTAAGGGATGTTGTACTACATGCTGGAACACATTCTTTCTTCTTTCTCGCTCCAGAATTAAATTATGTATGAATCCCTGGTGTATATAAATATTTCCTTCTAGTTGGAATCTCACTTGCAGATGGTGGAATGTCATAAATATAACTGAAAAAAAAAACCCCAATAATGGGCTCAGGGTACTCAAGGTATATTAATGTCACACAAGCATGAAAAATGCATGAGATTCTTTCTTCGAGTGATGATGCCTTTTTTATTTCTTATCTATAGTTAACCCTGAGAAAAGTGAACAAAATAACAGAATGAAATGAAATATTTTCTTTGGGCTACACTTCATGGTTTCAGGGTTGAATTAAAGACGTCCTTATTTAGCCTTGAAATTTGTGTAGCACGCTGAGACCATTTCAGTACTGAGCCCAGTTTAATAAACTTAAGAGAATTTTCAGCACAGTGTGTGGGAAATAAGCTTCTCAATTCTTCTTCTGGCAATGTGTGTGCAATTCTTACTATGTTTCATAAAGCTCCAGATATGGGAAAGTCAGACTTTTGGTTAGCTGAGGATGTCTAAGGAAGTGACATGTAAAATCAATTTCATAAGATGATAGATTTTAGCTTAGAGAATTGATGTCGCTTGGGTAAGTTCAGGGAAAATAAATTTGGTTTTGGATCCAAGATTCCAAAGCCTGACTCCCACATCTGCCCATTAGATAACAGTGTATGCCCAGGGCTCCCAGTAGGCCCTTCCCTTGTTCACTGACATTTAAAATTTAAAAAATAGGCCATTTCTCAATGCTATCAAAATCTTGGTTAATCCTTTAAATAATGAGATTTACTTCTCTTCTTGTTTCTTTCCTAGATATAATGAGGCAAAAAGAAAAGACCATCCTGCCTTACATCTAACAGATATAAGGGGCAGAGGGCAGCTATTGCCCAGAGCAGCATTAAGTGTGCATTTATAATTATTGGGCATCTAATATGTGCTAGGTATTGTGCTAAATGGCTGCAGAGAGCACAAATGATTGTGGGGGGTGGGAGAGGGGTGGGGACAAAGCCCTGTAAATAGAAAATGGTCTGTTACATATCATGATTATAAAGGATGATCCCATGTACTCTACTTCAGGGCACCATGAAAGACTGCCCAAATAAGTCATATTTGAGGTGGTTTTTGAAGTGTGAATAGGCGTTTGACAAACTATGTGTGTACATGTGCATCATGATAGTCTGAGCTCTAGCCGTGTAGTGAGGTGATATCATGATATAGTGGAAAGAACTCTAGGCAGAAAATCAAGAAACACATGTTCCTGTCCTGATTTTATGCTCTAACTTCTGGATAAGTCATTGAACATCTCTATCCTGCAGACTGCTTCATGAAAGTATTTCAAAAGAGAGAAAAAAAATCTCCATATGTGTAAAGAAATGATTCCCTCTCAAAAACTGGCTTTCCTACTCTCAGTCCTTTCACACAAGATTTTGTGACTATGGCCATTTGTAGTCCAACTTTTCTCCCTTGTCCTTCTTATTTCCAATATTGTCTGACATTAAAAGTCATCTTTTTTAATGAAGCATTTCAAAGTTGATTCTCACTCAATACCACATGCTCATTGAGGAGAAAACAATTTAAATTGAGTTTTTTAAAAAATGGATTTTATTTATTCATTTGAGAGAGAGCTAGTGATCCATAGAGAGCATGAATTATGGGACGGAGTTGAGGGGGGTGCACGGGAGAGGGAGCAGCAGACTCCTCCCTGAGCATGGAGCCCTACCTGATCCAATCTCAGGACTCCAGGATCATGACCTGAGGTGAAGGCAGATGCTTGACTGAAACACCCAGGTGCCCCTAAATTTAAGTCATAAAATTTAAATCCATATTTGGCTTTCTAGTATATGTGTGACATTGTGCTATGTACTGAGGATACATAAAGATCGCTAGGTTCTGTGGATTGCCTTAGGAATTCATGATCCCGCCCCCCCCCCCCCAAAAAAAGAGATTGTTCCAGAAATAACTCTGGTGTAGTCAGACAGGGATAAAGTCAGGGAATCTAGTAGTAGAGAGGACAGATCCAGTGCACAGGAATAACTCTCATGAAAATCAAACTTGGAACGAAAGGTAGTGACAGGTGCCAATGAAATGGCCAAGGGAGTGCCACTCTACTTACACCTCACTTCCCCTTCACATTATCTCATCTGATCCTCACAATGCACTTGGGATGCAGGAAGGTATCTTTTTTTCTTTTTCTTTTTTTAATGAGTGAGAAATTCAAACTCAGGAAAATTAACTCACCTCTCTAGAGTTCACAGTAGTGAGTGGGAGAACCGAGATCAATTTCTAAATTCGGTAAATTTTGCACACACCAAGTGGCTGGACACAGAATGTAGAGTCCGGAGGTGGAAAAGCACAAGTCTGAGAGACAAGCTCTTGGTATGGTTTCTATTTTTAAAGAAATTTTGGTTGATTAATGTGTGGTGTGGGGGTGTTGGGGGTGAAAACACCTACATCACCAGTTTCATGGATTAACCAACAGGTGGCACCAGGTCCCAACGCAAATGTTGTCTTCCTGAAGTCACAGACTGGACCACTGACTCCCTGAAGGCTTATCAATTAATTAGGTGGTTTAAAGTAGGACTCCTAACCCTGCTTCCTGAGATAGAGTCTGCTTGCTTACACACCTCGGATCAATAATCGAGAAATATAAAGCAGGCGTGAGGAAGTGGAAGGCTAGAGGGTTTTGGAACATATTGGTTTGAGAATATCCATTCTGCCATTTAGAGCTGACTCCTGTAGACAAGCAACTGAGTCCCTTTCAACTCTGGCCCCTACCTCGGAAGTGAGGTGACCATGTGAACCTTTCACAGTGATTTTTGTGAAGATTCGTCATAATGTAAATACATAATAGCTGTTCAGCAAATGGTAGTTATATTTATTTATATCTAAAAAAAGAGGTAAGGAAATCATGAATAAACCTTCATATAACTCCTACCCATTTGTTGTTGGAAAGATGTGCCCAGGTCATTAGTCTGGTGTCTACTCCTGGTGGGGTATTAATTCATGTAACTGTTCAAAGTGGAAGAGGGCTCTTTCATGAAGATTGGGCAAAGTGGAGAGGATTAAGTGGTAGAGAGGAAGGAGAGATGGTCTTTGGTTTTGCTATGTGGGCTTTGATTGTTTTTCTCAGAGACAACATTATTTTTTCAACAGTCTCAAAGGTAGTGGACTAATACATACTTATTAAATACATAACTGAGTACTCTACAGTATTGAAATATAAGATTTAGATCTTCACTTCTCAAAATTTGTAGTTTAATAAGGGAGAAAGGACTAATTTCCATGAAACAATGGAAAATACTAGGTCATAATTATGCATACAGGTAATTGCTAAATGATTTGTGTGTGTAGGATTAAAGATAGTTTTTAATTTCCTGCTCATAATCAGACTCTGCTCATTTCTGTGATGTTTGGAATGTGATTTCATGTTTGGAGAGTAATTTCTGGGGAATTGTAGTCAAGTTCTCAATGTACTACCTAAAGGACAACAATAAATGAAATCCAGAACGGTCAAAGGTCAAGGGCCCCTAACAATATATCTGTTTGGTCTTTTTTCTTCTTTTGAGAGAGAGAGAGGAGAGAGAAAGTGTGAGGGGGGATGGGCGGTAGGGGAGGGGCAGAGGGAGAGAGTGAGATTGGATCTTAAGTGGGCACCACTTCCAGCGTGGAGCCTGATCTCACGACCTTGAGATCAAGACCTGAGCTGAAATCAAGAGTCAAGCACTCACCAACTAAGCCACCCAGGTGCCCCTTTTTTCTTTTTCATTTTCTTTTCTTTCTTTCTTTCTTTCTTTCTTTCTTTCTTTCTTTCTTTCTTTCTTTCTTTCTTCTTTCTTTCTTTCTTTCTCTTTCTTTCTTTCTTTCTTTCTTTTTTTTTTCTTTCTTCTTTCTTTCTTTCTTTCTTTCTTTCTTTCTTTCTTTCTTAACAATCTATCTGCTTTCATTCAACAGGGCAGACCATCCTCAATAAGTCAGTGGAGTCATGTGAACCTGCTAGTTCAGCTCTTCCAGGTTGAAAAATAAGAGGGATGTCAGATTGCCTAAGAAAAAGGCTTATTATAATAAAGTAAAGAATAGGAACTAAACAATGGGAAACTTTCTCAGAAGGCCTCATGCAGCCTGGAAACTTGTTCAATTACAACATGGTTCATACAGTCTTGTTCCTTTTATGCCTCCTCAATGGCAGAAGGTTTTCGTTTCCTTCTCCTGGTGCACAGGTGTTCCCTTCCTTTTTTTTTTTTTTTTTTCTCTTTTAATATCAGAATTTCTGCTAACTTATGGCTTATATTCATGGTTTCTGTTAGCTTCTGAATAGCTTCTTTTTACCACTTTTCTCTGTGTGTCTCCTTCCTTCCTTCCCACAGCCATCTGGCTGATGACTCTTGGTGTTGAATAGAGGATTTGATTATGTTATACATGCACCATGGACTAAACATGCTCCTGGTCACCAAATAAGCTTCTGGGTGCACAAGAAATAGGAAATTAATGTTTTGACTGAAGTTCCCCACACAAGTTATGGGAACTGTGCCCATGGTGTATTAGTTTTCTATTTCCACTGTAATAAATTACCACAGACTTAGTGGCTTAAAGCAGCACAAACTTATTATTTCATAGTTCTATAGGTTGGAAGTTTTGTAAAGGTATCACTGGACTAAAATATGGATGTTGGCAGGGCTGTGTTCCTTTCTGGAGCTCCATGAGAGGTTCTGTTTTCAGGATCATTTAGGGTTTTGGCAGAACTCAGGTCTTTGTGACTGAAGGATTAAGCGTTCTTTATTTAACTAATTTATTTTTCTGCTGGCTGTCAGCAGAGGGCCCAGCTTCTAGAGGCCACCTGTGTTCCTTGGCTCATGGCCCCTTCCTCCATCTTCAGAGCCAGCAAGAGTATATCAAGTCCATCTCAAGCTCCCAATCTCTCCTGTTTCTTCGTCTGTCTTCCCATCTCCTTGACAAATCCTTCTGCCTTTCTCTTCTCCTTGTAATACTCATGTGATTAGATTGGATCCACTGGAATAATCTAGGATAATCCTGCCTTCTGAAAGTCTGTAACATAAATCAGATCTGTGAAATCCCTTTTGCCAGATAAAGTAATACATTCACAGGTTCCAGGATTGAGGCATGGACATCTTTGGGGGCCATTATTCTGTTTCCCATACCGTTTATTGACTTGTACTTGTCTTGGCCAGGACAAATATAAATCCTTCAGAATCTATCTCACTTTTTATATTCTCCTGCAGTCTTCTTCAATATTCTTGGCAATACTGATTTTTTTCTTCCTTTGGCTTTCTATAGCACTTACTGGTTCTACCATATTTTGTCCCATGGTTTTGTCATACTCTTGATGGTTCTTGCTAATCTCTTTTGTCATTTCCTCAGTGAGATTGTGACTGCTTGAGGAAATTCATGCATCTTTTGTATTCCTCACAGCGTTCATCCAGTGCTGGGCACATAGAAGCTGTTCAATAAATATTTAAAATGTTATATAAGTAGCAGACTTTGGGGGAAGGAAACCTAATGGAGGATCTATCCCTGGGAAGATAATCATTTAATTGGTCTACCTGTCACTAAAGCAGGGATGCCAAAAATTCTTTTAATATGCTTTCTAATCCCTTCTCTTATTCTGGCAGCCAGAGTTGATTAGAATTTAAGTCATTCCAGCAAGATCTTTCAAAAAATATATATAGAGGCTCTGCTCCTTTCATGAAAGAGAGCTTCAGTGGACAACTCAGGCATGGTTAGAATTTAGGAAACTCCTTGTGGAAAAAGATCACATAACATATCATAATTATGCTAAATTCAAGACTCCTATAAAGATAAGAGAATAGAATGCTATAATGTTCAGAGTCAGATTCGATGCCTAGATTCCATTACTTCTCTTATCTTCAGAAGTGCAAAGAGTATGTCCATAGAGACAAGACCAGAGATACAAATATATATGTTATAAAGGACCAGACAAGAGTTCATTAATCTGTTTCTAAAACAGTGCTTTTTAGTAAGGACCAAACTGAAAATGCCCATTGAGGAGCGATCTTGGGATCCATACTAGCCTAGCTTACCCACTTACCTGCAGACTGAAGGCTGAGGGAGGGCAGGCATGCTGAAGCGGATCTCTCTTTGCTTACTGCATGAAGGATGAAACCAGGTTGTCTTCTTTTCTTAATAGATATCTGAGGCAGGCATCCCATAGTGAGTGAGATATGAAGGAACCTGTCTTGATTTTGAGAACCTCACTGGTTATATGAGCTGGTCTTATTAGTCACTCTGTGATTTCAACATTCAGAGAAGATAGTGCTCCTCCTAAAGAAACAGAGGGAAATGAGGAGAGACTGAAAATGTTATTCCCACTGCTCCTTCCTGGGAAGTAGAACAAGAGACCACTGTCTTCTGTGGACGTGTAAAGGCAGGGGACAAATACTAACCCATCTCCTCCCTTCCAGAAACTAGTCTTCATTGTCAGTCGCCGCACTGGGCTCTTCTACACACATTTCCTCATTAATCCTCACCTTGATCTTGAGAGTGGACATTAATGTCATGCTCTTTGATCTCCAGAGGTTGTCACCTCTCTTCTCCCTCAGGAGAGTCCTCTGACATGGGTTTCTGATGCCAGTGGGCCACTGATTTGGGGTGGGAGTTTTTCTGAGCAAATAATACAGGTCAAACTACATCTTCCATGTAGTTCTATTCTGCTTTTGTAGTTGCCTTTGCTTTGTTCTTTTGGAACCTCTTTATCCATAGAATATCTTCTCTTTTGAATACTGTGTCTCCTGTATAGCAAGAAGGTAAGAGATGCTTCTTCCTTCCCAACATCTTTCTTCGAAAACTTACAGATTTTAGGTTTACAGATGAGTGGTGACAGCATCACTAATGTACATCTACTTTTTACCCATCTTCGCCTGTTGTCAATAACTTATATAACTGTAGTACAGGCATCAAAACCAAGGACCAAAACTGAGAAATGAACATGGGTACAAATCTATTCACTCAGCCACAAAGGGGTAGTTCAAATTTCACCAGGTATCTCCTCCTCGAAAGAACCTTTTCCTGTTTCAGGATCTTACAAGGACCTCTCCTGCACTTAGTTACTCTGTCTCCAGTCTCCTCTGCTCTGGGACAGCTCCATGTCATTTCTAAGTCTTTTCTGTCTTTGACACTTGGGATAAGTATCAGTCAATTTTGCCAAATATCTTTCAATTTGGGTTTTTGTGATGTTCTCTCATGACTAGACTGAGGTTATGTAATCTTTTACTAACATACCACAGATGACCCACTGCATCCTGACTTGTCAGCACCATCGTATTAGGGGGTAAATATGATCTATTGCTGGTGATGTTAATTTCTATCATTTGGTTAAGGTGGTGTCTGCTAGATTTTCACTGTCAGGTTATTATTTTGACATTTGAAACTGGTAAATATAGTGGGGGAGATACTTTGAGAGTATAGTAATATTCACTTTTTCCTCAAACTTTTGCCCACTGATGTTAAGCATATCTTGGTGGATTTTTTTTTTTTAATTTTAAAAAGATTTATTGAGAGAGAGAGAGATTAGCAGACTCCACGTTGAATGCAGAACCTGATTTGGGGTGGGGGGAGGCTCCATTCCACAATCTTGAGATCAGGATCTCAGCCAAAACCAAGAGTCAGAACCTTAACTGACTCTGCCACCAAGGCACTCCTCAGTGGATTTTGTCTGTAACAGATATTACTGTGGTGTCTGCCTAATGGTGATTTTTCTAAGTCCCTCTTTACTTTGACTTTTTTTTTTCACTTTTACATTTATTAATTGGAATTATTCTGTACAGAGGAGATGTTCCATATCCCAAATTTGCTTATTTATTCAAGTATATATGTCCACAAGGATTCGTGGATATTTATTTTATTCTATGGCTTATAACCTATTGTTGTTGTTGTTGTTGTTATTATTATTATCATTATTATTATTTTGCCCAAATGATTCTAGCTTGGACCATTGAGAGATCCTTCCAGCTGGCTCTTGTATCCCTTTGACATACTACTTCTGTTTTGTGCACTTCCTTAGTTTCTAGCATTGCAAGATGTTCCAGTCTTGCTATTATTTGTCAGTTCTTTAAGGAGCTTGGTTTCTCTTTTTGGAGAATGGTACTTAGAAGATAAAAATCTGGGTCCTGGATGGGCTCATTATTACTGTAGCATCATTGCTCCCAGGCCCTCTCAGTAGGTCATATATATAGTAACTCACATATACACCTGTACATTGATACTTATTTCATATTAATATATACATATATGAATATAGTGATATAAATATATATCACTGATTCCAATCCAACACCAGGACGTCTTTCTAGCCTTCCCCCTTTCCTTATTTGAAACTTCTTTCTCCCTCAAAGAGAAAGCTGGACCTTATTATATATATTATCTTTACTTATTTGTTTAATCCTAGAATACACGTAAAGGATTATAGAATTGCTATCCCATACTCCTGTAAGAAATAGATTTACTACCTAGAATGTAATATTTTTATGTATGGTACAAGATATGAATCTAATTTTGTCTTTTCCAAATGACTTGTCAGCACCATTGAGTTGTTCCAGTGCCACTAACTGAGTTGTCCCAGCACCACTGATTAAAAAGTCCATTTTTATTCCATGATTTAAGATGCCACCTTTGAAAAAAATTTAAAAAAAATAAGATGCCACCTTTGTCATATACCGAATGCTCATTTATACTTGCATCTATTTCTGGACTTTTTTAACCTGTTCAGCTGATCAATTTTCTATTCATGTGCCAGTGCCACACTTTTAATTACGAAGGTTTCATAGTGTCTTTCAATGTTTGGTAGGGCTAGTTCCTCCCAGCAGTTTTTCTTTTTCAGTGTTCCCTGGCTATTTTTGCATACTTGTTTTTCCATGTACATTTTAGTTAACTTATCTAGATAACTGCTTGATAATTTTATTGGGATTGCATTAAATTTATAAATTAACAGAGTAAACTGTCATGTTTAATACCAAGTCCCTTATCCAAGAACAGAGGATGCCTTGACATTAGTTACAATCTACTTCTGTTTCTTTCAGGAGGTCTGATATATTTAAAATAATTTGCCCCAGCCTCTTGGTTGTTTACCTTCCTCATCCACTCCCAACACATGTTCTGAGTAATGCTCTTGAAGATCCTTCTTTCTCTCTCTCTCTCTGGCTGCCTCATAGTACCTAACACACATGAAGAGGAGGAAGAAGAAAAAGAGAAGGAGGAAGGAGGAGGAGAGAAGAAAAACAGAAAAGAAAAGAGAATAGAAAATAAGAAAAGAAAAGAAAGGAAAAGAAAAGTAACTTCTTGTTATGCGTTCAAATGTGTCTGCCCACAAAAAAATTCTCATTGATGTGCTAACACTCAGTATAACAGAAACTATATTTGGAAACAGTCTTTGCAGAAGTAATTAAGTTAAAACGAGGTTATTGTTGTGGTCCTAATCCAATATGACTAGTGCCCTTATAAAAAGGGGAAATTTGGAAACAGATGCATACTGAGGGAAGATCATGTGAAAACACAGGGAGAAGACAGCCATCTAGAAGCCAATAAGAGAGGAGTCAGGAGAAATGAACCCTACTGACAATTTGATCTTGAACTTTTGGCCTCCAGAACACTGAGAAAATAAATTTCTGTTGTTTAAGCCACCCAGTTTATGGTATTTTGTTATGGCAGCTTTAGCAAACTAATATACTTGTCTACAGTTTTTTTACTTATATAAGATATCAGCCGTATTAATAGTCATTGTTTCTTTGCAAATTCCACCCTGGAGACAGATTTTTTTTTTAGGCCAATTTGAACATGCTTTGAGCCTTGGTATTTCAGTCACTGAATCAACCAATATGCATGGGGTGCAACCAATATTTTCAAGTGATATCTCAGGGGTGCTAGAAATGTGACTTCATTTTTATATAACTCACCTTTATTTCTCTCTTGAGCCTCGTTTCTACTAGTGGCAGAAAATTTACCCAGGTAATTCCAGTTTTGATTAAGTATTTCGGATTAGGTGCATTTTGGTTTTTTTTTTTCTTCCCAAATGACTTCCTAGAGATTGGTTTGGAAAGAAGCAGTGATCAATCATGATTAGCGGTGGCCACCATGATAAAGTCTCCTTTCATTATTTCCTTCCCAATCCCCTTCACCTTATCTCTCACTCCTGTCTCTTTGTGCTCCCTGAAAAGTAGTAGCAAACAGAGCTTCTCAAGGCTCTGTTTTGTTTTGTTTTGTGTTTTGCAGGCTAAGACAAAGCCTTTGCTTGTCATTATGGACCCCACTTGTTAATGAGCCCAATCCTTGCTCTGTAAATGACAAAATTATCTGAACAGGAGCATTTTTTCATTTATTTTTTCCCTTACTTTAAGATCTGATCTTCTGTAGGACATGTAGGGTTTAGAGTCCTTTCTTTAGAGATGGAGATTCCTGACCCTGTCCTCAAGACCATTACTTAGGGAACTTCTTGATTCTTTCCAATATCACATTGTTCTCTATCTATATTGCCTAACTTAGGTACATGGTGTCCCAGTGACAGCTATCCTTTGCTACTGCAAGCAGTATGATTGTGAATATCCTTGCAAATTTGTGCATTTGTTGAACATTTCTAAACCAAAGTCCAGATTGTCTGTATTGTCTCTCATTGTCTCTATATTCCCATCAGCAATGTGTGAAGGTGACTTGTTTCCCTACAGTTTCACCAACACTGAGGCCTATCACACTTTTTGATATTTGACAATCTGGGAGATAAAAAAATTGCACCTAATTTTGGCTTAAATACTTATTTCTCTTTTACTGAGATTGGACATCACCTTTTCACGTATTTAAGGGCTGTTTATAGTTTTAGTAGATTATATGTTCCTGTCCTTTTCCCATTCTTCTACTGGTTGGTATTACTGATTTTTCTGAGGTCATTATAAAGCATATTATCTCTTTGTCTATACAAGAGTATACATATGAGTTTCAAATATGTTTTCCCCCGTTTTGTCATTTGTATTTCAACTTTGTTTATGGTGAGTTTTGCTGTGCAAATTTTTTATTTTGTTACTATTACTTTATCAGTTGTTTCCTTTGACATGTGTGAATACTTAAAACCAGGAATATTAGCAAAAGAAGTCATATTCTTCTTTCCTCCCTGCTGGAACAGGAAGCAGGAGGCAATAAGTATCACTGTCTTTCAAACTCTACTTTAGAAAGCTCCCTTGTGAACTACATCAAGTGGATTTGAAGTGTTGTCTATCCAGTTTTCATAAAAGAAAAACTGTGGTTTGTCCCAATTTACAGACCTACTAGTGTCTTATACACTCCTTCAAAACTGTGGACAGTTTTTCTGAAAAAAGAAACAAGATAAAATTGATGGTGCAGAGTAGGTTCTCAGTTAAATGTCATGTATTTGGAAACAAGTAGGCTTCGGTCATATCAATTCCACTATCCATAACTACTAGATGCTGCTCCATTGCCCAAGGTAGTATATAAGAATAATACAGAGAGAAAGAGAATATTATGATTTTGCTTTCATTTCTTAACAGACATCAGAGAAATAAAAAGAATATCTTTTAGAACATGTTTTATCATTTATAACATTTTTTCAAAGTGTCACTTGTAACATTTTCCCAAACCTTCTAGTATGACAAAAAATAAAAAAATAATAAATAATAAATTAAAAAAACTTCTAGTATGACAAATGCAACTGGATGAGGGCAGGTAAGAGTTTGCTTGCAACAAAAAAGGAATTTCATTTCTAAATGCTGCAAAACTAGAGTTTGTCATTTGCTCTCTTATTAGCATTATTTTAAATAATCTGGCAAGATTATTCAATTAATTAGATGCATACCCTCTTGTGTGCCTCAAGGAACCTGTTCTTTTTTTTTTTTTTTTTTTAAGGAACTTGTTCCATGTTGACAGTATGATTTTTTATTAGGAACAAAGGATGGCCTTAAGAAATAACTGAACCTGTGGGCTCCTTTTGTCAATAAGAAGGACTTAATATCAGCTAACTAAAGTTGAAATTATAGTCTTGGTTAGAAATTTCTCTAAATTTAAATGCAATGCACCCCTACCAATGTATCTCAACAGAATATAGCAAAATTTTAAAAAGCCATTTGGAAATGCCACTCATTAATTAGGAGATTACAACAAATTTTCTTTTACAGCCTTTAGGGCCGTGCATTGACCTGTCTTTACTATTTGTTGGAGACTCTCAAACTCTTCTGAAGATTACATGATTTTTTAACAAACTTGCAGAGGCTGCTTGACTTAAATGTCAGAAGAGGGCATCAATCAGAACTGCCAGCTTATTTTCCTTTGAAAATATTTGGCTCTTATGTATAATTTTGTTTTCTGTTCATTAATAGCACCTAAAATTACTGTTAAATGACATGGAGGTATAAAGTTGTGACTCAGTATCTAAGTACTTAAACAGATTTAATGTTTCCTTTTTTTTTTTTTTTTTTTAAAGAAGTAAAATCTTGGGCAGCCCAGGTGGCTCAGTGGTTTAGTGCCTCCTTTGACCTGGGGTGTGATCCTGGAGACCCAGGATCGAGTCCCACGTCAGGCTCCTTGCATGGAGCCTGCTTCTCCCTCTGTCTGTGTCTCTGTCTCTGTCTCTCTCTCTGTATCTCTCATGAATAAATAAATTTTAAAAAAAGAAGTAAAATCTTGGTCATTCTATTCCAGAATTTCATTTACAGTGGAAGAAAACACATGGGCACCTAATTGAAAACAAATTTGTTATAAAATTATCCAAAATTTGAAGTTAAGGTATAATTCACATATAAAATGCACAGATTTTAAGAGTTTAGTTTGATGAGTTCTGGTACTGTGTACATCCAGGGAACCTCCGCCCACAAAACTCTTGTGGAACATTTTAATTTCCTCTAGAAAGTTCCTTTGTGTTCCATTTTAGTCTTTACACTACCCCTCCAACAGGTAGCTACCTGTTGATGGACTTTTGGATTGTTTCCAGATTTTTGTCATAATAAGGCTGCTAAGAACATTGCAGTATATATCTCTTTGTGGGTGTATGCTTTCACTTCTCTTGATAAATACCTAGAAGTATATTGGCCAAGGAGCAGATAGATGTTTATAAGAAACTACCTAACCATTCTCCAAAGTGGTGTAACATTTTACATTTTCACCGGCAGTGTGTGAGAGTTCCAGTTGCTCTGTGTCATCACCAATATTTGATATTGTCAGTTTTTGGTATTAACTATTCTAGTGAATATGAAATGGTATCTCATTTTAATTTTACACTGAGTTTCCATTTTGAACAATAATGAGTCTTTAAAAAATATCTTATTGTATATATCTATATATACACAAGAGAAGGATTTATTAAAATATTAAAATTTATTAAAATACTTTGTCCATTTAAAAGAGTAAGCTCTTTTTTTTTTAACTGTGGATTTATGGGAGTTTTTGATGTGTCCTGGATACCAGATTTTTCAAAATGAATATTTAGCAATTATTTTTTTTCCTATTCTCTAGTTTGCCTATTTATTTTTTAAGTGGTAGTCTTCAATGGGCAGAAAAATTTAATTTTAATGGGTCTAATCTATCAAGTTTTTCTTTTATGGTTAGTGCCTTCATGATTTAAGAAATCTTTATCTACCTTAAGCCTTATAGCTCTCATATTCAAGTTTAGATCTATGATTCAGTTCAAATTAATTTTTCTGTATAAAGTGAAATAGCAGTTGTGGTTTATTTATGTAATTTGCATATGTGGATTCCAGTCATTTTACTACATTTGTATCAAAGACTTTCTTTCTCTCATTGAATTTTCTTGACCTTTTGGGGGAAAACCAATTGACAATATATGTGTGAATCTATTCCTGAAATCTCTATTTTGTTTCATTGATTTATTTATCTCTGTAGCAATAACATGCCGTCTTGATTATTATTTTATGGTAAGTTTTGAAATCTAGCAGTATACATCTTCAACCTTATTCTTGCTCAAAGTAAAAGCTATTTCAGTTTCTTTGCTTTCCTTACACATTTTAGAGTTAGCTTGTCAATTTCTTCTTCAAAAGCAACTTCTGGGATTTTGGGATTGTATTAAAGAGACCAATTTGTAAAATGGACAACTAAATAATATTGATACTTTCAATCTATGAACATACTATATCTTTCCATTTATTTAAGTCTTCTTTAATCTGTCTTAGAAATAGTGGTAGTTTTTAGTGTAGAGATCTTGTGCATCTTTTGCTAGAATTATTCCTGAGTATTTGACATTTGTGTTGCTATTGTAAATGGTATTAAGATTGCACTCCAAAATTGTTGTTAGTTTAGTATATACAAATACAATTAATTTCTGTGTTTTACCTTAATATTCTTCAAATTCACTTATAGGTTCTAATAGGATTTGTTTTTGTTGGTTCCATAGGGATTTCTGTGTACACAATCACATCATCTGCAAATAATGACAGTTTTATTTCTTTCTATCAAAACTATATGCCTTATTTTTCTTGCCTTATGAACCCGTTGCTTTTAGTACAGTATTATTACCGTACTAGGCTAGTATAATGAATAGAAATGGTGAAAGTGAATATCCTCACTTTGTTCCCAATCACAGGAAGAAAGCTTTCAATGCTTTACATTGTAAAGAACATATTGCCTGTTAGTCTGTTTTATATTCCCTTCATTAGATTGAGATTCCCTATTATTCCTTATTTGCTGAGTGTTCTTTTTAAAATAACTAGTATGTGTTGAATTTTGTCAGGTGCTATATTTGTCATCTTTTGAACTGATTTTTTTATAATTTTTCTTCTTTATTCTGTTCATGTGAGAAATAACATTGATTAATTTTCATATGTCAAACTAAACTTGAGTTCCTGGCATAAATTCCTCTTGGTCATAACAAATTATGCTGGTTATACATTGTTGCATTCAATTTGTTAATATATTGTTAAGAAGTTTTGTGTCTATGTTCATGAAATATACTGGCTTGCAATTTTCTTTCTTTCTTTCTTTCTTTCTTTCTTTCTTTCTTTTTTTTTTGTTTAGATTTTGGTATTAAGGTTATGCTAAAAAAAAAGGTTATACTGACATCAAAATGGTTTGGGAAATATTTCCTCCTTGATTTTTCTGCAAGATTTGTATAAATCTTACCTTTTAAATCAACATCACACAATAACAACACTTTAGGCATGATGGATTAATAGTAGTTCAGCAATTTCCAAACTTTCGTTTTTGAAGTATCTGATATTTTAAAGGAGGTACCTGAGACATATTAATGATTAATTCCTCTATTTTCCTAAACTCTCCTTATTTCTAAGCTAAGTAATCATAACTCAGTTTGTATGGACTCTAATTCCTTGAAGCTACATTTTTTTAATAGGCTGATTTCTTTTTTTTAAAGATTATTTATTTATTCATAGAGACACAGAGAGAGAGAGAGAGAGAGAGAGATGCAGAGACACAGGCAGAGGGAGAAGCAGGCACCATGCAAAGAGCCTGACGTGGGACTCGATCCAGGGTCTCCAGGATCAGCCCTGGGCTGCAGGCGGTGCTAAACCGCTGAGCCACCTGGGCTGCCCTAATTCCTGGAAGCTACATTTTGATTTTTATGTAATACTACACATTATGTATCAGGATAATACTAAAGTGATCATTTATAGTCTGTATTATTTGGAAAAGCATGGTAATAAGCATTTTCTACTCTCATGCAATGTCCTTGAAATGAAAATTTATTCAATAAATATTTTATAGATGTATACCAGAAAAAATATCTTTATCCAAACAGATGGATAGGTCTTTTAAAAAAATCTTTTTATTTTTTTTAAAGATTTCATTTATTTATTTATTTATTTATTTATTTATTTATTTATTTATTTGAGAGAGAAAGAAAGAGGGAGCACAAGAGTGAGAGCACAAGTGCAAAGGGAGGGAAGAAAGAGGGAGAGGAAGAAGCAGGCTTTCCACTGAACGGGGAGTCAGCCTCAGGGCTCCATCCCAGGAGCCTGGGATCACAACCCGAGCCAAAGGCAGATGCTTAACTGACTGAGTGACCCAAGTGCCCCAAACTTATACTAGTTTTTATAAATAGCTTTTCTGAATTAGCTTAGAAGGATTGGGAGGAAACATGCCCACCCAATACCCAATTTAATTGAACATACTCATCAACTTAATTTTAAAATAGAGGAAAGTAACATAATTTACCTGCTCAACATTATTGGTCCCAAAGTGGAATAGTTTTAGCCCAGGATTCTTTTGGGGGTTTAGTAATGAATGGGTGGGAAGGAATCCCTTTAGCATGATGACTTGATTCAGTTTCTTGTTAAAGGCAGAAATCACAGAAAACAAGTCAGATCTCAAAGGAACATCTGAATCAGAATAAGGAAGATGGTACCACAGTAGTGCTAGTCTTCTGAAGACTGCATCCCACTGAATTTATTTTGTCCTCTGAACCTTTTTTCTGATCCCAGTCAAGTCTTGGTCATCATCATGGATCTACCTGTGTTTAACACTGGTCCACCTCCTCCAGTGCTTTCAAATCCAAAGAGAGGCTTTCTTTTTTTTTGATATATTACTTCTAGGGTCAATGACCAAGGATCCTTGCATAAGAGTTATGACTAAGTTATTAAACCTTTATGGAAGACAATTAATACTAGGAATCAGAACAATTTTGTGGTTAGGTCTCACGGATCAACACAGATTTTTCGTTCATTGATTCAAAAGAATACATTAAAAATGGTTTTCCAAAAGTGAGATAATAAAAAGAATTTAAAGGAAATTTTCCATGGAGACTACTTATTCTCCTCTCTTTCTCCTGCAAAATGTGAGGATCATAAAAGAACTTAAAGAAATCTCCTACTCACAGGTGCTTGGTTTACTTAACTTCTCTAATTGCCATTTTAACATTTTTAAATTGTAATTTTCCTATTTTATGTCTTATAACATTGTGAACTGCCTAACATTTTTAATAGAAAGATTATGAAAATTAAAAAAAAATTTTTAGGGGCAGCCCGGGTAGCTCAGCGGTTTAGCGTTGCCTTCAGCCCAGGGCCTGATCCTGGAGACCCGAGATGGAGTCCCACATCGGGCTCCCTGCATGGAGCCTGCTTCTCCCTCTGCCTGTGTCTTTGCCTCTCTCTCTCTCTCTCTCATGAATAAGTAAATAAAAAATCTTTAAAAATATAAAATAAAAAATAAAAAAATTAAAAGTAAGTATATAACGATCTAGAACATTGAACAGATTGTGGTAAGTCATTTTTTATAGTTCTTGCCATAGAGGGGTATAGAACTGTCACAAGTCAGAGGCAGGGTTACCCTCCCTACATTGTCAAATTATGCAGGGAAACAAGAAGTGTCGTGGAGAGGCATAAGGAATGCATAGGCGTGTGATGCCGTCTCTGTTCCAGCAGCTTCTAAATTTGTATCTCCTGCCTAGACTTCTCCCTAACTCCATCTTGTGTAGTCAACTGTGTGGTCAGTGTTCTCACATATATTTAAATAACATCTCAATGTTAACATGACCCAAATGGATTCCTGGTCTTCCTGGTCTTCCCCACCATGCCTCGTCCTCCTACTGCCTTCCCATCTCAATAAATGACAAGTTCCTTCTTCCAACTCCTCTGGCAAAACACCTTGGGTCAGTCTTTGGTTCTTCTTTTCCTCTTGTGTCTCACATCTTATCCACAGTAAGTATCATCAGCCACACCCACAATTCCCTGAAACTGACTCTGTGCTATCAGTTTGACTACCTCCACCACTACCACAATGCAAGCCATTGTCATTTCCTACCTGGATTATTGAACTTGTTTTCTAACTGGTCTACCTGCTTTTGTCCTGTTCTTTTCAGAATAATCTCAATAATTCAAAAATCCTGTTTAAAATATAGGTCAGATCTTGCCATCCCTCTGCTCCATTTCCTTGTTCCAAACTCTCCAAGTTTTCTTTCTGTCTGATTCAGAGTATGTGCCAGAGAGACTTTACAACAGCCTGCAACATTTCTTTTTCTTTCTTTCTTTCTTTCTTTCTTTCTTTCTTTCTTTCTTTCTTTCTCTTTCTTTCTTTCTTTCTTCTTCTTTCTTTCTTTCTTTCTTTCTTTCTTTCTTTCTTTCTTTCCTTCTTTTTTTCTTGCTTTCTTTTTAAAGATTTTATTTATTTATTCATGAGATACACACAGAGAGAGAGAGGCAGAGATACAGGCAGAGGGAGAAGCAGGCTCCATGCAGGGAGCCTGACATGGGACTCAATCCTGGGACTCCAGGTTCATGCTCTGGGCCGAAGGCAGGCACTCAACCACTGAGCCACTCAGGGATCCCCAGCCCACAACATTTCCATGACCTGGCTGCCCATTACCTCTCTGAGCTCATTTTTTCCTTATCCGTTCTACTCCAGTCGGACTGGCCTCCTTGCTGTTCTCTGAACAGGGCCTTTGCACACGCTCTTCTTCCTATCTGGAACACTTTCTCCAGATGCCATTATGTATCCTCATCCTGTTCAGGCTTTACTCAATATTACCTTCTCACTGAGGATTTCCCTGGCCAATATAACATTGCAATCCCTTCCAGGACTTTTTGTCCTGCTTTACTGTTTTATTTTGTTCTCCTCAGACCTTATCATCACTCCTACATCATGCTTATTTCCTTGGCCTGCTGTAACAAAGACCCACAAACCAGCTATCACAAAACAAAAGATATTTATTTCCCCGTATTTCTGGAGGCTCGAAGTCCATAATCAAGGTGTCATCAGAGTTGGTTCCCTCTGGAGGCTCTGAGGGAAATTCTGTGCATGCCTGTTTCCTAACTTTTGGTGGTTACCGGCAATCATTGGTATTCTCTGGCTTGAAGCTACATCATTCCCATCTCTGCCTCTGTCATCACATGGTGTTTTTCCTGTGTTCCTTCATGTCCAAACTTTCTTCTTCCTAAAAGGACATCAGCCATATGGATTTGTAGCCTACCCTAATCTCATATGATCTCATCTTACCTTTGTAGCCTACCCTAATCTCCTATGATCTCATCTTACCATGATTACACTCATAAAGACTATATTTCTTTCTTTCTTTTTTTAAATTTATTTATGATAGTCACAGAGAGAGAGAGAGAATGGGGCAGAGACACAGGCAGAGGGAGAAGCAGGCTCCATGCACTGGGAGCCCGACGTGGGATCCGATCCCGGGTCTCCAGGATTGCGCCCTGGGCCAAAGGCAGGCGCCAAACCGCTGTGCCACCCAGGGATCCCAAAGACTATATTTCTAAATGAGGTCATACTCACAGGTTTCAGAAAGACATAAATTTAGGCGGAGGGACACTACTCAACTCAGTTCAGTGATATATTCATCTTGTTTGTTATCTGTTTCTCTCAACAAGTTGTAAATTCATGAGAATTTTGCTCATCACTATACCTCTCATGTCCATGAGGCACATAGTAGGACTTAGTAACATTTGTTAAACAAATAATGCCCCTGGTTGGCCAAACTAGATTTCATTTGGATAGCAGATGCTTAGGTACATTGCAGTTGGTGATTACTATGTTATTAAGGGAGTCTATTTTTCTATGAAGTATACCTTCTGGGCTAGGAATTCAATCATAATACTTTATTCTTTGATTCCCCCCTGATCTATTCACAGGGCTTGGACTTGTATCCAATAACCTTCGAAACTATAAAATAGAAAATAATACTTGTTGTAAAAGACTCTGAGATTCTGAGTAAAGGTACCACATCCATGCAAGGACCAATCTTTTAAGACAGTTCTAATGTGACTCCATGGTAGAGGGCACTAAAGAAACTTTGATGTGCTTCTGCCTTCACTAAATTCCCTGGATAACAGAAAATCAAATAAGACAGTCCAAGAAAAATATTTCCAAACAAAGCAAATGAAAGCCCTGATATACTTTTGACGTCAAAGCAAAGCTCTACTCACATTTAATCTTAGTGTGTAAACTTTTGGGTACAGATGAGTCAACAAGCAGCTAAGTTAACAGATAAAATATGAAGCCTCACATCTCAATATGAGCCTTCATATCCCACTCAAAGAATGTGACTCCAAGACATGTGTTCTTCTCTTGCTGAATAGAAATTGCATTTGGTATGCAAAGGTTGAAGTCACTGATTTTTAAAAGATTAAATAATTGCTTTTTACTTTTATTTAATATTATTATTAGGAATATTAAAGGGATCATGTTGGTACTGATGTCAATTTCATTCTATAGTGAGTTAATTATTTAGTTGCTGAGGTTGTGGTTCCTTCACCTGAGTGAGGTTTCTTGCCAGGCTTTCATATATATGTATTATTTAAAAAATCATAATCATAATCATAGTTGGAGTGGCCAATGTAGTGCCCTGTTAGAGATTAAACTTTTTCTTCTTTGCTGAAAACTCTTATGAGTTGAACTCTGTCTGCCCTTTTCTCCCCAAATTCATATGTTGAAATCCTAACCCTCTGTAAGTGCAGAATGAACTTATTTGGAAACAGAGTCTTTGCAATGTAGTTGTTAAGACAAGTTCTTAACATTAGGGTGAGCCCTAAATTCAGTATGACAAGTATCCTTATTAAAAGGGGAGATTTGGATGCAAAGACAGGCACACACACAGAAGGCCACATGAATATGAAGGCAGAGATGAGGGTGATGCTTCTACAAGCCAAGAAACACCAAAGATTGCCAGCAAACTAGCAGCATCTAGCAGAATTTAGAAGAGATTCATGAAATAGATTCTCACAGTGCTCAAAAGCAACCAATCCTAAGGACATCTTGATTTAGGACTTCTAGCCCCCAGAACTATGAGACAATAAATATATACAGTTTAAGCCATCCAGTCTGTTATGGCAGCCCTAGGAAACGAATACAGAGAACTTTGCAGCTACTTCATATGTAGGTGGAGATAGAATATCATTTTGGAATTGCTGAACGTGGCTTCCTTTTGTAGGATGTAAGACACATAAACCTGGTTGTCCCAGGTAAAGGGTGCATAAGACCTTTTGTACTTTGAGGTTAGAAACAAAAACCTGCCCTATCCCTAGGGCATTGGTCCATGGGGAGAGTTCACTGGGGTTCCAGGTTTTTGTGATGTTTGGTGCTGGAATCAGGTCTGACCTTGCGCTTTGGAGCCTGGCATGCCATGAGAAGTGATTGTGTGAAATTAGACAGTGAATCATAGAGAATGGGAAGATCTTGGACTCAAGACCACCAGGGTACAAAGGCCTTGAGACTGTGCCCTGGGCAATTAACTTTCTTGAAAGAATCACTATGAAAATATTCCTTCCCAAGTACTGTGCTAGGGACTTGATCTTCGAGGACAGGTTTGGTTTTTTGTTTTCTGGAGTTTTGCTTTTTTTTTAATTTAAAAATTTTTATTTAAATTCGATTAATTAATCTATAATGTATTATTGGTTTCAGAGGTAGAGGTCAGTGATTCATCAGTCTTATATAAAAAGGGCACTGGGTAAAAAAAAAAAAAAATAGTTTTGATAGTGCCGACATTTCCTCTCCCAGAAAGCCATGGTTTCTTCAAGACAGTCTGATTTGACATTCCTCCAAAGCAGCCTTGTGTCTCCTGCTGGTAAAACCCCACTGTCTTCACATTTGTGACCTGCCTTGCTCCCCAGCAGCCTGGTCCACAGCAGGCTAAATTCAAAAATCAAACTTTCATCTCTCACCCAATTCAACATTTTTTCCTTCCCCCAGCTTGGGTGTAACACACAGCTCTACACCCTGCAGTGGGAAAGAGGCTAGTGATTTGTTCTTTTACTCTCCTCCCTCCACCTTCTTCTTCACCCTCCAGGGTCAATGTTTGGAGGGAGGGAAAACAGAAGAAAAAGGGATGAAGGTCTTTTTCTTTAGCAACTCTTGCTTTTTGTTCTTGTAGTTTCTTAGCTATTAAATGTCAGGTGTTCAACTCTTCTCGTAGGTTCTTCGAGATTTCCCTGAGGGAACTTATGCACTGTACCATTCCCTGGCCTTGGTGATGTTCTTTCCTGCAGGCCTCAGTATGCTCCCAGGTCTTGTGCTCTGGAAAGGCATGCAAGTCTATACAAGTTCTTTCTGCTGGAAATCCCTAGTCCTGTGTTATGGGCTGAACCGTGTCTTCCCAAAATGTATGTGTTGAAGTCCTAACCCCGAATATCTCAGAATGTGACTGTATTTGGAAGTTGGATCTTTAAGAGGTAATTAGCTTAAAATAAGGTCATTAGGGTGGGCTCCAATCCATTATGACTGGTGTCCTTATAAGAAGAAGAAATTAGGGCAGAAGCATGCACAAAGGGGAAATGATGTGAAGACATAGAGAGAAGATGGTTATCTACAAGCTAAGGAGACAGACCTCAGAAGAAACCAACCTTATCAACAACTTGGCCTTGGCCTTCCAGCCTTTAGAATTGTAAGAAAATAAATTTCTACTGATAAATTTCTGCCAGTCTGTGGTGATTTGTTATGATGGCCCTAGCAAACTAATATACCCTGGAAAACACTTGGGTCTGGCTCTTTCAATATGGAGCAGCCTGGCTGCTTTTGTTGTGTCCACTTGGCAGACAGGAAGACTTATGCCTCCCTTTTCTCCAAACTCCCAATCCCTTCCTCTATTTCCATGTTCTGCAATATCGGAAAACTACATGTAGCTCCTCTCTTCAAATTCTTGAGTTCAGGAAATATGCAGCCAGGGGTGTGAGGTCAGGATCTCCTGTACAAAACCCCCAGCTCTCTTGAGGTCCTCCTCACTCAGCTGAGAAATGGAGACAGAAGGTCCTACAGAAGAATAAGAGGAAATACCACAGAACTCTCTCTGCTGTGAGTTCCCTGCAAGTCTATTCCTTCATTGGCATTCCTCCATCTTCCTCTCTTCACTCATTCCCACTGGCAAATATTTGTTGAGTGCCAGGCCCTATTTTAGATATAGGAGTAACAATTGATTACTGATCCCTCATATGCCAGACATGAAGAAAGATCCCATTAACAAATAAGCAAAACATATGATATGTCAGATGACATTAGGTACTAAGAATAGTAAAGCAGAATATGAGAGGGGTTAGTAGTTCTGTTTTATATAAGATGGTTTTATAAGAGGAAATGCCTCTCTGACACAAGAACATTTATGTGCCAACTTGTGGGAATTGGGAGTAAGGCAGTGAGGTTATTTGAGGGAAGAACTATCCAGGCAGAAGGAGTAGTAAGTGCAAAGATCCAGAAGTGAGAGCATACGTGGTTTATTCATGGAAGAGGAAGAAGAGCAGTATGTCTGCAGCACAGTGATCAAGGAGAAAATTGGGAGCAGAGGAGTTCCAAATGGTGGGGCTGTTGAAGATCAGGAAAGGGCTTATGAACTTGATTTTACTCTGAAGGAGATGGGACGCACGGAATCATTTGGAGTACAGGAGTGATCTTATGAATTTTAATGAGGATCACTCTGGCCTCGAGTGAAGAATAGACCATACAGAGGCAGGAGGGAGAGGAAGGCAAGACTGTGATAAGTCAAGGTTCATTCTTTTCTTCTTAGAAATTTCTACTTCCACTGTGGTAATGCACTCATATTTAAAACAAAAGATATTTAAAAACTACATTTCTTTACCTTCCTTGCACATAGGGGAGGTCTCGCAACTCATTCTGGCTAACGATAGGCAATCAAAAATTGTTGCGTGGGGCTTCCAGCCATGCCATTTAAAAAGGGTGCTGCCTTGGGGTGCCTGGGTGTCGCAGTTGGTTATACATCGAACTCTTGGTTTCAGCTCAGGTCATTATCTCAGGATCATGAGATCCAATCCCAAGTCAGGTTCCATTCTCAGTGCAGAGTCTTCTTGAGACTCTCTCTCCTTCTCCCTCCAACCTTTGCCCCTCAACTCCAAAATAAATAATAAATAAATATTTTTTAAAAAGTAGTCACTTCTGCTAGCACACACTTTTGGTCTGTTGTCTTTCCATTCTTCTTGCCTAAAGTATGGATATGATGCTTAGAACAGAAGGAGTCATCATTGAGGAAATACAATTTAAAAGCACAATGATAGGGCTCAGTTGGTTGAATCTCCAACTCTTGGGTCATGATCTCAGGGTCATGGGATCGAGGCCCCCATTGAACTCTAAGCTCAGCAAGGAATCTGCTTCTCTCTCTCTTCCTCTGCCCTTTCCCATGCTTGTGCACTCTCTCTCTCAAATAAATAAATAAATCTTAAAAAAAGAAGGCACAATGATATACCTTGTACCTATCAGAATGGCTAAAATTTTTTAAAAATGGTAGTACTAAGTCCTGGTAAAGATGTGGATCAGCAGGAACTCTCATAGATTACAGATAGGAATGTAAAATACACAACTCCATTGAAAACTTTTAAGTGTTTTTTTTAGAAATTTTAACCTACCCTTGTTGTATGATCTAGCTATCTCATTTCTACATATTTACTCAAAAGATTTAGAAAATTAAGTCCATATAAAAATCTGTACACAAATGTTTGTAGAAGTTTTATATGTAATCTCCAAAAACTGGAAACCACACAAATGTCCTCCATGGGCAAATAGATAAACTGTGGTATGTCCATATAATGCAATTCTATTCATCAACAAAGAAGAATGAACTATTGATACATATAAGAACTTGAATGAATTTCAAAAGGGTTTGACTAAGTGGAAACTAAACCCAAAAAGCTATATACTGCATGATTTCATTGATATGACATTGCAGAAAAGGCAAAACCATAGGGATGGAAAAGAGAAGAGTGGAAAAAATAGGAGGAGCAGATTGATTACAAAAGGGCAGCATGAGAAAATTTAGGGGGCAGGGCAATGGCGCTCTGTGTATCATGACTGTGGTGGGCACACACCTCGATGCATTTATCAGAACCCATAGATTAATTGCACATCACAAGAAGTAAATTTTACAGTATGCAAATTAGGAAATACAGCTTTTTTACTTTAATGAGAAAATAAGATTGGGAAACTGATCTATATAAATGTATCTCTTCTATTAGAAAAACAACTCGAAGTGAGAAAATAAAATCATCTTGATTCCTGAACTCGGTGCTGTGGTTCAAATAATAGATAACTTAATTCCCCCCTGTGGATACCTAATCTGGTTCTTTTTTTTTTTTTAAGAAGTATTTGTGTTAAGAAGGCAACTCAACTAACAGAATAGTTTGTGCAATTGAGTTTGGGTAGATTTTTTCCATTTTACTATCTATCTCTCAAAACATTTGGAGAGGCTAAGAACTGACAGGAAGATAAACCATACGTTTAGCTTCTTTTCTTTTTGGTACATAAATGCTAATATACCAGACTGTTTCACCATAACAGTTGTTGTGGGAATACCATAGGGATAAAAAAACAACTCCCCCTCCCACCCCGCCCTGAAATATCTCTCAACTGAGATACACAATTTAAAAAGTTTTTATAGGTAAATGATTCAGAAATTCTGGGTTATTTTTGTTATTAGAAATGAAATGATTTGGAAGGATTATCCGGTGCCGAGGAGCAATCTAACAAGACAGCTGAAATCTTACAAAAGGACGAAGAGCAGCAGCAAAATCTGAACTAAATAAAGCTGCAGTCTGCTTCATCACCAGATGGAGAGCCCTGCAAAGTCTCTTTCCCTGTCACCAATTACTCCCCATCAGTTTTCTTTCCAGGGACATGCTAAGAAAGTTCTACACTTGAAGACACATACAGAGAATCCTCAAGATTCTTAGGGCAAGAGCTTCCTTGCCCTAAGCTCTTCCGGGTCCTTTTTAGGAGAAAGATGAGACCTGCTCTGGTGTAACTAGCAGGGAATGTCCAAGGTGAACAACAGTCAGCACACTCTGTTGCCCCCGGTTGGTGAGGATTTTATAGGGAAAAAAAGGAGATCTATTTGGGGAAGAGGATGAAAGGGAGCTCAGTTGTGTTTTCACTGAAAGAGGTTTCTTAGAGGCTATTTGAGATGATGCCCTTGTGCAGGAATGACCCCGTGGTATCCAGAGTTAGTGTACAAAGGGTGATGCTGCACTAGTCGTCTTGGACTAGAGATTAAGGAGCCACAGTGGAAGTAAATGTCGAGTGGGGCCCCAAAGACCCCTCGGTTATTCTAAAGGGCATAGGAACCCCCATCTAATGGCATCTGGACTTTTACTGGGCTACTAATTGGTTCAATATTCTATTTTTAAAGCAATTCCTTGGCCTGCCCAGCAAGAGTGGCATCCTGGCCCCCAACAGTCATCTTTTCCAGCTGTGCGAGTACAGTGCTTTCCAGCAGGGTGGAGTTGAGGGAAAAAGAAGGTAAGATGGGCCAAGCAATGAAAAATCTCCCCTCCAGTGTTTATGGCTGGGTACAGAATCCTTCCTTTGTGACCTGAAATACACCTGACACATAGGCCAGGGCATGAAAATAGACTCAGGCAGAACTAGTCCAATGATACTCGCTAAGTTGTTATTCCACAAAGGAATAGTTTCCACAGATCATTAGTAAACATAGAATGGGGAGTTCATACAGAAGGGAAAAGAGAAAGTGTGTGGCTTATACAGAGAGATCCTCCCTTGTCCCCAACAAACACCCCCACGCTCCAACTTTCCTGGAAGCTGTTGCACTTTTCCCCATCTCCATTATGTCACAGGCCCATTTCCCACTTCTCACGGAGACTGCTGCAGCACCTGTTGACCATAATCTCTTGCTTCTATCCCAGATTGTTCCACAGTGCGGCCAGAGGGACCTTATAACTAATACACCAGATTTCGTCACTCCTTGCTTTCCTTTGCATTTAGAACAAACATCAACATTCTTGTCATGGCTGATAATGCCTTGAACTCACAAGGCTTCTGCTTACCCCTCTGCATTCAATATAAAACATTTGCCTACTTGCTCACGGCATTCTTGGATGACCTTGTCTTCCTCCACCTGCAAAATCCTTCCCTGCTCCCAGCTTTTGCAGTTGCTGTTCCATCTGCCTGGAATGTTCTTTTTCCAGCTCTATGCATGGCTAGTCTCCTTCTCTGGTAGAAGCTCAAGCCTTCCTGACCACTCCTTCCTAAATGGCCATCCCCAGGTACTCCCATCCCCAGGTACTCCCTCCTCCTCATTTGTTTTCTTTATAGCACTTCCTAACTATATTTGGGTGCTTATTTGTTTCTTTAGTATTTTCTCCACAGGAATACACACACTATGAGGCAGATAATTTGCCTTGCTCACAGCTTCCTCCCTAGTGCCTAACACAGCCTAGAACATTGAAAGGAGCTTTTGAAATATTTGTTGGATGACTCAATAAATATTAGTGGAATGAATAAACGAATGAGTGAATGCCTAGAAGGAACTTCTGCTTACCTGATCTTTTGTCATCTCAGAAAGTTATTCTTGGTGGCTTAGCTATAATTCTGTTAGCTTTCCTGGGTCATTATGTGAAAAATGAAAAAATTTCCAGAATGGAATATGAAAACATTGAAAACATTGAAGTGTCTCAGATCAGATGAAGTTAACAATTTTAACTAGTGGAGAATGTCTCTCAAGGGATATAAAAATTCTTCACCAATACCAACTGATTAGCGTGCAACTGTCCAAGGTGTCAGGGTAAAGCAGAGTTTCAGGTCAAAAGAAGGCAGGAAGCCACTTACAGAACTGAGGCATAAGCTATCAGTCCTCTCTGCTGACAGAGCTTGGGCAGTATGGGGCTGAACAGCAAACGCAAAAGCAAAAATCCAAAGGATAGGGCAGAGGGCAGCTTGGGGCTCCCTTTGCTTCTACCATCATCCTTCTGGATCTGACGCTGCTTTTCTGAACCTTCTGGGTCTTGCTGCCTGCATACAGGGTGAACTTGTCCTGAGGACTATCCAACTGGCTCTTCAAACATGCTGTCTATCCATCCTGGAGCTGAAGCAGGAAACCTAGACCTCATCCTTAGCTCATTCTTTCCTCTCCCTCAGACCCAATCTAATCAGCCCCATAATGTGTTAACCCTACTTCCTAAAATGGTTCTTGATCCTTCACACCCTTGTCTGCATCACCAGAGTTGTGCTCTGGACTACTTCAACAACATCCTAAAACTATGAAGCCTTGCATTACGTATTCCTCAAATGCATTCTTCACATCAAAACTAGTGATGTTCAAAGACACAAGTCAGAGCATGTTTCTCCTCTGCTTATACTCCTTAATAACATCTACTGGTGGTTAGATAAGTCATAATCTGACTTATAAAACCTATAGGAATTTGCCCTTTCCCCCCCCTACTCCTTTCAAATCATTTCCTCTTATTCCCAACTGACATATTCTAAATTTTAAGACAGTGGTGTACTTTCAGTTCATCAGACACCATGGACTCCTTTTCCTTAGGAATTTGGGGTACTTGGGGTGCTCTTTCTCTCCCTCTTCACCTGCCTATGTCCTATTCATGCTTCAGGTTGGCCAAAGTAGCATTGCTTCCTGGAGGTCTTCCCTATTTTCCCAGCCCAATTAGGAGCTCCTGCTAGATCCTCCTAAGGCACATCTTACTTTCTTTATTATAATGCTCATCCCTACTGGTTGCAAGGTCTCTCAGGGAAGAGATACATTCTCATTGGTTCTCCTAAAACCTGGCGCAGTGCCTGGTACATAATAGGTACTTAATGAAAGTGTGCTGACAAATGAATATCCCTAGATTCTCCTCCAATGCATTCAGTAATGATTGTTGGGAGACCTTGTTTCTCTTTGCTATCTAACCTGGCCCCTGTTTGCCTTTACTCTATTCATACTCTGGTCCCAGTCTCTGGCTCCTCTGGTATCTGCCCCATGTCAGTAGCCAGGTTCAGGTTTAGGTCACCTTTTATTAGCATGCCCTGTTCACGCATCCCCACCTAGTTATTCTATTAGACATGGCAACAATGGGGGAGGATATAGGCATTTTTAATGCCTGCTGTTGATTATAAGAAAGCTGTACCGCAAAGATGAAGTACTTCCCTCAGGTAGACATTTTTATAATGAAGAAGTCTTAGGCTATGAGTAGTCCATGTGTCAGGAACTTTTCCAAATTCTTAATGTGCAAATACAATAACTCCATAACAAACTAAACAGCAGATAAATTATTTGGGATAAAGTGTGATGTTCAGGGACTTGGCAGATTGCCACTGTATCTTGCCCACACTTGAAAGATGTGTCTCAAAAGGTAAGCAAAGGCTCCATCACTCCTCCTCCTCATTTTCTCTGGAAGGCTTTGAGTTTGGATTCACATCCAAACTCTGGGGTCTGGTCTGCCTCACTTTGGGGACGGGAGTGAAACTCCGGAAGGTCCTCTACCACTTAGATCTCAGGAGCCTGATTCCATCATGAGAACCTCCTTTCCACTCCCTTCCCCTCATTCTGTTCCACGGCTTACAATTTGACATTTACCCATGAAACAACAAGAAAAGTCACTAAAATTAGAGTATTTTTTTTTAGTCAAAATGTCTAAAATAACAAGATTCAGAGAGGAAGGAGACTATAGTAATAATTTTGACCCCTTTCCTATCTCCTTTGGCTCTTCTTTGGCATTCCCTTCTCAACCTTGCCATAAGAATTGCTGTCTCCTTTCTTGTCAGGGTGATTATACCTATTCAGATTTTGACAACTGGAAGATACAAGCAAAAGTAAACCAGAATCTTTCATTCCAACTTCCCCTCCCACATTGGTACTGCTTATGCAAATTGGAGAAAATGGGCTTTGTTATGTTTTATTTTGTATTCTGCTAACAAATACAGTGCATCTGTTAAGTGCATGTGTGAGGGAAGGAACACTGGTTACCCAGACATATGGGGAAGCATCAGATTTTCTTGGTTTTATGATATTACTTTAACTATCTGCTTGACAGATACAGTGATCATTACAGATTGGAAATACCTTTGTCAGACAGCAATTTCCTGTGATGGGCAGCCTCACAATCCTGCATGATATATTGGGTTGACAGCTTGCAGGGAGATCCAGGAAAAAAAAATAACTGTGAAAGGGAAAAGCTTATTTTAGCCAACAGACTTGGAAATTTCACAGACGTTATAGGATTCTTTCAAAGCTACGCACGATTTCTCCTCATCAGCTGCTAATTAAGGACATTAATTGATCTATTTGTTTGATACTGGAAACATAAGGCTTAGTTAAGCATGAGTTATAATTTATCATGGTTTTAGTATCTTTTGAGTAATTCAAAATTATGCTTTGCAATAAGTGATTTATGAGGAGTTTATAAGTATTCTTATTAAATCAGCATTTTTTATGTATTATTCTCTGGCATTACGTACCTCTGGAGACTATTAAAGTTTATTACTCAGTGTTCATTTTAATAAGAACCTTCTGACATTCCCCAAGGGCCTGAGAAAAACTATCCACAGATTTCTGCCCAATATTGAGTGTGGCTCTGGTTGTACGACAATCCTCTTCATCAATACTTTTAAAGAAGAAATCAGTGGATGGCCCAAATTTCAGTTTTTATGTAATGGCTGATGCCGGAGCTTCCTAGTCTAGTCATTTTTACTTCATGACTCATTTGCAAACTTCTAAATTTGCAGCAGCAATCCTGGCATGCAGTGAATGGGTGTACATCTGGAAAACAGCACTGCTGATAGCTGCTGGGAAGACTTACACTGGATGCCACATATCTCATGTACCTGAAGTTGGTTGGGTCCTGAGTTCTGACTCTGGAAGGAAGAAGGAGGAATGTGGATTTGTGGGGACATTGAAGGAGGGTACTAGATGGACCTGTGTTGTTCTGAAGCATTTGGATGGGGAAAAAAATGGTTTGAGCTTCAGACAAAATGTCAAGCTTGCTTCTCAGACACAGAAAGAAAGACAGATAGAACCCTTCCCAAGCTCTCCCTCCTTACATACGTGAAACTAATATATGTACCAGTTGAGCTACTGGGGACTCAACATTTGAGAACTGAAATGTAGGCTTTCCCTCTGTTAAATATGCTAACTCTTTTTCATACACTGTACATAATACACCCAAACTGCCTTTCTTTTCTTTTCTCATCTTTTCTTTTCTTTTTCTTTTTTTTTTTTTTTCCCAAACTGCCTTTCTTATGCTGAATTTGGAATGATGTCTACTGGCTATCACTACTGCTTGCTAGCCAGTAGCTCAGTGTTGGCTGTACTTCTGTAATTATGTAAATAAATATCTTATGGGATTTCATTCTTAATATTTAAACATGAATGGGAAACAGGAAAACCAAGTGTTTGACATTATTGATGAAGTGTTGACACTAGTGATGAAGCTATTAAAATGAAGATTGTGACCCCCACAGTGTTTCATTTTTTAGCCTCTATTGGACACTCATCAGACCTAAGAGTTGCCTGTGGTGCTCAGTGGTAAGAGAAGATAGAAAAAATAAAGAGTAAGTTGGGAATATGTCATGGAAGGTGATCTAAAAAACAAGATGTGATTGGAATTTAACTTTATTTTTTTTTTAGCTTTTTTGGAATAGGCCTTCCCCATATAACATGTAATAATTTGTAATAGGCTACTGTTCAACTTTTCTGTATTTGGTTTTAGTGTATGTTTTTAGGAATTCATCATGTGTAAAAATAGAAACCTGTCTCTCTACCTCATTACTCCACCGCCTTTCTAAAATAGGTGCCGTTAGGTTCAGAAGCTGTCTTTGTCCCCTAATACACTAATACAGCTACTTATCATTATACTTGTTAAAATCCATGCATCAATCTTGCCAATTTTCAAAACTATAAATACTTACTTTTAATACTTTGTTTACCACAAATATTGTTTTTATTCTTTATTGTGTATCTACCTTTAAATAGGGGAATTCTTCCCAGGGGCACAACCTATTAGAATTATTTCAAACAACTATTAACTACACTGAGACTTTAAAACCAAAAGAAGGGGCAGCCTGGGTGGCTCAGCGGTTTAGCACCACCTTCAGCCCAGGGCCTGATCCTGGAGACCCAGGATCGAGTCCCATGTCAGGCTCCCTGCATGGAGCCTGCTTCTCCCTCTGCCTGTGTCTCTGCCTCTCTCTCTCTCTCTCTCTCTCTCTCTCTCTGTCTCTCATGAATAAATAAGTAAAAAAAAAAAATTAAAAAAATTAAAAATAAAACAAAAAGAAAATAAAACAATAAGCCCTCTGGATATTACTAACATTATTTTAAAACATTTATTTTCTAAAAATCTTTGCTTTGATGACCTTAAGGGCGTAGGCAGGAAATGGAAACAGGTAGGTAGGGATTGATTATTCCTATAGGACTAAGTCCTTAGAAGTAAACTGAAATTAAATTGTTACCAGCTTTCTTCAAAAAAAAAAAAAAAAAAGAAAAAAGGGCACTCTACATTTACTGGGAATTCTGAGAAATGGGATCCAGGTATACGTTTGCTACCAATAAAATGTGCACCTGAAATCATACAACTTGGTGATTCAAAACTTCACTTGATGGCTTCCAGTGGACTTTTCCAAGCATAAGAGAGCACAGTTGAACACAGGTAAGGATGCAAGGTTTGAATTGAGGCTGTTCCTTGCTCCATTAACACAGACACTTAGGGTATCATTCTCCTTGTCTACAAAAGCAGGGCATTGCCTTTCTCAGTGTTAGTACTAATCTTATATTGGGTAACATTTGTAAAGTGTCCAGTACAGGGTTTGATACATGGTAAACACTAAGTGATTGCAGTGTGGCAATCATTCGTTGTCCTTGGAATGGGAAATCTGACTGTGGAAAGCTGAATAATGCCCCCCCCCCCAAATATCCACATCCAAATTCCTGAAAACTGGAAATATGTTATGCTATATGGCAAAAGGAACTTTGCAGATGTGATTAAGTTAAGGATCTAGAGGTGTGGAGATTACCCTGGATGATCTGGTTGGGTGCAATGAGTTCACAAGCGTTCTTCTAAGAGGAATGTAGGAGGGTTAGATTCAGAAAAGTCAATGTGACAAAGGAAACACATACCCACAGGGGTTGGAAGATGCTATCGCTGGCTTTGAAGGTGGAGGACGGGGCCATAAGCAAGGAATGCAGGCAGATTTGAGAAGCTGGAAAAGGTAAGGAAGCAGATTCTTTCCTAGAGTTCCTGGAGGATGTGCAGCCCTGCTGACATCTTGATTTACACCCAGTAAAACCCATCTTAGACTTCTGTTCCTCAAATGCTAAGATAATTATTGTTGCTTCAAGTCACTAAACTTGTGGTAATTTGTTACAGCAGCAACCCAGAGGAAATGAATACAATGATTATTCTTATTTTGATATTACGTGAAAAGGAAAGATGACCCTCACCTCCACGGTCCTATGGAATGAACAATATTTGGTGTAAACCAGGGTATGGTAATTCTATTGCCCTTTGATGCTAGTGGCTTAAGAGTGGGTATGTGATGCAGTTGCATTCAGTGAGTCATAAAGAGAAGACTGCTGGGTGGGGAGACTTTCTGGGAAGGCTTTTGCTCCCTAATAAAAAGAGCTGTTAAGATGAGAGATCTTGCCCCTCCCTCATTTGCCTTAAAATTAAGGGAGGATGTAATGCTTGGAGCTGCTCTGAGAGACTGTTAATCATGATGGTCAAATCTGTGATAATAAGACTGATAAGTGTGGTCAGAAGGACAGAGCAAATAACAACTGATGGCTGCTTGAGGTGAAGGGAAGCTCAGTATATTTCCATCACCAAAGCATCAAAAAAGAGCAAGGAGTTTGCAGTTCAAGCAAATTTAGTTTTCTGTAGGGAGTTTGTGGTTGATTCAGGAACATTAGATCATGAACTCAAGATGTTCTGTCAGAAAACAAGCATCAAACAATACACTGGTATGATTGTTCCAATGTAGGACTAAAAATCACTGAAAACCTTTTTTTTTTTTTTTAAATCTATTTCTTCCACTGAGCTTTTTGTAAAGGACAAACTAATCAAATCCCTTGTACTGAATTTGACCAAGACAGACTTGCTGTAGAGAAGCATTTCATCCAAGATGAATATTGTTGGAAACTTCTATAATGAATTTTTTCTCCTTGAAGAACCTCCTTCTATTTTTCCTGTCACAGTACATGGAAGCCCAGTTGTCTTTTCAGCTACATGGGTCAGAAACTGGGCCTTTGCCTGCTTGCCACTCACTTCTCTCATTGCACCTCTACTTGCTGGCTTTGTTGGTAACTGCACTTGCGTGTGTCCTCCTGTTTCTGTCTTGGTCTGACCTCTCATTGTCGCCTACCAGGTTACTGCAGGGATCTTCCAGCATGTCTCCTTGTCCACCAGGTCTCCCTCTCTAACCTCTGCAGGCCCCAAACTTTAGGTAAATGATCTTTCCAAAGTGCAAAGCTGATCATGCCAACCCCTGCCTCCAACCAACCAATATTTCCCTATCACTTATGGGGTGAAGTCCAAATCTTTTAGCATTGCTACTAAATAAATCCTTCCAAAATGTGGCTCTTAATTGAGGTCTCTGGCTATGACTTTCCTTCCTAGCATCTTTATGTCTAGTCCATCTGAATGACCTTCAGATCTGTGGTGGGGCCAGGTCTTTGTTGCCTCCTGTGCAGGAATAGAAACCCTTCGCCTCTCTCTACACTCAGGTCAAGCATCACCACTTCTGCTCTCCTGGCTTTCTTTTCAGTACTCAGGGGGAATTGGCCATTTTCTCCTTGTTGCATACAGCCTATCTTTCTTTGTGTTGCCTTCTTACTGTGTGTTATGTTATTTACAGGCTTAGAAATTGTTCTCCCCCTGATAGGTAGTGAACTTCTGGAGATGGGAATCATTCCTAAGTTGTCAGGCTTTCTCTGGAGCTTAATACAGTGCCTGGTACATACAGGACACTCAATCACAGAGATAGATGGATAGATGATAGATAGATAGATAGATAGATAGATAGATAGATAGATAGATATTAGAAAGTTAGATGTTTCATAATTGATGTTATTTTAGAGCAAAGGAAACCTACATATTATTTAATGCCATCCTTTCATTTCACAATTCTAGATTGCACTGTCTAAATCTTCTATTAAATACTTGAAATGTAACTTTCCTGATTTGAGATGTACTATAAATGTAAAATATACATCAAATTAAAAAATAATATATATCTAATTAATAATTTTATATTGATTGCATTTTTATAGTGAAGATATTTTAAATACATTGGCATAAATAAAATAGAATATTAAAATGAGTTTCACTTATTTGTTTTTACTTTTTACATATATGGCTACTAGAGAATTTTAAATTACTTATGCAGTTCATCTTTGAGGCTTACTTTTTATTTCTGTTGGACAGACAGACTAAGCCACATGGGTCACATTTGACCCTGCCACCTGTTTTTCCATGCCTATTAACTAAGAATGTTTTTATTCTTGTAGTTGTTTTATATTTAAATGATTAGATTTTAAATGTTTTTTTTTAAAGATTTTTATTTATTTATTCATGAGAGATACAGGGAGAGGCAGAGACATAGGCAGAGGAAGAAGTAGGCTCCATGCAAGGAGCCTGATGTGGGACTTGATCCCAGGACCCCAGGATCACGCCCTGAGCTGAAGGCAAACGCCACCCAGGCATCCCCATTTTATTCTTTTTTTTTTTTTATCTCCATCTTCTAGTAACATTTATTTTTTTATTTTTTATATAAATTTATTTTTTGGTGTTCAATTTGCCAACATATAGAATAACACCCAGTGCTCATCCCATCAAGTGCCCCACTCAGTGCCTGTCACCCAGTCACTGCTCCCCCCCCCCCAGCCCCCCTTCCCTTTCACCACTCCTAGTTCGTTTCCCAGAGTTAGGAGTCTCTCATGTTCTGTCTCCCTTTCTGATATTTCCCACTCATTTTTTCTTCTTTCCCCTTTATTCCCTTTCACTTTTATATTCCCCAAATGAATGAGACCATATAATGTTTGTCCTTCTCTGATTGACTTATTTCACTCAGCATAATACCCTCTAGTCCTGCAACGTCGAAGCAAATGGTGGGTATTTGTCGTTTCTGATGGCTGAGTAATATTCCATTGTATACATAAACCACATCTTCTTTATCCATTCATCTTTCGATGGACACCGAGGATCCTTCCACAGTTTGGCTATTGTGGACATTGCTGCTATAAACATCGGGGTACAGGTATCCCTGCATTTCATTGCATCTGTATCTTGGGGGTAAATCCCCAGCAGTGCAATTGCTGGACATCCCCATTTTAAATGTTTTTATAAGTACCTACATAATAGCCTTGATTTTACCTCTGGGCCCACAGAACCTACAATATTTACTATCTGGATCTTTAAGAAAAGTTCATTGACCCAGTTGTAGAAGATGAAGCCCAGCATGACAAAATAAAGTGATAGTAACAAATAGTGTCTATTGCCTTAATAATAAAAGCTCCTATATCAGATGTTCTGTGTGTCATGATCTGTTCTAAGTGCTTTCTGTGTAGTAACTGATTTCATCTTCATACCGTATTGAGGTAGTTCCTATTATTATCTCTGTGTTATGTATAAGGAAATCAAGACCCAGGGAAAGGAAGACACCTGTCTGAGCACACACAGCTGAGTAAGTGTGGAGACAGGACTTTAATTCAGGTGTCTTTTTTGAGGCCATGTATCTAAATTTACAGAAAGACTTTTGAACTCAGACTTTGGGCTAAATGTCCAACAGAGCTAGAGAAGCAAGTTGCTACAGGGTTACAAACCCTGAGGTGGGGAGGTCAGGATGCTTATGTTGGGTAAGTGGTAGCCTGTAGTGAGGCACCTGGGGTAGAGTAATGGGAACCCCATGAAGGGCAGAGGATTAAGCTAAGGGAAATCAGAAAGTCAGCACTTAGTAAAGCAAACCAGGACAAAGTCAACCACACCATTCGAGTGAAAGGTCAACCCAGAGAAGAGGAACCAAACTGAGAGGAGTAGGAGAGTTCGTGAAGAAGTTTAGGAGGCAAAATCTGGGGAGATTCAAAGGGCTAGAGCATTGCTTTTTAAACCCCTAAGTAGATGGAATGGAAGTTATTTTCCTTTTTTACTTAAAAATATTACGCATTTATTTTTGAGTAGGTAATTCATATACTTGCATATAATTTAAAGAGAACACATTATTATTATAGAATTTAAGGAATTTTTCTCCTTCCACTCTGTCTGCTGACTACCCAGAAACTTACTCCAGAGGTACTGCTACATCACTTGTTACATGCCCTTCTTTTGTTATTGTTGTTTTTCCAGCTTTATTATTTTATAATTGGCATATAATATTTGAGAAGTTGAAAATATGCAATGAGTTGACTTAATACACTTATGTGTTGCAAAATGTTTACCATCATAGAGTTAACTACACTTCTTTATATTTAGACTTTCATTATTCTTTTCTTAGGGGCAGGGAGTTTTTCAGGAGTCCAGTCAGTTCAGGTAAGAATATTAACTTTGATATTAGCCATGGTTGTGTATGGAAGGCCCTGCATGTTAGTTTTCTTGAGCTCCATGCTGCAAGTGGAATTTTTTGTTCAAAACACAAATTCTACCTGTGAATTGTTGAGTGAAGTAATTTAGGTGAAAAATGTCACTATTGAACATAAAAGAATTAGGCATTGCTAGTTTTACCCAATGAATGGTTTAATTTTTTGATTTTTCTCTTTGATTTATGAGTATAAACACCAATGGAAAGGCACAGCTGTAATCATCATGGCTTAGAAGATTCAGAGATTTTTGGGAATAATAGCGCCCATTGTGAACTTTCTATCTTAATACCCACCAATCCCTTTCACGTAATAATTACTTTTTCATTTAATAATAATTCATCTCACTTAATAATTTGGATAAAATAAGAGAAAGATAACAATAACTCTAATCCACAGAAACACAAGATTTTATAGATACAAAATTTTTTTTAAAATCAAGCATTTTTTTCTTCCTAAATAGGGAAAAAAAGTAAATCTTCAATTCAGAAACTTGCAGCCTCATCAGGGTACAGGCTAAAATGACTTCTGGGTGTCAGCCAAACATGTGTTCCGGAGATGACTTTCCATCAGGATTTTTATTTAGGAAAGGAAAAACTTGCATTTTTTTTCAACATGAATATAAATCATACAACCTAATTTGTAGAATTTTCCTAGAACATTGAGGCAGATATTTGGCTGAAGAATCTGAATATTCATTTTTTTAAGCAACTATTTATTGAGTTCTTTCTACTTGCCTGTCACTGAGATGAAAGGCATTTAATGTTTATAGTAAACAAAAGAGTTACTATTATTATTTGCATGTTACAGATGAGGAAACTGAAGGTTCATAAGTTTTACTAATTTGCCCAGGTTCCAACTAGACCTGCTTCATTCCAAAGTTTATGCTTTCAACTGTCATGCGTGACTGCATCTCTAATGACTTACATATTTTAAATTGTTATAAATCAAGGATATTTAAAAGGAACCAAGAAGTTTACTATTCAAAGAAGTCTTATGGCAAGTCTTTTCATAAATCATCTAAACATGGAAGAACGATCCTTTAAATTCAAACTTTGAAATATGGCACACTTTTATTTATTAGTGGGTGATTTTGGCAGCAGGACAATAGATTGGCAGCTTTCTAAAAGACCAACTCATCTTTTCTCATCTCAAGAAGAACTAGAAAATTCAGAGTCCCTATGAAAAATTATCAGTGTAAAGTTCCATAATCATCAAGAGTAACAATTAACTCTTTGGTTCTTCCCAGTGTAGCTCCTGGTATCTTTATAGTTCCTGATGAGAAAGCATCTCAGGCACCATTTTGGTTCATCTCCTCCATTGAATTACCAATACAATACAAGACCCCAGCCCTCTCACTTTGTCTAAATCATTTTTAGGTCTTCATCTGTTAGGATCTGCATTCAACATAGTGTTGAACAGAGGAGCTATTGTCTCCTTTCTGATGGATCTTAAAATCCTCTGAGAAAGATATATCTTAAACAAATAAATAAGACCCATAGAACCGGGCAGCCCAGGTGGCTCAGAGGTTTAGCACTGCCTTCAGCCCAGGGTGCGATCCTGGATTGAGTCCCACATCAGGCTCCCTGCATGGAGCCTGCTTCTCCCTCTGCTTGTGTCTCTGCCTCTCTCCCTCTCTCTCTCTGTGTGTGTCTCTCATGAATAAATAAATAAAATCTTTAAAAAAAAAAGCATAGAACCGGAGAGGAAGAATAATCCAAATTAGCAAGAATTATTGGAATAATAATTTTTAAGTAATGCTGTAACCTTAACGCTCTTAAGTTATTGGAATGGAGATCTACCCAAGCTTTATTGATCAAACAGTTTAGTATTCATGAAAATGGTGCCTAAAATTGCCTGAGAAAATTTTCTCTCTCAAGTTTAACATTTTTTTCTAATGTATTCATTGATTCTTTCAATGAAGCATTGATAAAACTTGTATTGAGGGCCACTTGTAAGAAGGTATAGCATGGTCTTGGCCCTCTGGAAGCTCAGAGTCCAGTGGCAGGGGTGGATTATCATATGAGCAAGTAAAGAAGATGCCAAATAATTAATGATTGAATATATGTATGACTGATAAGTTGTGAGAGCATGGAGTTGGAGCAGCAAACTCTGAGGGTTGAGAACAATTTTTCAGAGGAGATGATATTATAGCAGAGTCTTGAAGAATGAATAGAACTTTGCCTTGAAAAAAAAAAAAAAAAGGATGCATTCCAGGAAGAAGGAATGGCATGTAGAAGGCTGTGGAGGTCTTATGTACTTGAGGAACAGGAAAAGATTCAGCTTGGGAGAGTGTAGGGAAGGGGTGGGAAATGAGCTTGAGGGGAGAACCTGGAACCTGGTCATGGAGGTTTTGCGTGTCTTGCAGAAAAGGCTGAAGTTTTCTCATTGGTGTTTAAAAAAAACAAACACACCAAAAAACCCTCTGAATTTTGTTATTTATTTGTTTAACAACATAATCTGAATTTTTCAAATTTATCTTTTCATCAGTGAAAAATACATTAGAGTTGGGGGAAATGTGTGGCCAGTTACAAGCTGTTGACACACTTCAAGTGAGAAATGATGAGAAACCAAAGTAGGGCATAGTAGGGAGGTTGGATAAGAAGGGCAGATTTGAAGCACATTTTAAAAGTAGACTTCATTGATTTTGTTGTTTTTGTTGAATAATTTGATATACATGTAAGGGAAGTGGAAAAGCCAAGATGGCCACCACCTTTCTGTGTTGAGAGCCACAGGAGTGTGACACCATCAATTTAGAGAGGAACCAGGAAAAGGAAAAAGCACGGATTGGGGGCGGGGGTTTGATGGTAAATTGTATTTGAGACAATCCCAGGCTCAACCCTCCCTGAGTGGGGAACATGGATGTGGAGGCGCTGCTAGAGGAAAAGGACACAGTAAAATGTCAGTACTACCTTGAAGAAGAGTATAAACCAAGGAAGGTGGCAAGATGCAAGCAAATTATTTCAATAGAGCAAGTGTCTTAATGCATTTGGGTTGCTAATAATGAAAAATCATAGACTGGGTAGGTAGCTAATAACATAAATTATTTCTCATAGTCCTTGGACTCTAGAAGCCTGAGATCAGGGTGCCAGCAACATCTGGTGAGTCTCTTCCATGTCACAGACTTCTCATTGCATTTTCTTATGGCAGGAAGGGGCTAGGGAGCTGTGTGGGGGTGTTCCTTTAAAAATTTTTTTTAAACATTAAAGTGTATATTTAAGAATATAAATAATATAATAATTACATTATATACATATATATATACATGAATATTCTTTTCATGTCAATGTATGTTGGGGAGGGAGAGCACTGTTCTCCTTTTTTCCATATTCTTATCACAGCAAATAGAAGAGGGAACTTCTCTTCCTTGGAGAATGTGGGAGGGACCACATCCTTCTTGGTTTTTTTCTCTACATTTATGCACTCACATGGGCAGAAATAGCTTTTTTGGTGAAATACTGGGCCGTATTTTGCTAGTGGGCAGGTTTTAATGTATTAGTAGTTCAACTCTGTGTGGGAGACTCATCTGACCTCTTCTTTGCTTCCTGTCTCTGTGTGGTAAACGACCCCAAGGCAAATCCCAGTACCTCTTCTCTTATTCTGTCCTTTCCACGGTAATTAAAAAAGGGAGACAGGCCAGTAGTCCAGGAAGCCTGCTGGGAAACTGGACTCAGAGTCAATTCTGTGGATCCAGTTCTCCCATGGTCAAGCCCGTAAGTCTCTATCCAGGCAAAAAAAGAGGCTCTACTTTGGCTTCAACACCAAGTCCTGTTCTCTCAGCAAGCTGATACAAGACAGCCCCACCTGGAGTTAGGGTGATGGGTACTTGCCTGGTTAGTAATAAAGCTGTTATTTTGATACCCACTTGCCTAATGATTTTCTCTTGGCCAGAATCCTAAGGAAAGAGGGGCAGATGGTAAGATTTGTGTACCCAAACTCACATCCAAATCCCAGAAATATATTTTACATCGTCTTTTTTTTTTTCTTTTTCTGATTCCAGCATGGTTAACATACAGTGTTAGTTTCAGGTGTACAATATAGTGATTCAACAGTTCCATATTACTCAATGTTCATCAAAATAAGTGTACTTGTAATCCCCTTCACCCATTTCACCTATCCTGCACCTGTCTCCCCTCTGATAACTTATCTGTTTGTTTTCTATAGTTGAGGGTCTGTTTGTTTGTTTGTTTTTTGGTTTGTCTTTCTCTCTCTCTCTCTTTTCCATTGTTTATTTATTTCTTAAATTCTACATATGAGTGAAATCATATGGATTTTGTCTTTCTCTGACTGGCTTATTTCACTGTCTAGATTTATCCATGTTGTTGCAAATGGCAAGATTTCATTCTTTTTTATGGCTGAATAATATTCTATTGTATACATATACCACATCTTCTTTATCCATTCATCTATTGATGGACACTTAGGGTGCTTCCATAGTTTGGCTATTGTAATAATGCTGCAATCGAAGGGGTGCATATATCCCTTCAGATTAGTATTTTCAAATTCTTTGGGTAAATATGTAGTAGTATGACCACTGGATCATACGGTAGTTCTATTTTTAATTTCTTGAGGAACCTCTATACTGTTTCCACAGTGACTACACCAGTTTGCATTCCCACCAAGAGTGCATGAGGGCTCCTTTTTCTCCACTTTCTCACCACTACTTGCTATTTCTTGTTCTTTTGAATTTCACCATTCTGATAGGTATAAGGTGATACTCCATTGTGGTTTTGATTTACATTTCAGTGGTAAGTAGTGATGTTGAGCATTTTTTTGTGTGTGTTTTTTTTGGATATCTGTGTATCTTCTTTGAAAAAACTGTTCAAGTCCTCTGCCTATTTTTTAATCAGACTTTTTTTTTTTTTTTGGTGTTGAGTTGTATAAGTTCTTTCTATATTTTGGATACTAATCCTTTATCAGGTATGTCATTTGAAGAAACCTTCAATTGACAGTATGTTTCAGTATGTTTTCTTTGAGTTTTGTTGGTTGTTTCCTTTGCTGTGCAGAAGCTTTTTATTCTGATGTAGTCCCAATAGTTTATTTTTGCTTTTGTTTCCCTTGCCTTAGGAGACATCTAGAAAGAAGTTGTTACAACCAGTGTCAGAGACATTTCTGCTTGTGTTCTCTTCCAGAATTTTTATGGTTTTAGTCCTCACATTTATGTCCTTAATTGTGAGATCTCTTATATAAGGAACTATTTCCATCATGTGGGCTCCACATTTAGGACTTAAGTACCTCCCTAAGGCCCCACTCCTAACACCATCAGGTTGGGCATCAGGATTTCAACATATGAATTTTAGGGGGGCACAGACATTCAGATCATAGCAGCATGATTAAAGCTAAAGTACAAAGCACCATTAAATCTCAACAGTACTTATACATAGAGAAGATAAAAACAAACTTCAGCTCCCCAGCTCTCGCTATTCAATGAACTATTACAAAAGGTAATGAGTTTCTACACATTAGTACTCTTGGGTCTTTGATTTATTTTCCTGGGCAAGAATTTTGTCTGGTTCTATGGTTTCTGAAGCACTTTGATATTTCTAACAAATAAATAGTTATTAAATAATAATGAAAATAGTATCTGCTTATTTTGAAATCTCACTTCCATTTCCACTCTCTTCCCACAGCTGTTCTCTGCTGGCTGAAGTTTTAATTGTTTTCTTTATTGTATCCTTTCCTCTGTATATTTTCTTTAATCTGTGTTTTTGTTTTTTTAATATGACATCATCAGAGTTTTTGCCATAACGAACATTATTTATCCTCCATTATCATTTTACAAGGCCCTAAACTACTTCATCTTTGGGAAAAGAGAAGAGGAAAAAGTACGATTTTGATATTTAACATAGATTAAGCCCAAAAAGATTTGGCTAGTTTCTACAACAATTCTTATTCAAAATTTCCCATTGGGGGTTTTTTCTTTAAAAAGACGTAGCTAGTGGGAAGCCCCGGTGGCCCAGTGGTTTAGTGCCACCTTCGGCCTGAGGCGTGATCCTGGAGGCCCCGGGATCGGGTCCCACTTCAGGCTCCCTGCTTAGAGCCTGCTTCTCCCTCCACCTGTGTCTCTCATGAATAAATAAATAAAATCTTTAAAAGGGGGGGAATAGCCAGAGAAGATATTATTTTAGGGATTTATACAATTTTAAAAGATTCTTCTAAGGATGTGAGGGTGACAGTTATAGATATTATAAAAAGCAATTAAATATTATTAAGTATTATTTTCATCCTCCTATAACAGTATGAATTTCACTGATCTCTAATAAATCATTAAAGTTATAAAAGGTATAAATTTACCATTATTATTTTCGGGGCGTTCTTGCTTCTATTAACTAGCTACCCAGAAAGTCCATTCCAGGGAAGTATTGAAGATTCAGGGTTACTATAGTGAAGCCCTTGTTGACAGATTTTCCCAACTGGTTCCCTAAGTGAGGGAAGGTGAGTGGTTGGAGAGGGACAGGATTTGGATTTGCTTCCCATGCTCCCTGTTCTCTCTTACATTCTCTCACAGAATTTGTTTCTGTCCCTAACTTTCATTGTCTTAGCAGGCCTTGTATAAACTAAAGTGGAATGCCATAAGTCTTCAGCAATACCTTCTTTTAAAGTCTGCTTCTGAGATAGAATTTGGAGTAACAAAATCTGTTTAAATCAGAAACAGTTTCCTACAAGGTGCAATATTCTTTCAAAAGTAAGTTATTTTAACCAATAGTTAAAAAAAAATTAACACAGAGCCACAAAGTGGATTCTTTCTGACCCTTCAGTTTTAAGACAGAAGGAACAAATGAAAATCATTCTACATTGTTAATTGAAATGTAGCTGATAGTGGTAAGAAGGTTTTTTTCTGGGCCTATAAACAAATCTCTGCTTCCTGGACACCAAGCTGTAACAGGGGAGACAAGAATATCTTATTCATAGGATCGTGAATAGCATCAAACATAATGACATGTGAACGACTATTTAGAAATATAAAGTACTATGTAAGTATAAGCCAAAGTTGCCATTGGTTTCGGTAGTGGTAAGCATAGTTTTAGATGTTGTAGGAATTAAGTCATATTAATACCTTCTTTTCTTTTTTGTATATTTTTTATTGGTGTTCAATTTGCCAACGTATAGTATAACATGCAGTGCTCATCCCGTCAAGTGGGCCCGCCTCAATGCCCATCACCCAGTCACCCCATCCCCCTGCCCACCTCCCCTTCACTACCCCTTGTTCTTTTTTTTTTTAAATTTTTTATTTATTTATGATAGTCACAGAGAGAGAGAGAGAGAGAGAGGCAGAGACACAGGCAGAGGGAGAAGCAGGCTCCATGCACCAGGAGCCCAATGTGGGATTCGATCCCAGGTCTCCAGGATCGCGCCCTGGGCCAAAGGCAGGCACTAAACCGCTGCGCCACCCAGGGATCCCCCCCTTGTTCTTTTCCCAGAGTTAGTAGTCTCTCATGTTTTGTCACCCTCCCTGATTTTTCACACTCAGTTTCCCTCCTTTCCCCTATAATCCCTTTCACTATTTTTTATATTCCCCATATGAGTGAAACCAAGTAATGATTGTCCTTCTCTGATTGACTTACTTCACTCAGCCTAATACCTTCCAGTTCCATCCACATCGAAGCAAATGGTGGGTATTCATCATTTCTAATTGCTGAGTAATATTCCATTGTATATATAGACCACATCTTCTTTATCCACTCATCTTTCGATGGACACCAAGTCTCCTTCCACAGTTTGGCTATTGTGGACATTGCTGCTATAAACATTGGGGTGCAGGTGTCTCGGCTTTTCACTGCATCTGTATCTTTGGGGTAAATCCCCAGCAGTGCAATTGCTGGGTCATAGGGCAGTTCTATTTTTACCTCTTTGAGGAACCTCCACACAGTTCTCCAGAGTGGCTGTACCAGTTCACATTCCCACCAACAGTGCAAGAGGGTTCCCCTTTCTCCATATCCTCTCCAACGTTTGTTGTTTCCTGTCTTGTTACTTTTCACCATTCTCACTGATGTGAGGTGGTATCTCGTTGTGGTTTTGATTTGTATTGCCCTGATGGCAAGTGATGCGGAGCATTTTCTCATGTGCTTGTTGGCCATGTCTATGTTTTCTTTGATGAAATGTCTGTTCATGTCTTTTGCCCATTTCATGATTGGATTGTTTCTTTCTTTGCTGTTGAGTTTAGTAAGTTCTTTATAGATCTTGGATACTAGCCCTTTATCTAATATGTCATTTGCAAATATCTTCTCCCATTCTGTAGGTTATCTTTTAGTTTTGTTGACTGTTTCTTTTGCTGTGCAGAAGCTTTTTATCTTGATTAAGTCCCAATATTTCATTTTTGCTTTTGTTTCCCTTGCCTTCATGGATGTATCTTGCAAGAAGTTGCTGTGGCCAAGTTCAAAAGGGGTGTTGCCTGTGTTCTCCTTTAGGATTTTGATGGATTCTTGTCTCACGTTTAGGTCTTTCATCCATTTTGAGTTTATCTTTGTGTATGGTGTAAGAGAATGGTCTAGTTTTCTTCTGCATGCGGCTGTCCAATTTTCCCAGTCAACTAATATTCGACAAAGCAGGAAAGACCTGCACTGGAAAAAGGACAGTCTCTTCAATAAATAGTGCTGGGAAAATTGGAATACTTTCTTTTCAACCTGGTGCTGCACTGTGGATTGGCTGAATGTCTACAGGAGAGGAAATTAAAGAAACAGAAAGAAAGAGATTGGGAGAGAAAAGAATGTGTTTGAGGCCCAGCCGGGGAATTTAAAAAGAGCAATGGAAAGGATAGGACACATTTACATAACAAATGGAAGAATTTTAATTTAATGGAAGTGGGAAAAGGGCCCACGTTTAAGGAGCACTTACCATGTCAGAGGTATTGAAAGCTGTTGAATCTTCACAACCATCCCCTGAGGTAGGTTTTATTAGACCCATTTTGTATATGTGGAAACTAATGACCAGAGTGGTCATGCAACATTCTCAAAATCTTCATATGACTAGTAAATATCAGAAGACAAAAACAGAAGATAGAAAGTAGAAATTCATTGGAGAAGAAAATAAAATAAGTGGGAACTGGGGTACAAAGTGGAAGATGTGTGTGGCCTGAAGGCATTTGAATTCACTTCCCTCCAAACGCCATGCTAGCCTAACAATAATTCAATTTTGGCACTAAAATAGAAGTAGGGATTCCTGTATCAAACATGAAATTGTACTTAGATCTTTTTTGTACAGATCCAGCCCCCAAACATCAATCAGAACCTACAGAGATCCTCGTCTAATTGTAAAAACTCTCTATATGTAATATTATATGTATATAGTTAAATATGGCCAAAATTGAATCCTTAAAGATATAAACACTTAGATTCAAAGTGCTGGAAATACTGAGAAAAACACAGAAATCTGGAGGGTAAGCACATAGTATGTCCAGAGAGAAGCACACTATAGGATAATAAATTGAATTCGTCCAGTGCTTTGTGTGTATCAGGCATTGTGGTAAGTGCTTGATATGCAATAATTCATTCCCCCTCACAACCACCCTATGAGATTGTTGCTATTATTTTTCCCATTTTACAGAAGAGTAAAGTGAGTATATGGGAATTACATAACCTGCCCAAGACCACATTGCATGTAACTGGAGGAGCAGAGATTTGAACCCAAGTTTTCTAGCTACTTAACCAAGATATGGATTCTCTTGGGTCTCATGTGTTAGGAATATATTATTTCATTTTCATATGTTCAAACAAAACAGATTATTACAATTCGAAACCCACAAATTAATGATATGAAAAAGACAGGAAAACTGGTAAGATATTTTTGAGACCACAGATAAAATTAGAATATGGACTGTGTTGGGTGAGTTAAAGGATAATAATTATTTTTGTTAAGTGTTTTAATGTATTGTTGTTATATTAAAAAAGGCCTTATTTTTTGAAAATCTAGCATTTTAGGGTGAAATGTAGTGGTATCTTGGATTCGTCTTTCAATACATCATAAAGAGAAAAAGCAAAGAGAGAGAGCAAGATGGTATAAAGATGGCAAAAAGCTGACAACCATTGAATCTAGGTGATGGATATATGGTGCTTTATTGTGCTATTCTCTCTACCTGGTGTATTTAAACCTTTTTTGTTATAAAATGTAAAAAAAGAAACAGTTCACTTGAGTTCACAGAAGCCCACTGGTCATGCCAACACCAATATGTGACAAATGAATGTGGTAAATACAGAGGAACAGCTTATTAGCACCAAGCAATTTACATGGAAGTGTCATTTTAAGCCACAAAATTGCACTGTTTACTTTTCATGTGTTAGTGCTTTTTGGAAAAAAAATGTAGAAAGGCAATAATATCATCTAAGTCAGTTTGTTTACTAGGAATAATGTTTGTATAATTGTTTTAATGTGTTGTAGCTCTAAATTTATTTTTAGCATTCTTTGTTTTATTGGTTAATTCAAAACATAAACACTTCCTGGCTTGAGCAAAATCAGCATGTCACTTCCACACCCGAGGAAGGTCATAATCACTTGTTCTGTCTCATTTGAACTTTGTGAAAAGACCAATTTTCACTTTTCAAAAGCTCACAAGTAGGAGGCAAATATATTTGCAAAGATTTTTCCTATTTAATTGCACTCCAAACTACTGGAACATTTTTTAAAACCTTTTTTCCCCGTATTCACAGACCAAATTTGATGAGAAAGAGATAAATGAAAACAAAACACTTGATAAAAAGTTCTTTCTGTTTTACAAAGTATATATCCATTTATATTACATAGGTCAATATAGATTTTGTCCAATCTTTTTAATTTTCTTTATCTTAAAATATTTGTTTTCCCAAGTTTGATCCAGAACTCTTGCATTAACATTTGAATATACAGTTTCTTGAGCTTTTTTCTGAAATTTTTGCAGCCAGGTGGTTTTTGTTTTTGTTTTCTTGATTTTGAAATATTTTAGATTATAGAGAAGTAATACTTTGCATATATTATATACTGTATAATATCCCAAGTGGCATCTAGGAGAGCAGTTTATAGTCAAATATATTGATATGTCTGCAATGGAAAGTATAAATATGCATAATAAATGGGCTAAAGATTCTAAGAAACCATATCAGGTTAGGTCAGATTTGGCTACAGGAGGAAAATAACCTGAGTCTAGAATAACAACTTTGGGTTTTCGGAACTTCTGATGAAGGACTATGGAGCTGCATACTGTGGGTAGGAGTTCCAGCTTTAGAGTCAGTCTCTGATCTAAGTCTTAGCTGCGGTCCTCACTAGCTTACCCAGTGGACTTCATTTTCCTCATTTAGAAGCAGAAATAATACCAATTTAACAGGATTGCTGTGAAGATAATTTATGCAATGTGCTTAGCAGAATGCATGGCCCAGTGTAGGAGGTCAAAAAGTAGTAGCTATTATAATACTGTGTTATTAAGTATACAAAAGGTGCAAAAAGCATATTTTGTTCTTTTAAGTCAGCCTCCAGGTGTTTTTATCTTTGTGTTTCTTGCTGGGTGGGGTGTGCATCTGGGCCCAAACCATTAGAGATATTGAACGCTAAGATAATGATTGTGGAGCTCTGACTCTGATGAGTTTTGCCCAAAACCAAGGTTAGTGTCAACTAAGTGATCTACCTCTAAACTGAGTTGAATTTGAGAGTTTCTCAAGCTCTCCTTACTCCTGGCCTCATCCCTGCAACTGGAATGGTCCATTCTTTTAAAACTTCTCCAAGAAATAGTGGCTTTTCCTCCTAACAAGTTAATTTCTTGCTGCATTACTTCCCATCCCCAGTTTCAGTTGTCGGACACAACCTTTAAAATTGTTTCCACTTTTGGAATTTAAGAAATAAAACGAATGGGCAAAGGGAGAGAGAGAGAGAAATTAAAAAGCAGACTCTTAACTATAGAGAACAAACTGATGGTCACCAGAGGGGCAGGGGGTTGAAGGGATGGGTGAAATAGGTGATGGAGGTGAAGGAGTGCACTTGTGATGAGCACTGGGTATTGTATGGAATTGCTGAATCACTATGTTGCATGCTAGAAACTAATATTACACTACATGTTAACTCTATTGGAATTAAAATAAAAACTTAAAAAATAAATAACATTGTTTCTATTTTTGTTTCTTCTGCTGGTCACTTTTATAGTTCCAGATAATCTGCCTTTTCTCCACTTCTGACTCCTTATATGAAAAATAGTTAAATAATTTACATTTCTTTCCCTCCTTTTTATGCCCTCTGACTAAATTATCATCATTTTGAACTCTTCTTTTGATCATCTTTATAGTTCTAAACACAATCTACATAAATATTAATTCATTGTTTAGTTTTCATTATAAAAAGACAGTATTAGCATCCATTCTTTAGCCTTTTCTATTCCTTTTCATACCTTCTGTAAGACACTTTTTAAATTTTTGTATCGAGAAGGTGTAAGCATTAATATTTTGTGTTACAACTATAACTAAGTTTTTTGTGCATTATCTGGAGTTGAGTGTAAAAGCTAAAAAAACAATGAACAGAAATTATATTATTCGGAGTATATAAAAATGTTGATTGCTGGGCCAAGGAATGGTCTGATGCCACAATCAAAGGGCCACTAAGAGAAGACTGCTCTGAGCTTCAAATTTTAATAAAGTCTCTATTGTTCGCTCTACCTTCTCCTAAAATCGTGCCAGATTTGATTTTCTTCATGTTGCCTGATGACATTCTTGCATGATACTTTTTAGTTATGTTTTCTAACTATTTTGGTTGCCTTTTCCCCCTGCATCATATATTCATGTTGTTCCATGCTGTCAGCTACTGTATAAGGAGTCTCTCTGATTTTCCAACTTAAATTATGCATATAACACATGAATACACTATCTGTTTGTAATCCTGAAATATTACATAAAATGGAAAACCACTTTTTAACCATTGGCCCGATCTGAGACTGCACACCTTTCCTGTATAACTTGAAGACTTTGTCAATATACAATGTCTTTCTTGTCTTGAATTGGAATTCTCTCCATCACTAAAATTTGCTAATTTTACCTGCTTAATATACTGGCCTCTGTATCCCTTAATATCTTTCATAATAATTTCTGTTCCTTATCTCCAGACTCATACTGCCTACTAGGAATCTCCCACTAGAGTTAGCCAAAGCAATCTCAAATATAACATTACTGAACTAAGAAATTTTCAGAAGGGTGTGTAACTTATGGTTCTAACTACATAAACTTTCAAAATAGACAAAATAAGTTAAAACATTGTATAGGGATATATATGAAGGGTTAAAGTATTTTGAAAAGCAAAATGTTGATTGACTCAATAATCTGTTACCGCCAGTGAGTGTGATCAGGGAGGTGCATTGGGGTGGGGAAAAATTCAAAGACATGATCACTCTCTAATTTTTAGACTGAGTACAAGGGTGTTTGCTTTTAAGAATTCACCTACATTAGATACCCTCCTCTGAAGGTGTATGATGTATTTTGCAATTTAAAAATAGAAATGAAAGATTATCTTTGCTCTCATTGGTTTTACTCCTTGTTCTTCAAATTCATTTCTCAAAGCACTCCATTTTGGTTGGAATCATTATAGTGATTCTCACTATAATCCTAGAACTGTTGCCTCTGGAGTGATTGATAACTTTCTAATTAATTTAGAGACACGTATATCTCATTTGACTGAGAGCCCTTCCCTTCTTGTAACATTCTTCATTATTGGTTTCTCTGGAAAGGCACTCTATTTCTTGTTTGCATTTAAAGCCAAATGGTGAAACAAAAACCAAATATCAACACACACTGATTAGAATTTCATCTTTCTGACGTTTAAAAGTAATTCTCCCCTTTCCTCAATCCCTCCCAAACAGAGCAGCTCTACTTTTATTAACCAGAATATCACACTAATCAGATTACTACCAGCAAAAATGGACAAGCTGACTTCTCAGCTAAACTGAGCACTCTCCCCCAGCATTTTTACAACACAGAAGTTTGCTGACTTTACTTATAGAATGCAAGATTAAAGTCTTCCTTCTAAAATAAAATAAAATAAAATAAAATAAAATAAAATAAAATAAAATAAAAAAGTCTTCCTTCTTAAATAGACTTTATTTTTTAGAGCAGCTTTAGGTCCACAGCAAAATTGAGCTGAAAGTGTAAAAAGAGCTCATATACTCCCTGCCCCCAAGCATTCACAGCGTCTATAACCATGAATATTCTGTACTCAAGTGGTATATTTGTTGCAATACACTGACATGTCATCACCAAAGTCCGGAGTTTACTTTAGAGTTCACTATTGTTGTTGCACATTCTGTGGATTTTGACAAATGCTATGATAGCTTGTATCCACCATTATAGGATCCTACGGAATAGTTTCACTGCCCTAAAAATCTTTTGTGCTTGGCCTATTTAGCTCCCTCTTCCCCCACCCCCTGGCAACCACTGATCTTTTTTTATTGTTTCCATAGCCTTTCTCAGAATATCATATTTTTGGGATCACACAATATATAAACTTTTCAGATTGGCTTCTCTCAGTAATATGCATTTAAGATTGCTCCATTTATTTCATGGCTTGGTAGCTCACTTTTCTTTTAGTGCTGAATGATGGTCTGTTGTTTGGATGTATCACAGCTGATTTATTCATTTGCCTACTGAAGGATATCTTAGGTGCTTCCAAGTTTTGGCAGTTATGAAAACAGCTGCTCCAAACATCGTATAGGTTTTTGTGTGGATATGTTCTTGACTCTTTTTGGATAGATACCAAAGAGCATGATTGCTAGTTCATATGGCAAAAATATATTTAGTTTTGAAGGAAACTACCAAACTGTCTTCCAAAGTGGCTCCATCATTTTGCATTCCCAACAGGGCTGCTTGGGTAGGGATTGCTACCCATGTTAATCATTTCTGGCCATGGGACAGCTTGTAATAAGGAGGAAACCCAGAAAGAGTTGGTCTAAGAAATGCTCAAAACATTTCACTGTCACAATATTCCTAAATAACTGCTTTGTTTACAGCAGAAATGTTATAGGCAACTTCATGATTGAGGAAGATGCTTTCTTAAATTTCTAAAATAAATTGTGATAATACCATAAAAAGTGACTGCTGATGGTTAAATCAATATTAAGCTCTAGAAAATTGTCATATTTTGATTTCTGAAGGTTAAATTAACTTTAACCTCTAAAAAAATTATTTGCCATATTTTGCACATTTCATCTGATAAATAAGCATCTATTGAGCACACACTGTGTACAGAGAATTGAAAATTCAGAAAACAATCTCTACTCTCAGTTCTGTTCCTTGACCCATCATGTATCATTCAACAAAACTTAATAATCATATCAGAAAGTCATATTGAATGTATCACTTTTAACATGAAAATTACTATTGTGCCTGCATAATCCAGCTTTTTCTAAGCTTCAAATTAGCAAGCATTCAAAATTAGGATTTACTCCAAATGGGTAAAAATGTGATCTTCTTTTTGAGGCCTGCTATATTTATTTTTTTGGTTTTTATAAATATGTATGGTAGGTTTATATTAAAGATTTTGCAGTTGTTGATCCTTTTATTTAATTAAACATTTGAAAGAATGCATTTTTTCCACATTCATAAGTGATCATACGGATTTCCTCAAATTTTCCAGAGGAGAAAAAATAACTATAGTTGGGTGGAGATAGAACATGGAATGGAAAGTTTCAGCCCCAAAGACTTTTTTTCATCGAGTTATGAACATGTGAACATGGAATTATAATTGAAACCATTTTGTATACTTCACCATTAAATTTACACTGCAAAGAATGTTTTCTTAATTTAAACAACAGATATAGACATCTCTCACCAGTCCTCAGGATTTACTCAATAGCTACCATAGTACCACTGTAGTAACTGTGGTGAGATGGTGAATGAAGTATATGTAAGGTACTCAGGGAGGTTAGACACATTCTAAACAAAGCCTATGAGTATGTCTGACTATGTTTTATACTGAACCTCAAAGTTTTTGAATTGGTTTAATGGAAGATAATTAAGTTTAGCCAGTGTTATCTCCTAGAACTGCTAAATTATTTTATTTTTTTAAAAGATTTATTTATTTATTCATGAGAGACACACAGAGAGTGAGGCCAAGACGTAGGCAGAAGGAGAAGCAGGCTCCATGCAGGGAGCCCGATGTGGGACTCGATCCTGGATCCTGGGATCAGGCCCTGAGCCGAAGGCAGACGCTCAACCACTGAGCCACCCAGGCAGCCCTAGAACTGCTAAATTAAAACAAAAATTTTCCCTCAACTTCTCAGACTATTGTTTTTTATTGTTCACCCTCTAGTGATTTACATGAGCAGTAGGAGACTGATAATAGTGTAATGGATGGATATAAAACAAACATCAGGGGCACCTGGGTGGCTCAGTGGTTGAATGTCTGCCCTAGGCTCAAGTTGTGATCCTGGGATCCTGGGATTGAGCCCCACATAAGGCTCCCCACAGGGGGCCTGCTTCTCCCTCTGCCTATGTCTCTGCCTGTCTCTCCATGTCTCTTATGAATGAATAAATAAAATCTTTAAAAACAAAAACCAAACATCAGGAAAGAATGTTAGGGCAGAAGGACCTGAGAGATGATGACTTTAATCTAAAACAGCTCAATTTACACTGAGTATAAATGGACGCCCAAAGTAACTGAAATATGCACAAACCATGCAAATCAGTAAGAGCAGGCCAATTCTAACCCTCAGGCCTTTGAAGGCCAGTTCAGTGCCTCTTTCCTCTTGTCCTAGTATAATGTCTTCTATGGTCAAATATATTTGATAAATGAATGAGTAATTGATAATTGGTTTTATATTTGTACAAGGAGCATTTAGCTGATGGGAAATACATAAGAGAAGTATATGCACCCTGATGTAGATTTTTATACACATATTTTAACATTTTTCTGTAGTACGGTTGAAATATTAGCTACATTTCATTATTGGTCTTTCACAAGTTTAATAAGATTCACCATCATTGGATAAAGTTCCTTTTTAGGAGACACAATCCACATATATGGCTCTCCACCCCCTTCTGGGCTGTTATCCATTCGTGTTCTGTTATCCATTCGTATCCATTCGTGTTATCCATTCGTGTTCCACACACCCCAAAAACATCTACGAATTTGGTACTTGACGCAATACATTGAGTCTTGCGTCATCCTGGGCAGTGCTCATACAGATGATTATTCTGATATGTACCCTCATAGGTCCTTAACTTAATACCATGGCTGTCATCTACACTTGAGTTCAATCCCTCTCTCATCCTCCAGAACTTCCCTGGCTCTACATCTCAAGTCCCCATTTGTTTTCTGTCCTTTACTGATCTCATCAGGTCTCCAGTCTATATCCCTCCTTTAACTTCTAAACCATCAGCCCCATTCTGGCTTCCCATCCCTCTTTAGAAAGAGCCCATGGTCCCTCATAACACAGTGGTGCACATATCTGTGACTCTCTTAGCCATGCGTTCCTGTGTCACACCTACTCTACAAACTTTTCCACATGGATGAAATTAATCACCTTCTGATTGCTGCAATTTTCTGTTAAAATTGTCCCTAAGTTGTGGATGGATGCCCCTATGAATTCACAACTCTCAACCTCAGCTTTGTCTTCTTGGCCAACCAGAGGCAAATTCGCATGGTTCCTTTGTGACCTTATTGATATCCCTTCAGACACATAACTAAACTTTCCCCTTTTCTTAAGCTCTCTTGCTTAGTTAGGATTCTGACAGAGCCTGGAAAGTAGCTCTCCCAATCTCTACTTTCAACTTCTCTGTCTCTTGCCTGACTCTACTATGTAGGTAATAAAAAGGTAAAACCCTGATTTTTTTCAGCTTCCCTTATAGCTAGAGGTGTCCAGGTGCTATAGTTTTTTTCCAGCTAAGTAAGGCTAAAGTGTTGGTGCTCTTCTTCTACGCCTTCCTTCCTGGACTGTGAATGTAAAATCTAGGGCTGCAGCAGCCAGGTTATAACCATGACTTAAAAATCAACATTCAAAGGACAAGGAAGCAGAAATCCAGATGGGCTCTGTGACAATGATGATTTTATGCAGCCACTGTGCCAGCAAGCCACCTCTGTAGTAGCCTAATCTTTCAAGTTTAGCAGAAAGAGTGGTTTACATTTGTCATGCTTCCTTCCTGTCTTCTTACTGACTTCTCAAACCACAGTACTAAAATTGTTCTTGAAAAGATGACTCCTAACTTCATTTTAAGTTTCCAGTTAACCTAATTGTGTTTCCTGTAGCATTTGCATTATTGAGCAAATCCTCCTCAAAATTCTCTGCCTCTGGCTTCTGATTTTCTTTTTACGTCTAAAACAAATCCTTCTCAATATCTTCTCAATTCCCCACCTTACTTTTCCTACTCCTCCAATTTCCAGTTTTTTCTCTTTCCTAACTGTTCCACAAATGGCGGTGTCCCGAGGCCCCCTCCTTAACTCCCTTATGGTTTTTTTGTTTTTTGTTTTGGTTTTTGTTGTGGGTTTTTTTTAGCCCCTTTATGTTTTTATGATTTATATTCTCCATGATTAATCCTCCAGTCTTTGGTTTAAACACCAGCAATATTCTGGAGACTTCCAAATGTGAATCTCTTATTTTAAATCTCTCTTTAAAGTTATATCCACAGCTCCTTATGATACATCTCAGCTTGAATGTTGTACAGGGGAAGGTCCAGTTAGGAGATAGAAAATACACAAGTGGGTGTTATTCTGTGTGTTGGTAAATTGAACACCAATAAAAAATAAATTTATTAAAAAAAAAAGAAAATACACAAGTAATTTAAATAGAGAACGTTTACTATGAAGAAGTGTTACCTGGTAAAAGGTGTTTAACTACTAAAAGGAACAATAGAAGAAGACTCTAAAAGTATGAAAACAGTAAATACAGAAAGCAACTAGTATCTCTAGGGCTGTGGGAGGGTGAAAATGTAAGAAGTTATGAATTTTGAAGAGCTACCCTCTATGGAAAAACTTGCTAGAGGGCACAGGCTGGAGCTGGTATGAGAGAGTTTCTGAGGCAAACAGCCTTTGGCCTTCTATCTGCTGATTTACTGGCCACCATATTCAAATAAAAGCCAATCAGAAATAGGAAGGGCATTCTTCCTGCTGCCTTGAAGTGTCTCTCCAGGGCTGTCTGTTGCTAAAGCCTAACATCAAATCTGCTGGCAAAGGAGCAGTGTCTACAGGGTCAGGCTCTAGTATACAAGCAGAGAAGGGTGGATGTGGGACTCAGAGATAATAAATAGATAACTGATACAAATGGTCCACTTACATCTCCAAGTAAATCTGCCAAAAAAGAACTAATTACATTTCCGTCTAATTTCTCTCTTACTGAATGGTATCACCATCTGTCCAGTCATACACACTGGAAAACTGTAAGGCATCCTAGAGTCTTTCCTTTTTCTAATTCTCATGTTTAATTAATCACCAAGTCCCACTGATTTTATTTTCTAGATGTTTGTCATTAATAAATATCTATGGAGCACCTATTATGCATTCTAGGCACTGAAGATATACAGGTGCCATTCTAGGCACTGAAGATATACAGAAATGGCCACAACCAGACAAAAACCCCTCCCCACTGAAGCTTATATTCCAGGACTGAAAGGTGGGGTATAGACAAAAAATAAGCAAGCAAACAAGTAATGTGTTATCAGTATATTCGTAGACAGTAGAGCCATAAACAAAACCAAAGAGGGAAAGAAAACAGTGTTGGGGTTGCATTTTCTGTAGGGTGCTCGGAAGGTGGTATTTGAGTAAAAATTTGAAGAAGGTAAGGGAAGAAATATTTGGGAGAAGAAGAGTCCAGATAAAGGAACCAACAAGGGAAAAAAATCTCCATCAAGAACGTGCCTGATGTGTTCAGAAGTGAGTAGTAGGAAAAGAAGTTATAGAGATCATAGAGTCAGAGAGGGGGACAAAACTATGTGGCCTCATGGGCCATTGCAAGGGCTTTGGTCTGTGTGATTGAAGACTATCAAATGATTTGAACAAGGGAGTTACATCATCATCTCTAAGTTCTAGCAGAGTCATTTTGGTTCCAAAGTGAGAATAGTCTGAAGGGGAGGTGAGGGGGGACACAGTGAGACCAGTGCGAGGCCTTTGTGAGAATCCAGGCAAGAGATGGTACCGGGTTGGCCGAGGTGGTAGCCATGGAGGGGCGAGCAGTAGTCCCACCCTGAACGTACTCTAAAGTCTCTCTGTCATCCCTGCCCACACCATCATTATCTCATTTGCTCTTTATCTCCTGCATTGCCTTAGGATTCAGCTCCTTACTTGTAGCCCCAATTTCTCCTTCTATCCCTTCTTAATGTTGATCTTCACACTGATGTTTGAATAATCTACAATTCTGGAAATGCAATTCTGATTTTTTTTAACTACTTGATTTCTTGTTTCCAATAGGATAAAGCCCAAATTATTAGCATGGTACACAAAAGCTTGTCATGCTCTAAATCTTTTCTCTCCCAGCAGTGTGCCATACTCTGGACAACCCAAATTAGTCTCACATCTTCAAGTTGGCCATGATGTCCTTTCTGTCTTTTCACATTCTGTCCCTTCTCTCTAAAATTCTTTAGAATTTAGTTTTGAACACTTCAGTAGTTCAGCAAGTCTTCCCTGGCTCCTCTCCACCTGGGTTCTCTGCCCATCCTCTGATTCTAATTATCCCCCACACACTGTTCTATTAGACACACATATGCGTACGTGTATACACCCCTTCCGTTTAAAGCCTGTGTTCCTGTCCCCCAACTGAGAGCTCATTGAAAAGAGTGCAATGAGGTTTTCATCTCTATATTCACATTTAAAGTACCTTAACATTGTGGAATGAATAAATTAGTCTAGGAAATGAGAAGTAAGGAAAGACTAATGTGGCTGAGACTGAGCCGCCACTCCTTTTCCGGGCTCTGAAGTCGGCCTTTCTAGGGCTCTTGCACTGACATAGAAAGCAGCAAATTGTGGGGCCATCCTCCTATCTGCTGCTGCTCCTGTCTCCAGCAGGCCTTGGAGGAAGAGTGCTGGACAATGTGCCCCTCTTTGCATATTAAGTTCTTCAACAAACAAAAATCACCTAAACTTCTGATTTAATTTGAATAAGATAAACAAACATTTCTAGTTGCTTTTTATTGTGGAGATCAATCTAATCTTCCTTGTATGTAATTTAATTCTATTCAAGAGTTATTGATAGGTAGATCAGGTTACCAGATGTTTTATAAAGACCCTGGGAAGAGTCTTTAAGCCTTTGCAAGGAAGGAGTTAGCACACACATTTTTAGTTATTCCTAAAAAGCTTTGAGTAAGGAGTATACTGTTAGGCATTTTGGTTGGATTTCCCTAAGTGACTATTTCTCTCCTTTACGTGTTAGATTTTTGATTTATGACTTTCCACAGTCACCTGCCTTAGCATTCAGTGTCTTCCAGTGGTATTGGAAACTGCAACTGGGCCATGGTGTGAGAGCATGTGACAGTGCCCCAGGTTCAATCTATAGCTCAATGTGATTGCCCAGGCAGACAGCAGGGTTTACAAAGGGAGTCTCTGCATGAGGCTAAGCCACATGTTCTTCCAGGAGGAATACCCGAGACAGGGGTGAAACTGGATTGAGATGAGAAATTTGATTTGATCCTGCCAGCTTCTTATGATGTGCTTTGTTTCTATTTAAACTGCCTTTCCAATGGCTCAGAGTTGCAAGGCTGTGGTTGCTCTGAAATAGTTTCTTCTGAATAGTTTAAATATTCTTCTGAAATAGTTTAAATTTTGATACAAGAAATACAAAAAAGAATCAAATATTGAAAGTGCTAGAAGGCTTATGAAATATAGCAATCCTTCTCCTTAGCTCCTCACCTCTGGTCTACTCTTCAAAGGCAAATTCCTTGCAGAATTTTAATAGCTAATATTTTAAGTTATTCCTTTTAATAGCTTCCTCTTGCATTTATCTTCATATTTTTTTTACACTATCTCTTGATTTGCCAATTTTAGACATTTTTTAATGATCTTTGACTAGGAAAGATTAGAATTTAGTCCAGCCGGCCAGCTTCCCCACCCTCTACATACAGCTCCGTCTTCTGACTCCATCTCTCCAATATAGTCATATCACAACTTGGGGTAATCAAGGTTCAGAGTTTAAATTTCTATGACTATACAAAAATTTTTCACTGCTGAACCAAGTAGTATACTATAATTCCATTTCTTCACTTGAATAAACATTTGTTTTCCTAGAGTTAATCATTGCCTCATTTTCAAGTTTTTCTTTGCACCTATTGCTGAATATTTTCATAATCTTCCACAGCCTCCCAGTGCAATTTTCCATGTTTCAAGGGAGTCAGGTCTTTAATCAGATTCTTGTTTTCCCTTGAAGATGTCCCTGTTGGAGACGTTCAACTTTCTGCTGAATTCAGTCTGCTTCATAGTTTGTATCCTGGGATTTATCTTTGAGTGTCTTTGTTGGATTCCCTGATTCCTATATCTTGTGTCTTTTCCTTTCTTGATCCTTTTCCTCCACTTATTTCAGCAAAGCCCCATCCTTCAGTGGTTTTTGAGAAATGTGCACGGGAAACAAACTTATGAGATGTTGCATGTGTGAACATGTATGTACCCTACCTTCATATCTAATTTATAATGATTTGGGGAAGAATTTAGGATTTAAAATAATTGTCCCTCAAATATTTGAAGAATTTATTTCATTGCTTTCTTCAAATATTGTCAACAACTGGTCATTCTTTGTCTGATTTTTTATATGTGATTTATTTTTTCCTCTCCGGAAGCTTTTATGATTTCATTATTTCACATTTCAAAATGATGTGCTAAGCTTAGCGTTGGGCCTGTTTTTATTCAATGAGCTAAATAGTGGGTGGATCTTTTAAATCTGGAGGCTTCTGTATTGAGTTAAATGAAAATTTCTGGTAGTCTTTCTTTGACAATCCCTCCCCACTCTTTTATTGTTTTCTCTCTGGAATTTCCATTAGCAGAGTTTTAGACCTCTTGAATTCATCTTCTAATTACCCTATCCCTTCTGCTTTTGTACAGCATTTAGTCCTCTTAACTCATTCTATGAGATCCCTTGGCTTTATCTTCAAGCTAGTCCACTGAGTTATTTATTTTAGCTGTTGTATTTTTAATTTCCAAGAATGTTCCTTTCTTTTGTGATTGTTCTTTTTCAATCTCTAACTTATTCTGGGTTGGGGAAAGGAAATGGTCCAACTGTTCCTTAGACAATCTTCAACCACTTTCTGAATTTTCACCGCAACACTTCACCACTGCCTTGTGTTGTACATGATGCTTATGAATCCTAAGCCTTTCCCAGGCTCTCTGTGGGTGAAGAGCATTGTTTATCATTAGGGTTACAAGTCTATGGGCACTCATATTTCACCCTCTTCCACCCTCAGCTATTTGCCTCTCCTCTCTATTTACTTTTGGTTTTCATTTATTGTGGTTTAGCTGTCTCCTGGTTTTACCAAAGATGAAGTTTGTGTTTTGATTCTTACTACTTTATGCTATTTTCAGATAATTTCTCAGAGAAGGAGGGGATGGAAATATTTATTTTGCCATCATAAAACCAAAAATCCTTGGAATATATCTTAAAGGATAATACAGTTTTTCACCCAACAAATATCAGACTGAGGAAACTGCCCGGGACTCTGTTTGCTTGTAGAGTCTAATGCAGAACTATAACTCTCTCTTTATATTTATTTATGTGTAGCTTGATATTTACTTATGTAACAAGGGAAAATTGTAACATCACAGGTTGCCTTAACTTGAGGGATGAAAGTGAAGCTTTATTAAATCAAGATATCTGCTTATCTGAATCTACACATTTTGGCAAAATTGGATAAGCCTTGCTCTCATTCTGTACCTAAGCTTAGGCTTCTGACCAGGTATTTTCCATAGCAAGAGACTAATAATTTGACCCTGGACAAGTGACACTGACAACTTCTTTGTTTACTCACAATTGTCTCGTGTTAATTGCAATTTAAGGTTTTTCTTTCTTTTTTCTTTCTTTCTTTCTTTCTTTCTTTCTTTCTTTCTTTCTTTCTTTTCTTTCTTTCTTTCCTTCTTTCTTTCTTTCTTTCATACAGGCACACCACTCATCACCGCTTGTTTATGTGGGAAACCATGTCTCCATAGGTCATAGCACAGATGTTATGCAATACCAGGTAGTGGGATGCTATAATTCTTTCCCAATGTGATGCATATTTGAAAATCTATAGCTTCATTTAACTTTGAACTCCTTTAATGTTTGGTAAATTCCCCACCTTATAGTGGGTTTGTATCCCAAAGATTAAAGTCATATACTGGTCTTTCCATTTTCCCTTGTGGACAAAGCACAAGTATGAGAACTAGCCTCCATCAGTGAAACTCATTATGAAATATTTTAATTCAGAAACTAATAGCATCCAGAAGGAAGTATTGGGGCCTGTAGCTTGGTGAGGGAGGAAACAGGGGCAGTCATTTCCCAGGAGCAGCAGAATGGACATCCAGCATCATTGGTGTAAATTGTGGGGTCTCTGCCCAGTGGTGTCTGACTGTGGCAGATTTATGACATAATGGGGACATCATGGCAGGAAGCATAGCCTTTATTTATTTATTTTTTTAAGGAAGCATAGCCTTTAAATTCAGTTTTCTGACTTGCCTGGGATACTTTAGAATTTTGTTTTTAATTTGCTTTTTTGATAAACTAGCCATAATGAGTTCTATTGGTGCATCTTCCAGATTTGCTCATGAGAGAGAGAGAGTGTGACACCCTCTCTCACCCATGCTGTTTCTTTTGTCCCTGATATCTAGTTTGAGCCTGGATTTTGTTCATCTTGTTACTTTCCCAGCTTGGCATTGGCTGTATATCATGTGAGGAAGTTCTTTTGGTTGATGTTGAAGTTCTGGTGCCAAGAAGCCAAAAATGTCTTTTCAGAAACCATTTTTTTTAAAAAGATTTATTTATTTATTTGAGAGAGAAAAAAGAGAGAGAGTGTGTGTGAGAGCAGGAGGATGGATAGAGGGAGAGAGAGAATCTCTAGCAGACTACTTGCTGAGCATGGAGCCTGCCACGGGGCTTGACCCCAACACCCTGAGATTAGGACCCGAGCCAAAATCAAGAGTTGGACACTTAACCAACAGAGCCACCCAGGTGCCCCATTCAGAAACTATTTCTAAGTAGTCTTAAGCAGGGCACATGAAGTGTGGATCAGACTGGGTTAGATTTTGGACCTTGTAGGGGGTAGGGATGAAAAAGGAGTGGAGGGATGGATGAGCTGTAGGTGACTTATGTTCTCCCCAACTATGCAGCATTATCTGGAAGACCTGGTGACTCTCTGCTATTCCTCATATTAGAATTCTTCAATAAAATGCAGTGGGATCCAGGGCTGAGTAAGGTAATACTTTGCCATGAATTCTTATGAGAAAACTTATTTTAACGTATATTTTCAGTTCCTTTTTGTTCAGACACATCCTTTATGTTTTCTGAAGAGTGACAAAATACTGACTAATGAACAGTTTCTTGCTGCTTCATAAATGCAGTTCAGGAGGTGAAGGTGGTCCTCTAGTCTCAAAATAGATGGCTAGTCTGAAGGAATTGCAACCTTCTGCTTGTGCCCTTAGGAGATACAAACTACTTGAATATTTTAGTCCAGCCAGTGGCTCAACTCTGACAGCAAAACATTGTCTCTGCTGTGGAAATGGAGCCATTGCCTGTGATTCCCACCTTTTGCTCTGCGGTTCTGAACCTTGGGGAAAGTCCCTCATGTATTTTGCTCCTTGCAACTCCTTGGGGGTAGCCAGTCAGAACTGATTATAAGGGGTATGTATTTTCTTCAGTTTTCTATAACCCACAGTGAAAGTATTTGAACACAGCAACTCAGGAATGCAGTGAACATTACAGATGACTCTTTGGATCCCATTTATGGCTTATTTTAAAACCAGTGGTCACTAAAATTTTCTGATTGCTTCTTAAACATGTTTCTTCAATATATGTATAGTATTATTATGTAAACTATATACATATGTTGTTACAATGCAGTTTAAATATTCATAAATATATATACATAATGTATACAAAAAGAGTAAAAGATTACATTAAAATTAATGTAAATAGGAACTTTAGTGTTTTCTTCTTCCACCCTGATGGATTGTCTTGTGTGTCACTTAGGACCTATGCATCCAGGTTTGGGGATGACTATGCTTGTCTATGTGTGGATGGGGAAAAGAGGAAATGAAAGGTCTGAGCATTCTTTGAGGCAGCACCCTACTTTCAAAAAGGTGACTGGTTTGGCTATGCTTCATTCAACAAAGATATGCTTTCTGACCCTGTACTTGCCATACTATTCATGTCTTTCCTGGGTTCCTCCTCTTACAGGGGAAGCAGAGTAGCTGAATGGAAAGAGAATTGGTGAGGCTTTGGACTGCTGAAATTACAGCTTTACCATTAATTAACCTGGAGACTTTGTGCAAGTAACCTGATCTATTTTAGCCTTGGTTTTCTGTGATGAAGAGGGCTCAAGCCAGAAGGATCTGGGATGTGGATGAAACACATTCTTTTCCTGAAAGTGTAAAGTACTGTCAGATCTATGATGGGAAGCTGGTGCATAAAGAGAGATCAAGGTATTCCTTGGTTGGGAGGGAGGTAGTGTTGGAACTAGAAGACCCCACAGATTTGGAGATTTCTATAAGTGGTGCTCCTGTGTAATCATTATATCAATGCCAGAATATCATCTACAACATTCCTGACACAGGGTCATCTAACTTCCAGCTCTTGCTATTGAAAACTCATTTGTTTTTGAAAGTAAAACATTCATTCAGTTAAGAAAGATTTGAACTGGAACTACATACTTAATGCTTGAAAACCATGAAATAATACACAAATGTAGCATAAAATAATTTATACTTACAGGTGTACATTATAGCCCTTTAAAACATTTGATGATAACTACTATACTCCTCTTAGACTCTTTGATTTTAAGATGTAGATGTTTGATTTTTTTAAAAGATTTATTTATTTTGAGGGGATGGGGAGCAGGAGAGGGAGAGAGAGAATCCCAAGCAGACTCTGTTGAGCATGGAGCCCAATGTAAGGCTTGATCTCAGGACTCTGAGATCATGACCTGAGCCATAATCAAGAGTTGACCGCTCAACCCACTGAGCCACTCAGGTGCCCAGATGCTTGACTATTTAATAAGTCCTCACATGCAATGATTTCCAGATTCCTTATCATTCTCTGCTATTCTCTGCATGCTCTGAATATCGTTTGAGGGTTCCTGGTTCTCAGAATGAGACTCTCAGAGTTAGTTTTCTGAACAGACACCCGTCACTGGGCAGCACTGCCTCACTTTGGAAAGCACCCATTCATGCTCCTCAATCACCCACTTGAAGTAGTCTATCTGAAAGCAATCAGGGCTTCAGGCCTTTTGGATGGAATCCCAATTCTTCACTTGTTCCTAGATAGCTGGCTTGAAGACTGAAACCATACTAGTGGATGTATTTTTGGATTTTATTCCCACGGTGTCTTTCTGCTTGGCTGAGACCTCTAAAAGCCAAATCTGGTCAGTTGTCTTGGATATGAAAACTCTGTCATTCAGTTTGCCCTGATACCCTGAATTCTGACCTCATCTTAGCCCTCAGGACACCCAAGATCATTTTGGTCTGTGTGCCCAAATCCCAGGCCAAATTTTTTTTAGAATTGCTTGTCTTATGGTTATCTCAAGCCTGAAACAGGCTCTCCTTCCCACTATCTCCTCCTCTAAATGGCTGCACAGTTTATTTCACCTTTAAAATATACAAGCTGGAATTGTCAGTTTCCCTTATATGTACATATCTTGTTAGTTCAGCTGGAGGATACATATTCTATAAGAAGGAACTAGAGATTTTTAGATCTTAATATTCAGTACAATACCTAGTGTAAATCCTTGCACATATCACATGCTTACAAGTATTTGTTGAGCTAAATGGTAAGGTAAGGTATTACCTTACAATGGTAAGGTATTACTTCTACCTTAAGGTATTTTGGATAATTATTTGACTTGTTGCATATATTGCTATACTTATACCTTGAAGAATTGTATGTTTCCTCTTTGTTGACTTTGTAAGTTATAACAGATAAGGTATCCCTTTTAGATTTGGGTGTCAGGAAAATTATACTTAAGTTCACTTACTCTGTTGGCTCCCTGCTCTATTTATCCTCCTCAATCCTAATTTCCCATTTATGTTTCTATAAGATTTTTATTTTATGCTCCATTCTCTTATTTTTTTAAATCCTTTTTTTGAGGAGGAAGGATATTATGAATACACTTGTATAAGGCTATTTTTAATAGAAATCAAATTGTTTTTATTTATTTTCCATTTTGACATTCAGAAAGTATTAAAAGAACTGAACTGAAGAAGATGGGAGAGGCAGAGAAGGTCTAGATGCCTACCCACAGAAATATTCATCATTTTTACAGAACAAACTGATTGTAATGCTTTTTGTAATGCTTTTTTTTTTTTTGGTAAAGCAATGTAATCTAGGGTGAAGTGAATAACTGGAACTGCAAATGGAAAAGAGACTAAAAGATTCATGTATTTCAAATAATACTACCAATTTCTCTGAATAGAGCCATCTGGACAAAGTCCATGTTAATATATGAAAGAAGGACAAGTAATTTCCTTGGAGTATGCCTGCATGAAATATCTTCCAAATAGAGAAAATATGAATTTGGGGAACGATGGAGATATACTGAAACTTAAATCAATGTTAAATGACTCTAAGGGACATGGAGTAACTATAAAATAATCAAAAGTTTTGTGAGCTGTTTTTGAAATTGTTCTTATTTATTTTGGAGTCTTATCTCCATACTACTGTGATGCTGTGACAAGATGACAATGGCAAGTTTCCTATAATCAGTGGCAGAAAGGAGAATATATTCCTTATCCAGGTTTCACAGGAACTTACTATATACTACTTATTTTGGCACTTTAGTCTTACATTGTTCTCTAATTGACTCAATGACATATTTAAATACAGGAGACACAAATGAGGAAGAGCCAGTAACTGACCATCCAGAGATTACCATATAATAGAGGAATTCCTAATCTTGAACTAATCTAATTATATGAATTGTACTGATCTTGTCTATTCCAGTATATGATATGTGGCCCAAGAGAAGTATACTCATGATCTATTACCCATCATCATAGATCTCAGGAGGTCAAGCACTTTGGCTGCCATTGCAGTCTTGATACCCATTGCAGTTAGGTCCATCTTGCCTCTGACAGTTATGTGCTCCCATTTTCACTCTGCATTCCAGGATCCTACCAACTCCACTGACATAAGGAATCCAAATCCATATAGCATCCACACCATCATCTCCAAATTACAGAAGACATCTAGAACAGAATTTCTCAAAGATGGTACTGCCATTTTCATATGATTACAGTAACTGTCTTTCTGAAAAGAATGTCCTAAAAGGCCCTGACCTGGAATAGATTTAATGGAGGTTCTTGAACCATATACAATAAATCCATTTTATCATTTCTACCTCCTTGAGCTTTGTACTCTCTTCTTCAATACTATGACAAAGATGTCCTACCACTCCTATTTCATTTAATGTAGGCCATAATCAAGTGTGCACTTCAAAGAACTTCCCTATCAAATCATACTCATCCATGTGTTCTTGCCAAAGTATTGAATCTTGAGTCAAGGGTTAGTGCCTTCTTGTTAGCAAATTCTCTCCTCTCTAGTCCTAAATTCTGTGCCCCCAATCACAATCTGCATTGTTAAAACTGATTTCTACACATTTCCCTAGTTTCTACCAGGAAATATTTGTAGGTTCTGCAATTCCTTTGATGTACTGGCTATTTTTTAGGGGGAGCTTATACTTCTCTTCTCAAGCTGTGTTAAGACCTCACTCAGCTTGTATTCAGGAGGCAAGGAGGAAGAGGTAACTTTTGCAGAGAACCAGACAAATTTCTACTGTCATGCTGTTTTGCTTATTTCCTAATAAAAAGTTCACTCACGTAATATATACTCACAGCATGCTTATATTTTATACCAAACTGTAAAAATATCAACTTGGTAATATTTCAGATATATACTTTTGGCCATGAAGAAATTTTTTGCAATGGTAATTGCGGAAAACTGATCACAAAACAAATCATTCTTAAATAATCTCTCCCAAAATATTCAAGTAATGATTGTTTAGTAGAAGAATATACTTTAAAAGCACATTTATATAATCACTTTTCCTGGTCTTTCAGTGCAATTTTATTCAGAGAGTATATTCCTATTGATCAAACAGAAGAAGACAAAGATCCTCATTTGGGAAGGTTTTCAGCTGTGTTTCCTTCCAGGGAGATCCTAACACAAGGAATTAAATAAAAGTGGACTTGTTTGGGACCTGTGTCCCTAGGAAACCCCGACTGCAAGTGAGACTAGAAAGGGAAAGATGACAATTCAGAGTACATTAATGAGCAGTAACCCCAATGGGCAATTGGCACCTACCCCCTGTGGGATCTCTGGAGGATGGTGTGCATATGGAATCCCTCAGAATGATCTCACTTATGGAGCAAGGAAGCTGAGGCACTATCCTCCAACTTGCAACTGTCACTGAAGGCTGCCCCTTAGGACATTGACTCTGTAGCACTTTAGGCCACCCCAGATCACCTTCAAAATGCCCTCACATGGACACTTACAGATTCTTACAGTTGGGCAACTTTGTCCAATATAACAACGAGTACCAGGGGATGTGAGCAGGATCTCAACTCAATAAATTTCAGTTGGACCAATACATGATTCCCACATTGTTTAGCATTTGGCTCTCAAAATCACAATTTAATGATATCTGTTACTCTTTTATCAATGGAGAACTGAGAAGTGAATAGAAGGATCATTTAATACTGATATACAAAGCCTTCCCCCAACAGACTATAAGTTCCATGAGAGAAAGGAATTTGTTTCCTTTGATCACTGTGATGGCCATATTTTTTATATTAATGTCCACTTTCCAAAATTACTGAAATGGAACATTTCTTTCTTTTTTAATTTTTAAAATTACGGGTTTTTTGTTTGTTTGCTTTCTTAAAGAGAGACAGAGGGTAGGGAAGGGCAGAGGGAGAGGGTGAGAGAGAATCTTAAGCAGATTCCATGCCCTGGAACTTGATCTCACGACCCTGAGATCATGACCTGAGTTGAGTTGGACACTTAACCAACTGAGCTACCCAGGCACTCCTGGTTTAATTTTTTAAATAAATACTTTCTACAAAGCATTAAGCAGTTAACCAGGGCC